>NC_056735.1:1600997969-1601370351 GCF_019279795.1 Protopterus annectens | reverse complement strand
TTACTTTTACTTTTTAAATTTTTCTATAGATACACATTTTTGTTTCAAAGGCTCTTTTGTTTGACCTGTCATTTCATTTTATTTATTTTTTTATGGCTTGACTAATAAATAACTATGTTAATTAATTACTAATTATGCTGCTTAATTGATTATATGACCTTTTAGTGTGTGTATTTAAACATTTTGAAATTCATTCACTATTTGTTCTGATGAAGCTCAGGTGTGTTAACTGGATGAAAGCACTTAACAGTTTATTAAAGTGTTGAATATAAAAGCTAATGTAATGGTGACTACTTTTTTTTTTAGTGGCTCCTTTGGATGCTTGCTGTGGACTTTAGTAGCTATTTTCTGTTTTGTTGCTGACAGAGAAACATTGTGCATGTTTGTAAGGTTAAGAGCAACTGAATACTGATTATCCAACTGAATACTGATTATAACTCTAGTATTTAATATTACTTTGTTTTATTTGTTGATCACAAATCAACTTTGGTAACATTTAGTGGGCTGATAGTTTTCAAATGGGTGTTATGTGTCATTGTAAATGTTTCCTCTAACTTGTTTACATGATATAAAAGCTAATGTAATGGTGACTACTTTATTACATGATACAAAACAAACTGACTTCTGGTATCGTAAGGGTAGTTCATGATAACTTTCATTCAAAAATTGATAGAATGCTTTTGCCAATTGTATTTTTGTAATGCCATGTCACGGAATGATTAACTGTCCAGAGTAGTAGGTAGTGACTGTACATTACATCTATATATTGAGACAAATGTATTTTTTTCCATCTCTTATAGCAGTTGAAATTTAAGTATAATGATATGTATGTTTCTGAGGTGCTTACTTATTCAGATAATGGAAAAGTGGTGAGTTGGGTATATATTTATTGCTGATTTATAGTTTGCACAGTTCTTATTCATTGAAAACTTTAACAAAGGAAGAGTACACTTCAGAAACAATTTGCAACCTAGTTCACTTCAAACATGATGTGCCGTCTTGCTGTTGTTCTACACAGAGCACCTGGCAGATAATTGGGTGATGCAGTGGTGCAGGGGTTAGTATTGCCACCTCACAGCAAGAGGTTCTCCAGTTCGATTCTCAGCTGAGGTGCCTTCTGTGTGGAGTCTCCATGTCCTCCCTGTGTTCGGCTGAGTTTCCTTTCGCATTCCAAAGACATGTGTCTGGAGTGTTTCTCCCTGGGCCTCCATTAAAAATGGGTTCTATCCCAGTCAGACTTTCCTGGTAAACAAATGTTAAATAAAAATAAATATTTACATCTTTCTGCAATACAAACCCTACACTGTAACAAGTGCAAACTGCATAATTAAAAAGGAGAAGTGTCAGCAATCAAAATGTACAATGTAACAATTTATACTCAGAGTATGAAGAGTGGAACTCGTACTGTGAACAAGACCTGAGGAGTACTAATGGAATACTGAGTTTATAAGATGATTAGAAAATTTGAAAAAAAAGAGGGAATTACCACTTCTTAATTATTAATCCTTACCTTAGCTGTTTAAATGATTACAACATTTTCTAATCAAGTAAAATGCATTACTTTAAGTGTAACACTTGAATATTGAAATATAAACCAAAAAGAAGGAGCAAAGAATACTGAATATATGCAATTTAAGCAGTCAGTTGAAAACTGATAAAAGTTATATAGGATAATAAAAGATTTATTTACTGAGTGAGCACTACATCTTATAAAACCGGTATGATAACAGTACCCAAAATAGATGTATTACCTCTACATTTACACACACACACACACACACACACACACACACACACACACACACACACACACACATGCACATGCCTGCTCGTGTACATGCACACACATACACAAAACTCCATGTGTTGTGTGTTTGTGATTATGTATCTGTGTGCATGTGTGTGTGTGTGTCTGTGTGTGTGTGTGTCTGTGTGTGTGTGTGTGTGTCTATGTATGTATGTATGTATGTATATATATATATAGGCCTAGACAAAAGGAAGGTATGCATTTGTTTAGTAACAACTCTCTTAAGTCCCACTATCTTTAGCTGTTAGAACAAGAAATTGTTGATTGTTTTTTGCATGATGTGAAATATTACTGAAAACAAGGTCTAATTATTGTTTCCATAATTTGTTACAATTATTTTAAAATATTTATTATGGATAACTTCATGCTCAGTATATGCATTTGGTCCAAAGTCATCATCCACTGATTTCACAAGTGGGAAGCTGGTGTCTGGAATGTCATTTCAGTGGCACTTAGTTACATCAGGTAACAACGCTGCAGAATTCCCACTGACGCTCTGAATTTCATATTTTCCTGCAAGTACTTCCAAAAGTTTTTTTCTGTAAAAGTGCAAACATTGGTTAAGTTGCACTGCATCTTGGGAGAAAAGCAGTTCAGATTCAGATGAGGATGCAGCGCAACTGACTCGATATTTGCAGTGAGACAGATAGTTCGGAAGAAGCTAGAAAGGGGCTTTCCTAGGCTTGGAGAAAGCATAAAACAAGGAAACATTGTCATGCAGGCTAGGCTATGTACAAAGACCCAATGACTCATGTATGAATAGTGCTCAGTCTCACAGAGCAGTTCCCAGAGGGTGTGGATGTGCATTAGAGTTTCACTCTGAGCCCATTGCTGTTCGTACTGGTGATGGACTACATTAGTTAACAGGTTGGTGAGGACAGATCAGCAAAGTTGCTGGATGCAGATAATGCGGCATTACAGCCAATCTCTAAGCAAAAAGTTCAGCAAAGGATAGTGGAAAGGAATGCAAAAATGAAAGTACATGTGATGAAACTGAGTACAGAGAAGACAGTTGTAATGGCATTCAGTGGGAGAAATCATAAGAAGCTTAGAACTGAGATAGAAAGGAAAATAGTGGAGCAGGTTAACAACTTCGGGTATCTGAGAGGTGTGGCTGAGGAGAAAGGAAGTCTAAATGAGGATGTCAAAAAAAAATCAGAGGGGCTGTAGCCAACTGGCACAGAGTATTAGGGGTATATATGACAGAAGACTGCCGAAGGAGCTGAAAAATAAAGTGTACAAAACAGAGGTGTGACCAGTACTATTGTGTGGTAAAGCTGTGCAATAAAGGCAGAGCAGTTGAAACTAGATGTGATAGAGAAGAAGTGCCTGAGACAGCTGGTAGGATACACACTGTGGGACAAATGAAGAAATGAGGACTTAAGAGTACAAGCCAATCTTTTTTAATGACCAGAGTTGCAACCCAAAAAAAGAGTTCAAGAAACCTAGTGTGTTTACCCCACCACTTCATCCACTATTAGCTGCCTATAGCAGACTAGTAGAGGATGATATATCTAGGATATATGAAAGGAAGGGTAATAGGACACCGAGGAATAAGTTTAACTTAACATTTAAACAGAGGGCATCACTTAATAGTTTGATTAACGATCAATCCATAGCAATTAGACCAGCTGATAAGGGTGGAGGGGTCGTATTAATGGACAAGGAACAATACATTGATGGAATGAGACTGATGCTATCAGATGAAACATATTATGGACATATAGAACAGAGCATGGTTGATACCATTGCTCATAGGATCCAAAACAATTTGGAGGATCTATTTAAAGCAAATATTATTGATAAAGAACTATATGAGTTTATGTATGTTGAATTTCCTCTGATACCAGTCTTGCAGGGCCTCCCGAAAATACATAAGGATATGAGAAATCCCCCATTTAGACCAATAGTAGCAGGTAGGGGATGGTCAACTGAACCACTATCCATTTATGTAGAGAGTCAGCTCAGACCGTTAGTGGATAAAAATACTTACATTTTGAGAGATACAAAACAATTTCTGCTGGATTTGAATGAATTTCTGAGAGATTTTGATACAACAATTAATTATTTTTTGGTCTCTTTAGATGTAAAATCTCTCTTTACAGTTATTCCAAATGTAGAAGGAATTTTAATGCTAAGTAACTATATGAAACGCAATTCACAGATGCAAGTAACCAAGATAGAGCTTTTAATGTATTTCTTGGAGATGGTCTTAGAATCGAATGTGTTCTATTTTGAAGGAGAATTTTATTTACAGAAGGATGGCGTAGCTATGGGCACATCTTGTGCCAATAGCTACGCCAACCTGTACATGGCTGAATGGGAGTATGTTCATCTACTCCCTATGTATCTCTTCAAGAAATATGTGCCATTCTATAAACGTTTTGTGGACGAATTCGTTCCTTATTTGACAGGTACGTCAACTGAATTAGCACAGTTTGTAGATGCTATCAATTCTAGCAATAGGTATCTTAAGTTTACCCATGAGTATTCAGAAATCAAGCTTCCGTTTTTGGACATTTATATAGAAAAGCTACCCAATGGATTGGTTAATACGGGTGTATTCAGGAAGAAGTGTCATAAGAATGCATTATTACATAGAACAAGTATGCATCCGGGGTATGTATATCATAATGTGGTGAAAGGACAAGCGATTCGTATATCCAGATATAATCCAACTGAGTTAGGATATACTAATGAAATTAATGAATTAAGCAATAGATTTTTATCTAGAGGCTATTCAGTTAATGAGATTAAAAGAGGATTTTTAGATATGCCCGCCCTCAGAGAGAATAGTGCTGCTCCCTATTTTAGTAATGGGCATTTACATGGTTCAACCATGATCCAGGAGTCCCTAGTAAGTAGTAAGGAAACAAGTATAGAGAAAAGAACAGCTTGCTCCATATTCTATACTAGTGATGTGGGGAATATAAAAGATGTAGTCAGAAAACACTGGGACATTTTAACCATAGATCATGAACTTAAGAATATAGTTGGGGAAGCACCTAGATTTATTTATAAGAACAAAAAGAATTTGAAAAGATTATTATGTTACCCCAAAGAAGAAATTATGAAACATAATATAGAGTCATATGGGACAGAGAAGTGCAATAAATGTAATTTTTGCAATTATATTAATACTGATAACATCTTTATTCATCCAGTAACATCTAGAGAGTATGTCTTTAGAATATATGGGAATTGTCTTACCTCGAACGTGGTCTACCTGGCATCCTGCTTGGAATGCCAGGCATTCTACATCGGTAAGACTAATAGGGTACTTAGGGATAGGATACGGGAACATGCCTATAACATCAGGATAGGCTTGAAATCAAATGCCCTGGCTAGACATGTTATTGAGAAAGGGCACACACATACATTTAAGTTTTTAATAATGGAGATAATTACACCAGGACCTAGAGGTGGTGACATCAGGACCTATACCGAAACCAGAGAGGCGAATTGGATCATCAAACTGAGATCTGATGTTCCACCTGGCCTCAACGGTATGGTTCCTGTTAAACCTTTTTTAAAGACTAAGAAATTACATAGGTGAATATATCAAATATTATCGATTTACATCAATATTATATGATTATATATTGTATATTCAAGTTCAGTGTTACTAGATTCTTTTATACATTTTAAGAATGAAGTTTTTTATATATTTTTTCATATATTTTATATATATTTTTTGTATTGATTGTAATGTATCTTTAAGACTGAATGATTTTCCCGCCTTGTAGCGCTATATAAAGAGTTGTTGATTGATTAAAAATATAGGTCTGAAGAAGCCACTTTGGTGAAAGCGCTAACCTGCCTTAATAAACAGTTTATACGATTTTAACCTTGGACATTGTCTTTGAAGATAACTAATACAGTTGGTGTATACGCTGGCTTTGCTGCAGTTGGTCATTGGTTTGCTATCTCTGCTTTTTTTATATTATCGATTGGTTTGGTTTATCACAGAGTAGCATTTACTCCGTCGGGGCACTTATTGGATTATTTACATTACTTTCTTCATTATTGCCGGTGCATAGGCGGAGACATGACTGACGTTATTGCCACTGAAGGGGTTGAAGCTATTGAGCTTCCGTACACTATGAGACGAGCCGAGATGACGACTGATTTTGTGCGTCCTAGTATAGAGAAGTTCACGGAAATTGTTTCCGCAACGTATAATCCACTAACATTGTACCAAGCTGAGTTGGAGGAACCGGATGATGGAAGTGTGGGGCAGATAGACCGTGAAGGAATGAGAGCTGCTTTAGAACGATTGGAAGGAGATTTGTACAAACTTAAATGGATGCAGACTCAAAGACAGCATTTTGAGGTCTGTTTGCAATGCAAAGTGATACCTAGAGGGCTGAGGGTTCTGAAAATGCCGACGACCGGCACGATATATCCAGAGCTACTCTATAAGTGGCAAAGGCTGAATATACAGGTAAGCCTTAGCTACATGGAGTTGCTCAATGAGTTTTTTGAACCACTCGAGGAAGCACTCAAAACAGAAGTTATTAAACAACAATGCGATCTTTATGAACGCTATCCTGAGAAGTTCCTAGACGAACATTTTAACAGATTGTTAGATAGCGTTTCTCAGTATGAGAAACGCCTTTTGGATCAAAAAAGATCCAAATTGAAAAGAGACATCAATGATTTCCATAAAGGGAATATCTTTACTTGGCCGAGATATGAAGGAGGGAATCAAGGAACTTTTGTGAAGCAAGCTTTTATGGACAAAACTGTTACTAACACAGATAAAACTGTTACTAATATACAAGTTATAAGAAATGCCTCTATAATAAGTGATAAATGTGATCTTAGGGCAGATAAGGGGCATGCAAGTACTGGACATGTGAATGGTATTACCATGACCAACATGTCTACAGATGGTCAAGTTAAGAAGATTAACCTTGATAACACCAGGAATGGTTGTATTGTTAATGAGGGAATGATGAATGATATAACCCCTATAGACAATATGAACATTAATACCAGTAACAACAGCACTGGTTTGAAGGGAACATGCAATGGGAATGAGAGTGTAGACACAATGGTAGTCCGTAGAAAGATTAATGATGTTAATACATTCTCAGATAATAAGAAAAAGAATCAGATGATACTAGATAATGATACAATAGGGGTCCATAATTTTGATATAGCACACCCTTTCCCTATCAGACTGGACAGGAAAGAAGGAAGGATGCGCTCAGTAAGCAGGGGAAGACAGAAAAGGAAGCTCTCCCCAGAGAAATACACGAACCACAACTTAAAGAAGATGTGGGAAGGGAGGTAGAACAATTAGTCTTTAATATTTCTAAACGCTTGTTAACAACAGATGAAATGATAGTACTGAATAAGGGCCTAACCTTTATTCCGACTAATGCTAGTATATACGAAGAAACTATTAGGGACTTCAAGCTATTTGTCCGGAATCTTTCTTTAAAAATCTTTTTTAATGACCAGAGTTGCAACCCAAAAAAGGAGTTCAAGAAACCTAGTGTGTTTACCCCACCACTTCATCCACTATTAGCTGCCTACAGCAGACTAGTAGAGGATGATATATCTAGGATATATGAAAGGAAGGGTAATAGGACACCGAGGAATAAGTTCAATCTAACATTTAAACAGAGGGCATCACTTAATAGTTTGATTAACGATCAATCCATAGCAATTAGACCAGCTGATAAGGGTGGAGGGGTCGTATTAATGGATAAGGAACAATACATTGATGGAATGAGACTGATGTTATCAGATGAAACATATTATGGACATATAGAACAGAGCATGGTTGATACCATTGCTCATAGGATCCAAAATAATTTGGAAGACCTATTTAAAGCAAATATTATTGATAAAGAACTATATGAGTTTATGTATGTTGAATTTCCCTTGATTCCAATCTTGCAGGGACTCCCGAAAATACATAAGGATATGAGAAATCCCCCATTTAGACCAATAGTAGCAGGTAGGGGATGGTCAACTGAACCACTATCCATTTATGTAGAGAGTCAACTCAGACCGTTAGTGGATAAAAATACTTACATTTTGAGAGATACAAAACAATTTCTGTTGGATTTGAATGAATTTCTGAGAGATTTTGATACAACAATTAACTATTTTTTGGTCTCTTTAGATGTAAAATCTCTCTTTACAGTTATTCCAAATGTAGAAGGAATTTTAATGCTAAGTAACTATATGAAACGCAATTCACAGATGCAAGTAACCAAGACAGAGCTTTTAATGTATTTCTTGGAGATGGTCTTAGAATCGAATGTGTTCTATTTTGAAGGAGAATTTTATTTACAGAAGGATGACGTAGCTATGGGCACATCTTGTGCCAATAGCTACGCCAACCTGTACATGGCTGAATGGGAGTATGTTCATCTACTCCCTATGTATCTCTTCAAGAAATATGTGCCATTCTATAAACGTTTTGTGGACGACCTGTTCCTTATTTGGACAGGTACGTCAACTGAATTAGCACAGTTTGTAGATGCTATCAATTCTAGCAATAGGTATCTTAAGTTTACCCATGAGTATTCAGAAATCAAGCTTCCGTTTTTGGACATTTATATAGAAAAGCTACCCAATGGATTGGTTAATACGGGTGTATTCAGGAAGAAGTGTCATAAGAATGCATTATTACATAGAACAAGTATGCATCCAGGGTATGTATATCATAATGTGGTGAAAGGACAAGCGATTCGTATATCCAGATATAATCCAACTGAGTTAGGATATACTAATGAAATTAATGAATTAAGCAATAGATTTTTATCTAGAGGCTATTCAGTTAATGAGATTAAAAGAGGATTTTTAGATATGCCCGCCCTCAGAGAGAATAGTGCTGCTCCCTATTTTAGTAATGGGCATTTATATGGTTCAACCATGATCCAGGAGTCCCTAGTAAGTAGTAAGGAAACAAGTATAGAGAAAAGAACAGCTTGCTCCATATTCTATACTAGTGATGTGGGGAATATAAAAGATGTAGTCAGAAAACACTAGGACATTTTAACCATAGATCATGAACTTAAGAATATAGTTGGGGAAGCACCTAGATTTATTTATAAGAACAAAAAGAATTTGAAAAGATTATTATGTTACCCCCAAAGAAGAAATGATGAAACATAATATAGAGTCATATGGGACAGAGAAGTGCAATAAATGTAATTTTTGCAATTATGTTAATACTGATAACATCTTTATTCATCCAGTAACATCTAGAGAGTATGTCTTTAGAATATATGGGAATTGTCTTACCTCAAACGTGGTCTACCTGGCATCCTGCTTGGAATGCCAGGCATTCTACATCGGTAAGACTAATAGGGTACTTAGGGATAGGATACGGGAACATGCCTATAACATTAGGATAGGCTTGAAATCAAATGCCCTGGCTAGACATGTTATTGAGAAAGGGCACACACATACATTTAAGTTTTTAATAGTGGAGATAATTACACCAGGACCTAGAGGTGGTGACATCAGGACCTATACCGAAACCAGAGAGGCGAATTGGATCATCAAATTGAGATCTGATGTTCCACCTGGCCTCAACGGTATGGTTCCTGTTAAACCTTTTTTAAAGACTAAGAAATTACATAGGTGAATATATCAAATATTATCGATTTACATCAATATTATATGATTATATATTGTATATTCAAGTTCAGTGTTACTAGATTCTTTTATACATTTTAAGAATGAAGTTTTTTATATATTTTTTCATATATTTTATATATATTTTTTGTATTGATTGTAATGTATCTTTAAGATTGAATGATTTTCCCGCCTTGTAGCACTATATAAAGCGTTGTTGATTGATTAAAAATATAGGTCTGAAGAAGCCACTTCGGTGAAAGCGCTAACCTGCCTTAATAAACAGTTTATACGATTTTAACCTTGGACATTGTCTTTGAAGATAACTAATACAGTTGGTGTATACGCTGGCTTTGCTGCAGTTGGTCATTGGTTTGCTATCTCTGCTTTTTTTATATGTGTAAAAATAATTATTGTTAAATTCAAATATGAGATGTTATGCTAATATAATATTAAATACTTGTTCCCATATTTTTGGATTGTTAATATTTTTATTATGTTGGTTCAAAAGTAATTTGTGAGCTATTATATGCCTTATTGCTAGTACTCTAAAATTATTCCATGATGTTTTGGATGGGTCTAACCAATTAGTAGCTATAGCTTCATTAATAAAAAGATATTGATTAATACAATACTTTGAGATTTAGGAAGTTCTTTTGGGGGAATATGCAAAATCATAAATTTCCATGACAATGTTGTACTTTGGTAACCCATCTTTTGAAGTTGATCTTTAGTGAGTTCCAAGGTCTGTATATGCATTTGCAACTCCAGAACATATGAAGAAGATCAGCAGATTGATCCTTGCAGTATGGACAAACTAGAGTTTTGGAATTAAATTTATGCAGGCTAAGGCGTGTATAATACCCATTATTCCATATCATCAACTGGGTTTACATCAGATTTTGAAGAGAAATAGATTTTGTAGTCAAATCAATTACTTTTATCATATGACTGTCTTCTATCTCTGGCATTTTCTCTTTCCAATATTTTGACACAAGAATTTTATCTTGGAATTTAAACTCCTTTTTTAGATTATTTGCTGCTGTTATAAATTTAATATCTTGTTGGAGAGCTTGCCACAAATTTGAACATTTAATTATATTCTCTTCCCGGGGTTTAAAATTTTTGAAGTAACTTATAGAAAGTTCCCTAATTTGTCTTACAATAATGAAATAATTTTTGGGTAAATTTAATTCCTGTCTTATCTGATTAGCCGAGAGTTTGAGAAGTGTATAAATATCTATTAAAGTTAGATTGATTATTAATGGGAATTCTTTAAGATCAATTAGTTTTTATTTAGTCTCAGGTTAGGGTTTCTATGAAAGGGTTGATAAGCCATCATATATTGAGCAAGATCTAATGATTGAAATAAGGTTTGTAAAGACATTACATATAATTTAATGTGATCCATTATCCCATACAGTTTCAAAGTTTCTTTAGGTAAAAAGGGTATAACTTTAGGATTAATATTTAAATGTAAAATATATTTATAGTTCAGAACTACCCAGGTAGGTATCCATTTAGTGCTAGTTATGTTATAATTAGCAATTCTAAGAAGCCTGTTTGAGTTTACTGTAAGATAGTAAGTTTCAAAATTTGGTAACTCCAATCCACCTCTATGTTTTGGGGTCATTAATTTTTCATATGAAATCCTTGTTTTCTTTGGCTCCCAGATAAATTTAGCTAATTCTTTGTGAATTCATTTAAAAAATTTTTTGAAATTACTACCTGAGCAGATCTGAAAATATATAATAATCATGGTAGTACATTCATTTTGATAATTGATACTTTTGATAATACTGGTAGTCGTAAATTCTTCCATCTCCCCAAATCAGATACTATTTGATCCCAAACTGTTTTAATATTAGTAACATAAAAATCCTTATCATCCGTAGCTAAGCCAATACCCAAGTATTTAATGTTAACTTTACACATTATTTGTCCCACCAGAGGCAACAGTGAAAAGGGTTTGGGAGTTCTCAATGGGAAAATGCTAGGTTTTTTTTAGATTAATTTTATAGTTGGAAACTTCTGAAAAGTTCTCTATTGTTTTTAGTATCTTTTTAGTGTCTGAGATTGGAGTTGTACAATAAATATTCAGATCATCTGCAAACACTGCCATTGATATTTTTGTTCCGTAAACTAGTGAGGCATTGTGGTATATATTCTGTTTAATGTATAGGAATAAAGGTTCAACATATATATTAAATAATAAAGGAGACAGAGGACAACCCTGATGTGTTCCATTTCTGACTGGTATTCTTTTAGAAGAATTGCTGTTTATATAGAGTGTGGTATATGGATTACTATATAGAATTTTTAACACTTCAACAAACTCAGGAGATATATTAAAATATGGTAAAATTTCAAACAAAAAGTTTATATCAACCCTATCAAAAGTTTTCTGCGCATAAATCATAAGCACATACATGTTAAGGTTCTTCTGTTTAGCATAAGCTATTAAGGTATGTAGTGTAAGTGTATTATCACTAGTTGTCTATTTGCCATAAAGCCAGCCTGTTCACTAGACACAATATGATTCATTACTTTTTTTAATCTATTAGCTATAATAGAGGTTAAAATTTTCATATCTACATTTATTAATGAAATTGGTCTATAATTATCTGGGTTTTGAGAATCAGAGTTAGGTTTGAGTATAAAAATGGTTTTTGAAGCATTAAGATGGGGATCATTCATTTTATTCTTAATTATATAATTAAAGACACGTGAGAGTATTTTGCCAAAGATATTGTCAAATTTCTTATAGAATTCCACCGTCATACCGTCCGGACCTGGTGACTTGTGCAATTTCATATATTGAATTGTATATATCACTTCTTCTTCAGATATCGGTTTAATCAAATCACTTTGAATACTGTCTTCTATTTTCAGAAATGTAATAGTTTGTAAAGATTCCTTGCTAGTTCTATGGGGGGATAAGTCACTATGCTCACCATATATATTAGTATATATCTGCTCAAAGACATTTATGATATATTCAGTTTTGAAATAAGTTGTGTTTCTAAAATGTATTTCCGAAATTTGTACTACTGTTCTCGATTGATTAATTATCCTAGCTAAAGCCCTTGATGGTGTTTGCAAATGATTGGCATATGTCACTAACATTCTATGTTCCTGAAACGTCAAATTACAATTTTGTATTTGGAAGAGATCTTTTTGACATTTAAGTAGTTCCACCTCTGTTTGAGTATTAAAGTTTTGCATCAATTCTTGATCAAGTGTCTTCATTTTAGCCTCTAGTTTTTGAATATCTCTATTTTGTACTTTTTTATAGTATGAAGCTTTTTGCAAAAAGATCCCTCTTATTTGTGCTTTAACTGTCGCCCAATCAATGTCAGGTACACTTTGTTGTTTCTTTAATCTATCTAATAATTCTTTAAGATGACCTGTAATTTCCTGCACTATTTCCTCCTTATTCAACAAATTTGGGTTAAGAGACCAGTTAAAACCTCTTTGCCGCTAGACCTCCATTGGATCTTTAGCAAAACTTAATGAAATTTTTGAATGATCTGACGCGTATCATGCATGTGTAACAACTAAGGGTCCCAGGTTAACCTTTATTCTTGAAATCAAAAAGAAATCTATTCTGGACCACATTTTATGACACGGGGAATAAAAAGTATAATTATTTATACTATTACCAGTATTTAAATACTGAATAGGATCATATAGTTGAAAGTCTTCCTTAACATCACGTAAAACTGATACCACTTGTTTATTAAATGCTTTTTGTGGACAAGATCTATCCAACTTCGGATTCTGATAGGAATTCCAGTCTCCTCCAATAATTATATAGTACTTATCATATTGTGTCAAAATTGGATATAATGATGTTATGAATAGATGCTGGTCATTACAGGGTACGTAAACATTTAGCAATAAGATTGGTTTATCAAACTGGGTAGCTAAGAGAACAACAAAGCACCATCTTCCATCTTTATCCATCTTAGAGTCTAAGATCTTTCCCTTATATTTGTTTTTAATAATTATAGCTACCCCAGCTATTACTTCTCTAATCCACTTTCTTTTTCGGATATCAACCCATTGATCATTAGTTAAATGCATTTCTTGAAGTAATATAAACATCGCCTTAGCCTGTAACAATAAGTGTAAAATTAACTTTCTCTTCTTTAAGTTCTGGAGCCCTTTAACGTTCCATGAGTCAACTTCCCACATTCAAATAGTTATTATAACGTAAAAGTTTAGAAAGGAAAACAAAAGGGAAAGGTAAAATAAGTTGAAAAACATACATAATTTGGAAACATTCTTGATATCCCATCCTATACCAGTGCCTACCCACTCTAACCCCGGACCAGGACATACATAGGTCTTGCATATCATAGAGGACTAAAAGGGTCAAAGAAACCCAGAAACAAAAAAATCTTAAATTAAAAAACCTTAAAAACATCCTATAGTTAAGACCTATATTAGCTAACCTAACTATTACAAAGTCTATTCTAAACATTCCCTAACAAACACCACTGTTATCTACATCTTAGTTGTTATTGAAAAGAAAAAAAATCATATTAAAGATATAACATTACAGTACAAAGCTTTTAGTAGTTATGATTAGCGTGCTATATATAGATACTATAACTCACCTATATACTCATAAAATAACATTTGAGAAAGAGAAAAAAAAATACGATTTTAACAAATGGACAAATGTTTCCTTCTATTATAGAAAGAAGCCAAGTTATAACTCTGTATAAAAACACACATACCTTTATATAAACATTTTTCTTATTTAGACATTATAGACTATTGCTATCTTCTGCTCATACAAACTAATATGCAAATAATGTAATATATAACTATCACCCCTGAGTAAAAATATATAGGTTATATTATATATTATAAAGTTGCAAGATGTACTAAAATCCCTATATTTAACAGTACTGCATAACACCTTTTAATCTGCCATATAGGAAAGGGTTTAAATTATTAACTAACTAACTAACCAGTGTATAAAAATATTCCTATGTGCTTAAATTAACAAAACAGTACATTACTTGATGTTAAAATGTCCTTACAGGGTTAAAAACAAGTCCTGTCAGGTTTCTAAGCCTAGAAACCATGCAGAATACTCGCGATGAGGGACCGCTATTACAGATGGACTTCCGGAAGTGCCACATCGAAATATGTCCCCTCTACAGTCCTGAAGGCATTTCCTGTCTTCTCGTCGATGCAGACAGCCCATGGAAGCCATACAACTTTGGAAAACGATCGCAGGTCATTGAAAACAGCAAAAAACAGCAACCCTATTAATCCAGGAGAGGTCTAAAGTATTTCAAAAGAAGACAAAGGATTACCCAGACCTCGAGCCACAGTAATCAGCAGATCCAACCTCAGGCAGCTTGGCAGTCCCAACGAGAATACAGTTCAAGTCTCAGAAGCAGGTACACTTTTAAAAACCTTCAGAAATGTAATTTTGGCTTCATTTTTCGCAGAAACAGAATATTTAATCCCATCTAGTGTGAAAGTTAATGTATTTGGATACTTCATTTGAAATTTGACCTGTTTATCAATAAGAAATCTACAGTAAGGCAATAAAGACTGTCTTACTTGTCTGATTTGCAAAGGTAAATCTTGAGCCAGAGAGATTTTGTTGTTTTTCCACATGATATTCCCACCACTTTTTTTAGCAGTTACAAGTATTCTGCTAACATCCTGATAATTAAGAATTTTAGCATATACAGGTCTTGGAGTATTTGAAACTTGTTGTTCTCTCAGAGCTCTGTGTGCTCTTTCAATAATGATTTGCTTTGCCATGTCAGAGTCATTTAGGAGCACTGTAAATATTTGTGTTATAGATGGGATTAAGTCATTGTATTGTACAGATTCAGGAATTCCTCTAATAACGATGTTATTTCTCCTGGATCTTGCTTCTAAGTCAGTGATTTTGCTTTGAATAGCCTGAATATCCAAATCATGTGTACTTGTTTTTTTTGCTAGTAGATTTATTTTGTCTTCATTTTCCGAAATCCGAGTTTCAGATTTTTCCATTCTTTCAAGTAGTTGGTTGCAAGAGTTTCCAAACGTTTGTATCTGGCTAGTTAATTCTTTCAGAGCTTCTTGAATGGGTAATAAGGCAGTTTTGATATCCTCCATATTCAGTGTTTCATCTGATTTAGTTCTGGTTTCTAGCTTTTGTTGTTCTTGTAGTTTAGTAACTTTTTGCCTTTTAGAGATCACATCTTTTTCCAGTGACTGCAGTTCTGAAAGTTTTGTTTTAGTAGTGGCTGTGTCCATATTTTTTTCCTCTTTTGAAATCCTTGTACAGTACAGATTTTTAAAGTGTATAGAGCACATGGTGCCTTTGTTTGTTTTCCTTGTCAGAGCCAGCTAATCTATTATAATCCTGTTGAATAATGTATTAATTTTCAGATTTTCTTCCTCCTGCAAGGTAATTAGAAGAAGTTGTAGTTGTTCTGTCGAAGATTTAGTGTTAAAAAGTTCCTAGTATCAATTTAAAGTTTAGATTTCTTCAGGGCATATGCAGAGATGTAGTTCAGCAGTGTTCACAGAATGGCAGCCATCTTTGAATGTATGTACTGCTTTGATTTTTAAAAAAACTCACCTAAACAGATTAAAACTGAAGGTTACAGTTTTCTAGCCACAGCAATAACACTAACCTGGAGGTCTGGTTCTGAAATTACTGTAAGCAGCCAGGTACTTGGGCAAATATAGGTTATGCAATGTCTAACTTAATTTAAAAACATAGTGAACATGTCCTGTCTTATATGCTTCAACTATAATTTACTTAAACTGAGTGCAGATGTTTTCATAATAGCATATAAGATAGCATAATAATGCTGGTGGGTGATATCATTTTAGCATTCATTTGCTTGTTTGTTTGTCAGTCCTGTGGCAATAGGTGTAAGTGTAGGACTGGAGTACAGATGGTTCTGGGTTCTAGTCATACCTCCCAACCGTACCAAATTACTCGATTTTTACCGAGTTTTATGGTCCAAATAATGGGGTGCCATGATTCCCGAGTGGCACCCCTTCATTTCCAATTTTTTTAAAAAAAAGTTTTTCTTTTGCGCTTTTTGAGCTGATGCCATCACGTGTGGGATGACGTCAGCTCCATCAACCTGTCAGAACTGAGCTCAACGGCATGCATTTCCGGCTAGTTGTTTGAATGGATCTGCAAGTACAGAAATGACTGCTGCAGAGCTTTGGCTGTTTTCTGCTTATTTTGGGAAGGGAGTATTTTGATGGTGAAGTTAGCACATGGACCATATGTTTGGGAGGGAAATGATGGTTGAGTTATCTGCTTAATAGTGGAGTAAGTTATTTGCTTCATGCCCATGATGCTGCTTTTATGATATACTGCTGCTGTAAGAAAAGGATCCATGTGCATGATCACTGAATATTCACTAAAATATATCTGGATTCTGTCTACACAGTGCAGATCCATGTAAAAAGGTAGAAAAGTCCCCTCCAGACAGGTGGTACAGACACCCCTTTGTTAAAGAAGTTCCCAGTATGCATTTTAGCAGACTTTATCATTATTAATTATCTCAAACTAAAAATAAATATCTTCTGAGAAATACTGTTACAATAAGAATTGTAATGTGTGACTGATTATGTTCTATGCTGATTAATTACAGTTCATTTTCTTCGCACATCCCCAGCTCTCGGATATATATCAGCCCCTTGTCTGCTGTTGAAAATTTATGATGGCCAGGGGCAAGCAAGGAATAACTTGGCCATTAAATTCACATGCAGCTTAAAGACCATTCACAGCAAATAAGGTCTATCAGAAAGATTGCATTACATGGAAAATGAAACTCTGTGACACTGCAGTTTGTTTAATAAGATGTGAAGAGATGTAAGGGGAGAAAAGATTGATCTAAAGCATGCAATTTCCATATTCATTTTACGTCCATATTCCTTGGAACTGAGTAGCTCTTCTCTAATACAGATGCATGTTCCAGGAATAAATATGCATGCTGCTATCAAATATGTTACTAGTTATAACATCCCTTAGCAGAGACCTAATCACCTAAGAGAAGAATTTATTATAATTATAGTACAGGGTCAGTGCTGTGTGCAAATAACATTCTGTAACGTCCACAATGCTTACCCCACACAATATTGTGTTAATTAAGATGCAATCATATATCAAGCACTTGAGAGAGCTGCATGTTGTATCAAATCAGAAAGCTCATCTATACATCAACTGACATGGGGGGGAGGTCTGTGAAAATGTTAACAGCAAGGGCTATTAAATTGTGAAATATATAATCAAAATGGTACTCAAAATAGATTCAGGTCAGCATTAAAATAAAAAAGTGCAGTTTATATTAAATAATACTAACTCTATTCATTGTTTTGAAATATAATTGCATTTCAACTAAAGCTTTCTTCATTGGTGAGAAAAATGAATGCTAATATAGCAAGTCTATTATCAGTTCATTTTGCTTTTGTGACATTCAGAAACAAAAGGTCTCTGGAATGCTTTGTGCATGTGTGTGTGGTATGTGCAAGCCAACAGTATGTGGTACCCCAAACAAAGATTTGCACCCTCAGCTTTAAATGATGTCCATGGTGGATGTACAACAGGTGACAGACTTGCCCTTTCTGTGCAAAGGTATTCATCCCCAGCTGTATGACTCATGAAGGATCTTTCAGAAAACTACATAATTCAAATACAGGACATCAGCTGCAATGATAAGGTGATTTCCACATGGCTAGGACCTGTATGTTTGGGAAGGAAACGAAGGTGGAGTAGATATCTGCTTAATAGTGCTGCACGGAGTTGCTTGGTATTTTCTTCCCGTCATGAACCCAACATTATTTCTGCTTGCATTATTTTCACTAGTGTGTGTGCCCCCAAGGGAATACACCTGGTGGCTAGAGATACTCAGGCTCAAACCCTGTACTTTGGGTACAGGTAAAAAAGAGCCTAAAGTCCCTAGCTGCTACCACTTATGAATTTATGCCCAATATTTTTGTTCTATTAACCATTAAATCTGTGGTTTTCAAGATTTTTGTGGCAAATCACTGAATGATTGACTTCACTAAATAATGACAGGCATTTGAATTTCAGACTTCATAATCTTCAGAAAATAAATAATAACGCAAAACTTTTTATTCTTGCAATTTTCTAAGTTTATAAGATCAATACTTGGCAGTGAAATGCATGGTGGTAACACATTTTATTCTAGCAACTTTCCAAAACTATACAAGCAATGTTTAGAATGTGTCGCTGGTTTTTGACCTTTTGTCCCACCCCCAAAAAAAACTGAAATTGAAAATAAGTGCTAGAAGCTCTACAAGATGCCTATGCCTTACACTACTGTCATTCTATTTTATATATATATATATATATATATATATATATATATATATATATATATATAGTGTGTGTGTGTGTGTGTGTGTGTGTGTGTGTGTGTGTGTGTGTGTGTGTGTGTGGAAGTAGACTTTTATGATGGAAATGTTCTGAATTGGGCAGTTTTATCACTATTGGTTCATGCATTTTGTTTCATTGCCTACTGGAAAATGTTCAAACAATAAATTTAAAATGTGCTCTAACTTAAGTCTAACAAGTGTGCTGTATTATACAAAAAATATAATTTAATAAAGTAAGGAAGGTATATCAATGAATGCATGTGTGTTACTTGTTTTGTGTGCAAGGGGTCTATGATTTGAAAACAGCCCAAAGGTAATCTTTATCCACCACTAGCCAGATGCATTTTCTTTGGATGTAGTGTATGTTTCAATGCTGTTTCAATGAATGTGAATTTTAAGGGCAGAGAAGTTTTAATGCCAAGTCTATTTTCATTATGAGACAGTATTGCTTTGTTTAGAAGATGTCTATTAGTGTTTGTGCATTGTGCTATAAAATGTAAAAATAAAATCCAAAAAATCATTGTAGAAGTAAAGCAGTATGCACACATTAGTGTTTATGGAAAATGGGGCAAAATAGCCAGGTAATGGGAGATTGGAATAGCTGCAGGTGGACTCTGGTGCCATATTTTGTTTGTCTGTTTTTCAGTTTGCGTTTGAAAGTTTATACCCCACAATTACATTGGAGTGGGTGGGGTTATGTAATTATGTATGCAAATTTACATTAATCAGTGTACAGTTTTGTAGCTATTTTTCATGGGCCTTCTCCAGATTTTTGATGTTTCCAGGTTGAGAGATATGGTTCTAATACAGAGTGTCAGCTTGCTTGCTGTTTGTTAAGCAGGTAAGTGAGCTGTTCTGCTGATCCTTCTTACCCTTTTTGGTCAATGCTTGGGGTCAGAGAGCAGACAATACAGCAGAAATTAGTGTGCAATTTATACATTGTAGAAATGCACAAATCAGTGATGCAGTATTGTTGAATGTTTATAATTATAAACAATTACATCATACTGGTGCAGTAAAAACACATATACATGGGACAATATTTCCATAGTAAGTTCAATAGTCACTTCTCACTTTGGGCATGAGGCACATAAAGGAAAACAAGCATATTATAAAAAGTGATTGAAATTTACCAATATCACCAAAGGAGGTACAAGATGGCTTCCTTCTAAAGATAGTCTTTTAGAACAGCATTATAAGTTCCCATTGATAAGCTTTGTCAGCTTTTTTTTTTTTTTACCAGGAAATTGTAACTGGTTGTCTCAAATGCTTTAGTCATGTCAATGAAGACTTGAGCAGTGTTGTTGTAGATGAAATCTGTAATTGTACCTAAGACAGTGGTTGGGCTGAAAGCATTACATAAACCATACTGGTTATCACATAGGAAGCTATAGCTGTTAATGTGTTTGAGTAGCGGTTTATGTAATAGCTTTCCAAATATTTAGCTTTAGTGCTTATTTGATTTGTTGTTCTGTGTCTGAGTAGTGCTGATCTCTGTCGGTATTTGATTTTGGAAAGCTATTACATGCCCCCTATGCAAAACAAATAAAGAAGTTGGATAAAAAATTCAAAGCAGAACGAACATTTCTGTCACTGTGTAGTACAATGCAGCATAAAAAATAATTGTACATCTATCGAGGAAAATGGTTATTTTTTTTTGTCTGATATGCACTTCTACGGAGATCAAAAAGGTAGATATCAAAAAGCCTTAACAGATTTGTTACTGCTACTAATGCGATAATCCACAACCATGGTAATAATTAATACAACAGTCTTCTGAACAAAGTGGTCTACTTTCAAGAATGAAGCATCCTATTACACTGCCATCATTAGGTAGAAAAATACTGCTTGGTCAAGGGTCAAGAAATAACTGTAGAATACATGTCCGTGCCAAAAGCTACTGAGAATAATGCAAACAGTATAGCAATACTTTTATTGCAAATTGCAAACAATAAATACAGTTCAAATACATAAAAGTGTTCATAGCAGCAGCACCCTATCTTTGCAGCAAGCCAGCTGTTAAAGTAGAAAGCAAGTGGCAGTATCAAGTACTCTGGATCCAGTCTCCCCTACTATGATACAAGGTCATTAGCTACACCATCACTTTTATATATTAAATGCTCAACCCTTTCATGACAGTGATTATGCAAATGATGTGTGAACTTATTAGCATTCATGAATTCCACAATCTGCACTAAGTACAGGGAATGTAAACATGGTATAAAAACCTACACAACTGCATGTACGTACCTTACATCTGCTAGGATAAGCACTGAGAAATTATAGCTTTTAAGTGATTGCAAGTGTGAATGATTAATCTGACTGCAGCATTAACCAGAGTGTACCAGGGAGAAGTTACTCAGAAAAAATGTGTTGACTACCATTGACTGACTTAGGAGGGTGACATTCCTAACATTGATATGAATTGTTCTTGATAACATTTATGTCTCTGAATACACTTGTGTCAGCAATTCTAAGGCAATACATTACTCATTGAAACATATATCAACTGAAAGTCAAAGCACATGGCAGTCTTGATAGGGAATCATAGGTATGGAAATGATGTTCACAAAATAAAAAAAAAGAGCTGCAGTGTTCACATTTTTTATATTGTGTGAGGAAATATTTATATTTCCTGTTGCTAGTAGCACAGCTCTGCATGCATGTGACTGCAAAGTATATAGGACAAATATCAGGAATTGTTGTTGCATCTGTCATGTCAATTGATGCTATGTCACATACAGAGTATAGATAACTTCTTTATCTTCTCAGTATATGCTCTGTGTGCCATATACTGATAAAAATCTGAACTGAGTTTTGTTATGGTGCATTAATCCACAGATGAAAATGTTTGTGTGAACATAGTGATGGTTAATGAGAATATGCTCATGTTGAAACACAAGAAAGCTGATAAAATATCAAAATTATTTATTTTGACTGCAAGTGTTATAATGTTCCCTTATTTAGTACCTTTATTGTATTTTGTCTCTTCACCGTTTCCATGCTGTTTGGCATTCCACAATCTGGACTGGTAGAAATCTACAGAACTGAACTAGACTTCACTTCCGAAAGAAAAATCTGAAACAATAAAAAAAATTCCTGATGTTGTGATGCTCCAAAATCATAAAATTATGTGTAGAAAAATACATTTATGTTGTGAAGAAGTGAATAGCTATATGGCAGTGCCACCACTCTCCTTCAAGTTCTCTTACCCTCTGCTTGCCACTCCCATTTTCATCATTGTCCTATCAACCCCTTTGTCACACACTTAATCTGGTCAAAAATAGAATGACACACTACACACATGGTCAGAAACAGGCCATGGAAAAGCCTTCACTTTTTGCCTTCATCATTTGCAGAGGTTGGCATTGAGCAGCAATGTTGAGCGATGGTGAATGCCATTCTACTTCTTGTGGTAAAGCTGAAGATTTTAATTTCAGCCACAGCAGTCCAGTTACTTTCAGGTAAATGTGCTTAGATATGCTGTGCTATTGGAACACAGACTAAAGGCAATACTGGCACTACTGTGAAACAATTACTATAACATTTTTTAAGCTGCTGGATGCAATGCATTAGAAGTTCTTATGTGGTGTGTTGAGATAATTCCTCTGTCTCTAGACTGATGTGTTTATATAGTGTCATAGGTTCAGTTACAGATGTAGGTCAAATTATTATTTCATGACATTTTATATTCCCATCATACAGTTAACTGCAAATGTCTGTATTTCTATACATTTACAATATTTCATTAACATGCCATTTGAATAGTACAGCAAGGAAGCATTTGCAAAAACATTCCAACGCCAGCAGGGAGACTTAGTAAACCACCCTTATCCTGCTCACGTGTTCATGTTTGTTGCACTCTCCTACCCCTTCTTGCTCCATATAACAAGCACTTTATTGTACAGAGTATGACAGGTTTAAAATGAGGAAATAAGTAAGAGTAACATGTTCCAGAAAAAAACATACTGTTGCTACTTCTCTCTCTAGCTTTCTCTCTCTCTGTTCATCCTTCCTGCTTCAGTAAGTTGTCTCTGTCCTTCAAGTGTGTGTGTGTGTGTGTGTGTGTGTGTGTGTGTGTGTGTGTGTGTGTGTGTGAAGTAGAAGTTCTTGTAGTGTGATGAAATAATGCTCATATCTAGACATTTTTGAATACTTCCAAGGGATCTAATCCTGGCATTAGCTAAGTGTTACTAACTGTTTTAGTACAATACTTTACATATAGTTGTTGTCAACATATTATTATCAGCCAACACTATCCTTTTTCTGTTATAAGCTACTTGTTCCCTGGATTCCTATCACCTTGTCTATGTTTCATCCTAGTCTTCCTTATCTGCATTTACTCAATGCGTGGTACCGAGCATCGACTGCAACTGTGGCAAAATGGAAGTGCAGAACCTATGGCAAAGTTTTTGCCTTCAGCCACATTACTTTGGTTTCCTTTGCACTGCTGTGTTAAACTATGTATAGTAAGGCTAATCGTTTGTTGAAAAAGTTGAAGAGTTTAATGTACAGCTTACAATTGTAATAATGGAGATGATGAGAAATACATATATCCTCCTCTTCTGCAATCTGTTGTCACATGGGAACTTTGCGAAGTAGGAATTCCTATGTGGTGTGTTTAGGTAATACTTAGGTGTGTAGATTTTTTTTGCAATACTTGGTTCAAACCCAGATGTATGCCAACCTGTTTCTGAATGTTTTCTATGATTCCTGTGTGTGTGACTTTTGACTACGCACTTTCTTAACATGCCATTATCCTGCTGCTATACTAATGTACTTGCTCCCTATTGTGAATACTCTCTTGCACAGATCTTGCATGAACAATTATGCTGCTAAAGCAAACAGTAACACAACACAAACAGTGCAGAAAAGAAACATGAACTAATGTCACCAGCTGCCCACCTCTTCCCACCACTTCTGCTCATCCAATAAACCTCTTTGATTTGATGTGTCCTTACATGCTAAACCAGGCAAGAGTGATGCCAGGTTGTTTCAGGTGTTACTTGATACGATGGGAGATATCCAGAAATTCCTACTTCTTTTGTTGGATAAACACCCACCGCGTAGCTATAGAGGTAATGAACATTCCAGTTTGGATAGAAAAACAAGTATATTCCAAACACCATAGCCCAAATGAAGGAGGCAACAACTGTATAAAAACAAAATGGTTTAATATAAAAAGGTGAGCGCTTTCACAATCTTTCCTGGTTGCTTCTTCAGACCAAATAGCAGGCAAGAAAGCATAACATATTTAAAACACTTCTCATTTAAAAACAACCTATCAAAAACTAGTATTCAGACAACCATAATTTAAGAAACATTTAAAGAAGTATATTCTAAATAACTTGGCCTGTCCAGCACTAAATACCCATACAAACATATTTAATGATAAAAGCAGATATATCTATGATAGAATGAGACATTTTAAGGGAGAAAAAAAAAACAAAAGTAATAATAATAACAATGAACATCAACTGGGCTTATTGTTTGCTTATTATCCCAGTTTGGAAGATGACAATGTGGCTGTAATTGATACCAATGAGGTGTTATCTGATATAACTAAAGGATTTGAATATAAGGATGTCAATGCCATATTGAACAACAGAAATGATCAATTTAAAAGACTGGGGATTGATATGTCTGAAACAGTTGCTAACATATCCAAATATAAAGAAGAATGTGGTGAGCTTTAAAAACTGCTTACCAAATATAAATAAAGAGGTGAAGTATTTTGAAAGGTGTATCGAATTAAAAATTGTTCCTAAGGGGCTTAGATTTTTTATGTCCCCAAATGGGGTTAAGACAACTGACCCCTTTTTTACTACATTGGTAGAGTTTTTTTTTAACAAAGGTGGTCTTGATTTCCTCAGGCTGCTTATTAAAAAGAATGAAACCCAAATGAGCACACTGAAGGAAAAGATTTCAGCTTTTGACACACTCATCACCGATAAGTATGGTAGTGTCAACTATTTCACTATAGAGTACGAAAATATGTTGAATGAGCTAGAGAGACTGAAAGATGTTATTATAGCATGTAAAAACAAGAAATTGAACAGAGATTTAAATGTTTACACTAATGCAACAACCTACGAACATTTATACGTTACTAGTAAGAACAGGGATCGTGTTAAAATGACTAAATTTCATATTAACAGCCATTCAGAATACAGGAATTATGAGCAGAGTGACAACACAAGATATCCCCTTAATTCTGAAGTTGCTGACATTAGTTGCGAGAGTACAAGTAACAACAAAATGACAGGGCAATGTGGAGAATGCTGGGGAGAAGGAATAGTGAGTTTAATGAACTACCACACCATTTGTCCAATGAAAAAACTGTGAACTACAACTTGAAAGGGGCCAGACCAAAGAATACTACAAAAATTTGTTCACCAATTGTTATTAATATTTTTTAGGGCCATCCAGGTATGGAGGACAGAATAAGAACTCTGAGGCCATGAGGAAGAACCAGGTCAGACAATCTAATGGAAAGATAGACATTTATGATGCTAAAATATTTAACCTTTCTAGTCATGTTCTGACTGAGGCGCAAACACGTATTTTAAGAATGGAACTTACTTTTATACCAGCTTGCAGAGCTGATGTTTGTCATAGTATTTTGCATTTAAAAGAACATGTGCTTAAATTAAACTTGAAATACATTTTAAATGATGTACAAGTTAAGAATGACATAAGATATGTGAAGCCTTCTAGTTTTAATCTGCAGTTAAATTATACCCTCAAAACCTTTGACACTATTTGTGAAGAGAATATCAGGAATGTATTGGATAATAAGAAAGATGATAGAAGATACTTTAATCTTACTGTTCAAGACAAACAAGCATTGAATTAACTAATTAACAACAAGAGTTTGAGATTCATGAAGGCCGACAAGGGAGGTGGGTTAGTCATTATAGACCATGTGGCATATATAGAAGCAACTGAAACTATTTAGGTAATGAAGTGGAATATTCTGTGGTGGATGGTAGTGACATCATTAAATATTTCAAATATGTTCATGGATTTTTATTAGATAGCTTACTTGAAGGGAACATAAATGAACAAGTTTACAACTTCTGCAATATTAAAACCCCCAAGGTAGGGGTGTTATTTGGTATACCCAAATTATACAAGTGTTTTAACCTCCCCCCTTTTCGACCTATAGTTTTGGCCCCCGCTATATAACTGAGGGGATTTCTTTAGTGGTTGATAACATCATAAACCAATTGGTTAAAAAAACTGGACTCATTTATTCAAGACTTATGGGATTTTTTAAACAAAGTTTGTGAATTCAGCAATGTGTATTCCTATCATTCAGAGGTGAACATAATGTGCACAATAGACATTTGCTCACTATTTACTACTCTCCCTCATAATGAGGGGATAGAATATGTAAGGTTGCTTTTAATCAAATTTACTAAGTTTCCTACTCAAGAAGTTAACTTTTGTTGTAGTTTATTGGAGGTTTTACTTGATAATAATTACTTTACATTCAACAGTAGGTACTATAAGTAAAAAAGAGGTGTGGCAATGGGTTTGCCTGCTGCCCCCTCTTTTGCAAATATAGTGCTGGGTTGGTTGGAATATATAATATTAAAAGAAGTTGAAAAAAAATTTAAATTTGTTTTTACAAGCATTTTGTAGATGACTGACTTTTTGTGATGGAAGGTAGTCATTTAGACTATAAAAGACTGTTAGAAGAACTTAATGACAAATCAGAATTTTTTAAATTTACCATTGGAGATTATAGTCATTTGGTTAACTATCACAATTAAACTATAACAATTCAATGGGATGATGAAAACCTTGAATTGCAGAGTAGTATACATGGAAAAAATCCTTTAATCAATGGCTACTTACATTACAATAGTAATCATCCTGGGTTTATGAAAAGGAACATTCCCAGGGGAAATATATAAGGGCAAGCCGTATGATTACTAATGATGAGAAATTGAAAGAAGAATTCAATTTTATTACAAAAATTCTTTTTAAATAGAGAGTATTCTGAGCATTTACTTCGAAATATAGAAGAAGAAATTAAATCGAAAAGAGATACGTTATTCCCACAGGTCTATATTAGAACATCGAAGTTTCAGAACTTCGAATGTTCTAATATCGAGCCCTATTCAGTGAATGCTGAAAATAGTGAAGCTGCAGAAAACCAATTTTTTCCCAGGGAAAGAATTTGGTTGTCCGTTTCTGTTGCTTTGCTATTTTCAGCGCTGTGGTGGAACATTACGGGTCAGGTTCAGGTAAGTGTGCGATTGTGTGGACATGATGGTTAGGGCAGGTTAGGTGAGTTAGGGTTAGGGCGTGGGTCAGGTAAGTGTGCAATTGTGTGGACGTGAGGGTTAGGATGGTGTAGGTGAGTTAGGGTTAGGGTGCAGGTGAGGTGAGTGTGCGATAGTGTGGACGTGAGGGTTAGGATGGGGTAGGTGAGTTAGGGTTCGGGTGCGGGTGAGGTGAGTGTACGATACTGACAGATCTTAGGGTTAGGGTTTGGGTTAAGGTAAGTGGATAGTTAGTGGTGTATGTACAGTTTAGTGTAGGGATAGATGTAAGATTTTAGGTGTATATGTGTGGATTGCTGTTTGTTTGGTGTGCTTGTGTTGTGTGCATGTGTTTTGGAACAGCAAATGTTTTCCCTAGGAAAAAAATTAGCTGTTCTGAATGTTCGATGTTGTCAGCGTTCGCTGAATTGGGTTCGATATTAGAGCATTCGAAGTTCTGAAACTGTGATGTTCTAATATAGATGCTATTCCTGCCAATTTTGAAAGTTCCCTTTATTAACAATCAATATAGAAGTGAAGAGGAAAGAATAGATGACAAAAGGTTGACATTCTTTTTGGATATGACAATTGATAATGGAAGTATTTGTTCAATTATTTCAGAAAATTGGAAGATTGTGAGAGGTAATAGGGAGTTGGTAGGAGTATTAGGGGAAGGCCCTAAGTGTGTTTATAACAACTACAATAATTTAAACAGCTTACTTCAGAAAAAATAATTTGTTTAATCTTAGAGACATTTCAAAAAAATAAAAATGATGGTATGTCCAAGTGTGGACAGTGTAACATCTGTAGGTACATTTATGAGGGGAACTTTTCTAATGTTAGACAATCCATTTACTACTATTTATATTAAAGGAATGCTTAATTGTCAAACAAAGGGGGTTGTGTACTTGTGTAGCTGTTCAGGTTGTCTAGCATTTTATGTTGGAATGACCACCAGAAGGTTAGTAGATAGAATCAAAGAGCATTTATACTATTTAGAAAAGAAAGATCTTAAAAGTGCACTATACAAACATAGTTCTAAATGCTTCAATTACAAAATTTTTTTGTTTTCATTTATTGAACAGTAACAAGTGGGCATTAGAGGAGGTGATTTAAAAAAATCTGCTTGAACAAAGGGAGGTCTTTTGGCATACTAAACTTGCAGCAGACAAGCCGCCTGGGTTAAACGACACTGTTAGCATCAAGTGTTTCTTAAAGAATAGAAGAATGTATGTGAATAAGCTTTGTTAATGATTTCTAATAGGATTATTTGTTACTAAATGTTTGATTGAAGTGTTAATTGGGATGTGTTTTTATCCATAGTTTTGTGTGTTGTGATTTTATTCTGAGGAAGTCTTTTAAACAAAAGCGGCTAATAAAATGAGTGGACACTATTAGTTGTTGGTTCAGCATTTCCATCAAAGCTGGGTCAGAGATTGCTCTATATGCAAGGCACAGGTTGCCGCTGAGCAGTCTGTATGACACAGAGTAAAGTGACAATGCTTTCAGTCTGCCCACATTAAACAGATCGTGAAGATCCTGAATTTTCTTCATAAGGAACCTTTGTTTTCTGTCCAATTGTTTTAGGTGTTTGTAAAGGAACATACCAAAGGGATTGTTGAACTGTATTATTGGCCTAATGAGGGAAGAGTATGGGGGGGTTATAAACTCTTTTTTTCTGAAGGTAATGCCCTTATTTATGCGATGAGCAATATAAAATGCCCTTCTTACCACTGTGGAGACATGGTGATCAACTGTGTATAGCTTCCTGAAGAGTTATTATCTATCAACTTAGACTCTTTGGAAGATCTTAACATAGTAGAGGGACCCCAACCCCTTATCCCACTTTTACTACAAATGTCTTCTCTCCATCACACTCATGAGGTCAGCATGTCAACATGCACACTCTGCCTTACAACTCATAATTCTCACAGTTTAAAACACACACTTTTCTAAGACTTGTGTCAGTATAATATACCCCAGTCTATGGTTCTCTAATGACAAATGTTAAGGCATGTCCCTTTTAGCTGTGCATAACACAGTTGCTGTATGGCTCATGCATTGTTTATGCAGGATGGAGTGGAAGATACAGCAATACAATCAGTTATCACATATGCATTCCCTGTGTGTATATGCATGTCATATTCAATAACTGCACTGTATGTGAATGGCCCATAATGTATCCACTGTCCTCTACAATGATTATCTCAGCTTGGCATGTTATCAACATTAAAATCACATTTAATCCCCTTTCTTGCAATGTTGTATTGTGTACCTCTTGCATTCATTGTTAGCATGCCCATTTTTAAGTTATGTACATAGGTAAACAATTGCAAACAGTATTATTTTTTATTACTATAAATTTAGACTTCTTCCTATAGAAAATGTTTCTTTCTGGCATCATCACATTTTAATGCATTAACACTTGACATTGCATGCATTAACAGTACATTTTTCCAGGCACTCCCCTCATAAGTATCCTTGCACTGTTCACATTGTGTCTTGTGTAAATTATCCCAGTTGCAAATCCCCTGCATCTTTATGCTTACAAGGCACTTGCCTTTACTTTATATAAACTGTATGTTTGTTTACATTGTGAGTTCATGCTTCCAGCAGTGTTTCATGGCATGTAATCATGATGAGCAGCATGCATATTTAATGAGTGCCGCTACTCATTTCGCTAACATGCTGCAGTCATGCTGGCTTGTTAATGAATCCCAGGGCTTGTGTTGCATTCATAATTACAATTGGAAATCATGGGTAGCTAGAGTCCATTGATAGCAATCTGAACTGAAAAAGGCATGGAACCAAAGACTGCACTGATGGAGAGTTGCATAACACACTACTGAAAGTTATCTTTAGCATTAAGCATT
Source organism: Protopterus annectens (assembly GCF_019279795.1). NCBI lineage: Eukaryota > Metazoa > Chordata > Ceratodontiformes > Protopteridae > Protopterus > Protopterus annectens. The sequence goes on along the minus strand of NC_056735.1, from coordinate 1,601,340,412 downwards.
AAACGTGACAAAGTAAGAAAACTGTATTATGAGAGTCTTCTAACTTTGGACAAGTCTGTGGATGTGTGTAGCGCAGCAGTCCCTTTTAGCATATAAATTAAAAAAACATTGATGATCTGAAAGTATGCACAACTAAAATGAAGCAAGAGTGCAGGGATGTTAGACAGACATTCTGTCCGAGTAAAAGACTGTCAAAAAATCTTCAGAATCTATAGCAGCAAAGATGTCTACATATAATCATGCAGCTAAAACTGAAAAGCAGTTGGGTCATTAGGAACATGATAAGAAGTATTTTACAGTAGTAGAGAGTGCAGAAAGTATGGGTTGAGTAATTATTCTGCTGTAGATTCTAAGTGTAAAGGAATGAAAAGTAGAAACTTCTTTTGCAAGTGATATAAGTACGAATGGTGACTGTTTAGTCACTGACATGCATCTCGCTCTGACGTAGCAAATAATTGTTTTGTTAAAGTTTGTTTGTGCATGTACTGATATGAGTCTAGAAACAACATACTATTCCATCATTAGGCACACAAACTCAACAGTGTTATCACTCATGATTACCAGATTGAGAAGTTGTTGGTGGATGGGAATAATCTCTCCTTTAAACTTGATAATGGCACAATTTGCAATATCATAATTTAGAAGGATTTAGTAAACTGAGCTTGAAGGCTTTGTCAGAGATTAAAGACTGAATACTGACTTATTTTGGACACAAACTAAAGCATTAGACAGAGCTGTATTGTGTGCACAAATCAAACATTACAGTGTTCTGTTTGAAGTGCAGTCAATACAACGGCCAAGTATTTTAGGCAGGTTAGCCTGCGAACAACTGGCCTTGATAGCAGAATTTTTCATTAAGCATGCTAATGCAAACCAAGAAAGGTCCTCTTGCATTTAGTCAGTGGATGATCCACACATTCACAAAATCAATAGCTCATAGACTTGAGGCAATACATTCACAGATCAATGTAATAGACAGTGTTGTCAAAAAAGTAGTGCCCAGTTTGCACTGATGAGGAAGGCAAAATGTAAACAAAAACACAAATTCAGATGTCTCTTGATAATGTGTGGTCCTTATGCTGACATGTTTACTGGACTTGATAATTTACTACTAGAATATGATGACAGCATGGAACAAGACATATTAATACAATTGTGAGCACTACAGCACCATCTAGATGGATACATTACAAGAAAAAGTTACATTGCCTGTTATAACGTACTACACATTTTGTGATTAAATTCCTGGGTTCTCAGGACTGTATCTCACATTAAACAAAGTGGGATTGGCAGAGCATAATCTGAGAAGCACTTTTGTGTATTGTCAACTTTAAAGAGAGGACACGTAACATAATGTTTTGGCTTTGTATGTCTTGTCAAGTGGCATTTATGGTTAAAAACAATCACATATGTCATATGCTCTTCCAAAAATAACACTGAAAATATTAAGGATTTTTTTCAAGATCTAAGGCAGTCAGTATCTGATCTGTGTTGATTACTATTCAAAGTTGCCAGAAGTCATCAATCTAAGACATACATCTTCAGTGTAATTCTGTTGTTAAAAGCAAAGCTTTCACTTCATGTCACCCAGACATTCTGATCTCTGATAAAAGTCTGCAGTTGCTCAGTCAAGAAATTTAAATATTCTCACAGGACTGGGAATTTCAGCATATAACATCTTATCTAAGCTGCTATGCAGCTCTGTTAAATTACAGAAACAGCCTACTGCAACCTGCTGGACTTTGGCTTCTTAGCTGCTGATAGGCAGGGGGATAATTATTTTCTTTTTATAATAATGAGTATAGATAGTATTTGAGTTGTAATTTGCAACTTAGATAGAGGGAAATGTTACTGCATAAAAAAACTGAATTACTTTATTTCTGTAGGTGTGTGTGCAAACTAGATGAGTGTGTAGTATGTGATGCCTTAGAACAACACTGATTAGAGTATCTCATTCTTGTTTTATAACATGAATTGTCCTTAGTTCAATGGGAGAAATATAATGCATAGTGCAGTGTAGCTGCTAGGAGTACCTGTAAGGCTCATGTGTGTCTGCAGTGTCACATGTATATGTTTTGCACTTCAGCTGATGCCATGTTACTAAGTAGTACATAATGATGCAGCCTGTCCCCCTAGTATCTCTATCTTGCTGTAATCCTCTGAGTGTACAGTATATTGCCTTTTAGCTGACTGCATTATTTTGAGGTCGGTGTCTAGAAAATTGCTCTGAGGGAGCACTGTTGTTTTGTTCACTTTTACTGTTTAGTGGCTGTTCTTTTTTTCAAAGATTGTGTCCAGTGTCTAAGCTATTGTCTTTTTGTTGACTGTATTATTTAGGGAACAGTGCCTAGAAATTGCATTGGTGGGTGCACTATTGTCCTCTTCTGTGATACTGCTTAGTTACTACTCTTCTGTTTACAGGCTATAGCATACATCTCAACTGTACAGATTTTTGCTGACTGTCCAGATTTTTGCCTCATATTTTTGATCTGTTCCGCATAAAATTTGATATTTTCTGGCAAATCACTAGGATGATCTGGGGATTGAAGTCACTAAATAATGATATACGTTTGTGTTTCAGATTTCATAGTCTTCAGAAAAATGCATGTTAGGACAAATGCTGTTACTCTAGCAACATTCTACGTTTATAAGAACAATATTTAAAATCTGTCCCTGTATATATGGGCCTTTGTCCCTCTCCCATTCTGTCAGGCTTTGTTCAGATTTTTTGCGCTAAGAGGTTGAGACGTGTAGCTATAGCTATTGCAGCCAGTATGGAATGACTTTTCTGTCGTGTGTGTGCAAGAATCCTTATTTATACCATTGACTCTACAAATAATTTGTATAATGTTTTCAGTTCTGTCTTAAAGATTGGTGATCATTGTATTGTAAATACCCTTAAGTATTGTGCTCAGTGCTCAGCATCTCGGGCCCTAAAACTTATCACTGTGGCCCTTAGCAATTCATTGTTAATGATTACTGTTCATTGTGCAGAATAAACTAAAGGTACATTGTTCAGCACCTAGCAGCAACCATTCTGCAGTGTGTGTGAGTGATCTCTATTGCACTAGGAGTTGTAACTCTATAAAGTAGTTGTGTGAAATTATAATTACTTTGTACAATCTAGTCTTATTCTGCCTTTTCAGCAAGTACTACTAGATTAACCACCATCTACTTTGCCGTCAGACTTTCACCCTGAAAACGTCATCTACAAATCTTTAGAGTCTACTGTACCAGTCTCCCTCAAACCCTCAAGGACTATGACCAGCCCTAGTCCACCACCATTGTTCAGAAGTCTCCTCTAACCCAGTCTGTGGCTAGTCGGATTGTATTATGTGTTCTAAGGTTATGTAGCAAGTGACTTATGCTTACTGGCTGTTTACTGTGTCTACCGGTTGATAGTACAACTTGGGAGAGATGGAAATAGTCAAAAAACATGAAGACAAATCACTCAGATTAGCCAACTATAGGTAAGCATCATGCATCACATTAGTCATAACACTGCACTAAACACAAATCTTATGTCGAAGTTGCAAAGAAAAAATGCCAGAGCTTCCTAGAACTAACTGTAATGCATAGCTGCCTCCAGCACAAAAGGTGACATCTATTCCTTTTCTAGTCTCATATTCTGCAAGTCCGCACTGCTCACCCAAGAATCATAACAAAAGCAGGCCTCGGCCTATAAGGTCCACTAAGTCTGCTTCCACACAGATCAGTGTTTTAGTCATTGATGACTTTATAGTTAGGTTCACAGACTCCAAACTCAACAGATTGGACAGGAACAGAGTGACAGTAGGCTGTGTGTCCAGTGGCCATATCTGTGATGCCACAACAACCCTAAGCTCACATAAACCAGAAAAATATGACTATGGTATAGTGGTGGCATATGCAGGAGTGAGTGATCTGAGAATCTCCATGAAATATGATGGAACTTACTATGCATGTATTAGAGACAGAAAAGTTATTGGTCTTGAGAAGCACCTTGCCTTCACTGAGAATGGTGACTAAATGCAAAGAAAATATAATTGTTTTTAACAACTGGCTAAGTAGATGATGTCATTCTAAGAGAATCTAGTATGTGTTGACCTGGCACAAGATGGCTCATAAGACTTCCTGTTTCATCAGGGACAGTTTACACCTCTCATACCAAGACTTCCACATACTAACTATGGCATGTCCTGCTGCTATAATACTTTTTTCAGGCAAAGTCTATCTACAGGGCAGTTCAACAAAACAAACTCAAACTCAAATTTGGACAGCATCACAATGATACTACTCAATGCTTGAAATTTAAATAGAAAGATGCCAGGACTTGTGCATCTCCAGCAACCCAAACCCAGTGTAGTTACTAAGACATGGTGTCAGTGCAATGATAGCACCCCCTCTGTAACAGGCTTTAGCAATTATCATGCCATTATGTTGCCAGCTGACTATAGGACAGTGTCTGTATCTATTAGATACCCTGTCATCTCATGTCAGTTTACTGATAACTATAATGTGGAGCTCCTCGCGATCCAAAGTACCTTTAACAAATCTGTTTCTTCGCTGTCAGGTAAAGATATATCCAAAGGATCATGGAAATTATCTTAATACCATTGATGAGTTAAATATCAATCAAAATGCCTTCTTGCTAGGGTAACTGAAGTCCTCTGCTCCCCTGGAATTGAGAGAGGGAAAAAAAAAAGACAGCAGCTCTACTTTCCTGTAAAAAGTATGATGGGACTGAGTGATAAACCTCTGCTACAGTTTACTCTGCATGCAGAGCACTAATGCAGGTCAGTGTTGCAATACTTGCTGATAATTCACTGCATTACATATGATTGGCATCTAATGATTTCACAACCTAAGAATTTGCATCCTGGGAAGTTGCCTCCTTTACCCACACTAGCTATGCTACTGCTGGTCTGTGATAACCAATTCATTAGCAATCAAATTTAATGATAACTTTATACCATCTACCCACATTGTTGCCCCTGAAATCACTAAAAAGAATAGTTTCCCCTAAATTGACTTCAGAACATGTCTTAGAATTTCTAGCAGAGGCTGACAATAATAATTCCATGGGACCAGACAACATAACAGGCTGCATATTACATTATGGTTCAGTATGCACTTTTTGAGCCTGCAATTAAATTGTTCAATGCCAGCCTATGCATAGCATTTGAGCTTGATGCCTGGACAATAGCCACTGTGACTCTCGGAAACAAAGGTGACCCATGCTGTGGACCCAGGTAATAATTGGTCAGTCTTCTTGACCAGCTTTATACATAAAACCATGGAATGCATCAACAAACTCATTATGTAGACACAGGTAACTTATCAGACTTGTAACCAAGTAAGGTTAATTTATTAAGGGGACTCCTGTCCCCAGAACCAAGTAATTTCCTATAAAAACGTTAGAGGGGCAATGGGCATTGATCAATAGTTCACACTGTTTATCTTGCACTGGCTAGGGCTTTGGACAGTGTATCACACACGAGTGTTACTTAAATCTTAATGTAACCCCCTACATTTTTTGTTAGATTGCAAATTGTTTGTTCTGCAGCTCTCTAGTTCTGGATGCTGGTGGTATTTACCCTGTGGTTGTAAAATTGTAACTAGTGGGGGTACAACAGTGTTCCAGGCTGAATCCTATCCTGTTTAGCATTTACTTTGTAGGTATCAAAGCCAAGTCATAGAAGTGTGGTTGAAGAATTTTGTTGATGACTGCAAGCTGGGTACTGTTATTCTCTCATTAGCTCGTACTAAACAGATGCAGCAATGGCTGGATGGTCATGTATCTTGTATGCAAGCTAAATGCAAATAACAGCAACATAATAACATTTGGCAAAAAAAGCTGCTCCTACCTTATCATTTGTAAGTGGTATTCCACATCAGAATGAGAAGTTCATAACTGAGAGTCAGTAAATCCTTCAGTGATGCCCAATTATTTTCCAAAAGAATATCTTCAAGATCCAAGTCACTGCATTCTTTGTTTACCAGACTCATTATTGAATACAAAGCTTTCTTTTGTATGTACAAACACAAGCATTTTGCTCAACTGGAAATACCCAAAAGATTTCTAACCAAGAAAATTAAAGGCTTTAAATGCATCAACTGTCACAACAGATTAGCATGATACCCATTATAAAGAGTAAACTACTGCCTATTTTAAGGTGACCTATGCTTCAATTTTAGAGACTATGAAATATCCTGTTCAACTTGGCATCCTATTTGTTTGCAAATTATTTGGCTGTATAAACATCCATACCAGAATCTCTTCATCTGGATGAAATGTTAAGTATGGGCATGTGTGGATAGATATTTCCACAAATGGTATTATCATACCTCGTAACTGTCCTTAATTGTCAGGGATGTAAATGACGTTGGCTCAACATTTTGTTCTTTCCCTCCTAAACCCTCCTAAAATTCTCAATGTGGAGAAATAAGATGGTAGATTGCACTGAAATCATGAAACGAATTTGTTAGAGAATCCATTTCTATCTGAAAATGTATGCTAATTTACTGTCTCTTATTCTGTTCACATCTTATGTCAATAGTACTAATAATTAAAAAAATATATTCCTGATTGTATGCAATGAAATATGCATGTTCACTGAATGTGGATGTAAGGGAATGACAGCCATACATGTCAGCAGGTAGCAATATCTGGGTGCATAGGTCCACTCTTTACTTCATACAGTTCAGACCCAGAATATCAATGCAAAACTTGCTGTTCTTTTCTTTGTATGGTAATTTACAGAAGTACAGCAACATCGTCCATGATTTTGTGTTAATTTCTCTCCATTACTTTTTGCATAGATCACATTTCTAGAGCAAGTGTTTGAGTGGTATGATCTCAAAAAAAAATAAAATAATGAATAATAATAATAATAATGAATAAGAAATCAAACCTTCACTAATAGCCACTCATTCATAGCTATGAATATGAATATGAATATGAATATGAATACTGAGCTAATGTCCCTAGAGCCCTTAGAAGCCTAGCTGTATTTATTCCAAGTTGTCCCAATTATCAGGAGCAGGTGAGCAAAGCTCATAGAGGTATGAGTCAATGGTAACTAATACCAACTGCCTCTGTCCATGAGGTCACCCAAACATTGATCTTGGTTGCATTTGCAGAGGGTCATGGAGGGGCTCTGCTTCATATGAATGGATAGCTTGTTCTAGAGAAGGGGTAGTCTCTGAGATACATATCTGTGTTTCCCATAATTTGTTCATGTCAGGGGCTAAGTTAAGATCCCTGGAGTGAGTGACCCTCGTGTAGTTTGATTTATGAATGTGTAGTATTTCCATCAGGGCCAGGTCAGAGACTTGTAAGCTGAGCACAGGTCACTCCTTAACAATCTGTAGGAGGCAGAATACAGTGACAGGGCTTTCAGTCTTTCCATGTAAGACTTGTTTTGCATATCCTGTTATTTCTTGGTGAGAAACTTCTGTTGTCTATTCATTTGTTGCAGGTGTCTGATAAGGTACATGCAAAAGGGAGTATTGTACTCAATTATTGCTCTTATGAGGGCCATGTATAACAGAATTATAACATCCTTAGATCTAGATGCTATGCTTTTACTTATAAGATGTGCCACATAGAAGGATTTCCTTACTATTATGGATATGTGGTAGTCAAAGGTCAGATTACTATCAACCTGAGTAGCTGATCACATACCAATGGGTCTACACTTAGGGAGGTGCTGTCTTTAATGTAATTAGCAGGAATGTCAGATTTCTCAAAGGGAATAATAATGCATTTTTTGCATTTCGCTTTAATCTGTGGCTTTGGCACCAATCATTTGTTTGAGTTAACCATGTCTGCAGGATATTAACATCATTGGGGGACTCAATGATTGCTCCCAGTTTTCAATCATCAGCAAGCTTGGTCAGCCACAGGCTGTCCCAAGTTTACCTGGACTTCTAAGAAATAAATTAAAAACAGTAAGGGGTCCAACACAGAACCCTGTGGTACATCACTGGTAACTGATGTTTTGCTAGAGGAGAAATCATCCAGTTTGACAGTATGTGTCCTGTTGGTGAGACAGTTGACTATAAATCTGGTAATGTAGGGGTTAATCCCCAAGTGGGAGAATTTCTGTATAGTACGTGAGTAGGGGATTCCATCAAATGGCTTGGCTAGATCAAGATAGGCAGTAAGCACTGTTTTTCCATCATCTAGGGCCTTGGTGACTCTCTCAAAGAAGTCAGCCATACTTAATAGGCATGATCTACCTTTAATGAATCCGAACTTGGCTGGGTGCAGAGTTTGGAAATGACCTACGTCCTTGTTGATAAGATCCATAATGATTATTTCAATGGTTGTACAAATGAGGTTAGTCAAGCTTATGGGCCTGTAATTTCCAGGGACAATTGACGGTCCCAGTTTGGGCAGAGAAATTACTGTTGTTGTCCTTCATTCCACTGGAATATAACCAGTTTGCAGGCTGTGTTTAAACAGGGATCCAAGGGGGTCTGCTAGGTCAAGTTTTAAATTGTTTAAAAGGAAACCTGGGATATTGTCTGGTCTCAATGATGCCATCTTTTTTGGCATTGGAGAGTTACAAGATGACCTGCTCTTTTGAGATAATAGACTGAGGAATGGTAGTAGGTATACTTTGGGGGATGACTGGGGGGGGGGGTGGTGAGGTTTGCTCCAAATCTGTCAGCTAGTAGGTTGGTTATCACCTTTGGTTGAGTAGGAATGGTGTCATCCACAACCAGTTCACTGCATAGCTGGCTACTCCCTTTTAGATTTTGGATGCAATTAAAGATTGCCTTGTGATTATTCTTAGTTAGGAAGGCTATTTTGCTTTGTAAGTAGCTTTGGAGGACTTGATAAGATGTGTAATTTGTTTGTTTAAGCTACAGATGGATTTCTTCCTCTGCTGAGCCGGTTCTCTTTTGTTCTTGTACATTAGTTTCTTTCTCTTGTTATATAGCCTGTTTATACTAGGGGTCCACAAAGGTGGCTTGTTTTTTTTTTTTTTTTTTTTTTGGGACAAGACCTGGTTTTACTCCAGTCAGGTACATCCAATTCTATATAACTGCTTATGTGGTTATACAGGGCATTAGTGTACACCATTTTATAGGAGTCCATGTTATCTGTGTTTGAGGTGACTTTGAAACTTCTTATATCATCACTTAGTAGGAGGCAATTTGTGTTTGAACTATTCTTAAGAGCTTTTGAGCTTGATGGGGCATCTGGTCTTATAATTACATCAAATGAGACTGATTTATATTCCAATCTTACCAGGGAGGACATCACATGGGAGGGGGGGTAGGATGGTCTCCCATGTTAGTGAGTACTTTGTCCAGGACATTTAAGCCTTTTGTGGGTATGCTGTCAAGCTGTTCCATATCATTTGCATTGACAAAGTCCAAGGACCTTTGAGCCAGTATGTTTGTGGTCATGTATGTTTCACAGTTGATGGTAGGATAATTAAAATCACCCATGAGTAAGGTGTTGGGCAGTATGGTAAGTGACTCCATTAAGCCCAAGTACGCAGTATGTTTTTCCTGTTTCATGGTGGAGGACCTACAGCTAACTATGAAGTAGTAGGAGATTTTTTCTAAGGTTAATTGAACATGGAATAGCTCAAGAGAGTCATATTGTTTGACTAGTCTTGAGGTGTACTTATCCTTAATAAAGATAGATGCACTTCCTACTTTTGTTCTTTCATGCTCAGTTTGTGGTCTGAATGTATGGAAGGCATTGTAGCCCAGCATGGTCAGGGTGCTTTCTGTACCTTTGAACCATGTCTCAGTGACTACACAGATGGCAGCCTCTTCCAAAGTGAGGAGTGCTTACAGGGAGTGCAGTTTCTTGTTTAAACTCCTAGCATTAAGCAGCATTACCTTGAGTTGATCTAGAGAGGATTTTGTTATATGGGGGGGGGGTGTTTTTGCACTGCCTAAAAAAGGAACAATATGGGGTGGCTAATGCCCTTGCAAATATCTGAAAGCCTAGAGGAGGTAGATGCAGACCATCTCTGGCAAAGCAGCGTGGCCTGTTGACCATGTCCCCCCAGGTTGACAGATATTGGATCCGCTTGGACTTGACACCAGAAGCTAAGCCAATTGTTAATGTATTGTTGCATCATCCTTAGAGAATGTAGAATACTGCTTAAGGCTAGGCTTATATCTGCCTATGACACATAATCTGAGAGCTAAGTCATGTCTCTCTTCATATAGTCTGTTGCGGTATGGCTGATTCATTCGCCCTCACATGGACTATGACAAAAATCATACGGGAAATTGAGGATGAGTGACTTGAGTGCTTGAGTGACTTGTCAGATCCTGACACTAGGCAGGCAGCTAAGTGTAACCTGTTTCTTATCCAACCTGGTGAGGGTAATATCTGTGTGTCTCACATTGTAGTCACCTATCCAATACATTTGATTTTGTAGTGTTACATCTTATGGGCTTATTTGCTGAGACAGTGGAATGTGTATGTTATTATGGGTTGTGGTTGTTTTTTGCATTATGTGTGCAAGTGGTTTGCATTTGGGCAGTCTCTGATCTTTTGGTGAGTTACTAGTGAAAACCTCTGCATATGTGGATTTATGTGTCATGCCCTTATTTAGTGTGGGCAGTGTGTGTGCATATATGCACATGTGTGTGTGTGTGTGCGTGTGTGTGTGTGTGTGTGTGTGTGTGTGTGTGTGTGTGTGTGTGTGTGTGTGTGTGTGAGTGTGTGTGTGTGTGTGCTGACAAACTATTAGGCTATCAGTCAGCAGATTATTATACGTCTAACCAATATCCAGAGGTTAGAATCAAAACCTGTATACAGTATAACAATTATGCCAAATCTCCTATATAACTAGAGAAGGGAAACAAAATACTTATTTCAGTCTTTTCAGTGATGAATTTCTCCAGGTGAAATCAGATTCTCAGCACTCTTTTGTGAAGTTGCTAATGGCTAGCAGCTCTGAGTAGCTATACCAAAGCCTGCGTAAATGTAAGGCTTAAATATGAGTAAAGAGGAACAAGGCTTATGCTGTCAGGAAAGCAGACAATAGGACTTCCATCAGCAATCTCCAGGTCAGATAGGTTAGATTATCATATCTACCACAGGAGTGCAGAAAAATAACCTTCTTAACGTATAATGGCTTGCTTAGAGCCCAAGTGTAAGAAGACCACACAGACTAGCTACAGCGACCCTAGAACTATAAGATGGTAATACAGTGCAATTATCTACTTAAAGCAGCAGTAGTCAGTACAGTTTTTCTTGATGTAGAATGCACAAAAATAGTAAATAAATTAAGAAACTGCTAAAATATAACAACAGAAATACTAAAATACTTTTCATGTTTTCAGTAAAGAATTTCTCCACTTGAAAGCAGATTCTCAGCACTATCTAGCCAAGTTGGCAAATAAAAGGCATCTCTGAGTTGCTATGCCAAAACCCATGCATGTACAAAGCTTAAATACAAGCAAAGCGGAACAAGTTGTATGCTACCTGTCAGTCAGGAAAGCACACAATAAACCTTCCACCAACAGTCAAGTCAGATAGATTAGAAAAGCACATTTATACCACAAGAGCGCAGAAAATAACCTTCTTAATGTAAAATAGCTTGTTTGGAGTGCAGGTGTAAGAAGACCACACAGACTAGCTACAACAGTGCTAGAACTATAAGATACAATGTAATACAGTGCAAAGAACTACTTAAAGCAGCAGTAGACAGTACAGTTTTTTTAAAGTAAATTGCAAAAGAAACGGCAAATAATTTAAGACATTGCTGCAATATATAAAGAGAAATGCAACAAAATACTTATTTTTGTCTTTTCATTAATGAGTTTCTCCAGGTGAAAGCAGTTTCTCAGAACTCTCTAGCAAAGTTGCCAAATGATGAGCAGCTCTGAGAATTCAAAATTCCTATCTCCAGCAAAAGGTTCAGCAAAATAGAAAGAATGATAAAAAGCAAAGCTACGGAACTGGATGACATGCAAATTTAATCTGCATAAGGACATTTTCACATAATAGGGATTTCTGAATGGATCCATGAATATGAGTTGGAAGACTACTTCATCAAGCTGTTTGAACCAAGATTTTACCTGCCAAACCTCAGTAAACTATCATTGAAAGAACACACACACTAAGCAAACCAGGTGGAAGTGCCAGACTGCAACCAAGACATGCAGTAACCTAAATTCACAGCTTAAAGGATTAAATGCTTACACAAATGAAAACAGTGAGAGGCATTCCCTTCTAAGAAATGTACATAAATCTGTCTGAGGATTATGCAAATGCCATGTATAAAAATGGAAAGAAATGGTTTGCCTACACCCATTCAAGGCCATGGAGGTCCAGGCATGGAGCCAGTATCAAGCCATTTTGAAAGTCCTCTCAAATGGTGACAGAATCAGGTTGTCTGTAGAGAAGGAAGCATAAAAAAATGCAAACAAAATTATCCAGGGTTAGCATGGCAATCCATGAGGTTTAAACAGACCATCAATAATGGAGTGGCAGCAGAATGTGTACAGATGAAAGGTAGGGTGTGAGATGGAGAACATCTGGCATAGAGGTGCCAAGAAAAAAAAAATAAGCAGGAAGGAATTCAATGAATATCAGCTTATACAGGGCCAGAAGACAAGACAACAGCAACAAACAAAGTAAACAGACCAGTCATCATCTTGAACCACACAGAAAAACACAGAATAAGAAAACCTGAGATGGAGAGAGAGAGAGTGATATAGAGAAACAAATGCGAAGACTACTGAATGGAAAAACAAGATGTGAATGATTGGATAGCAATGAAGCAGGAACAGGGAAAGAGACCAAAAGTAAAGGAGATGACTAGAGAGAAGAGCAAGAGAAGGTGTAAAACATGCCTCAGGAAACATGCATGGTCAGTGTTGGAAAACTGAGGATTTTAAAAAGATGGACTGAAAGGCAGTGGAAGAGCATTACCCCAAAGCTAGAGGAGAGGAAAAAATATCAACAAAAAAAAAAACAAGACAGGAGGAGAGAAGCAGTGTGGAAATAGGAGTGCTGGTCCCATGGAGGGCAGTACTAAAAAACAGAAAATATGCAACCAGGGAAGACGTGAAGGGGTGTGAAACTGGTCCAGAGTCAAATGTGACTCTAAAAGAGAAATAGGGAGCAAAACAAAACACAGCTCAGGAGGCTGTATAAAACAGACTGATAACGGAGTATAAGAGAAAGGAAGAGATATGAGCAGAGTACATTATACAATGGCAAACATTAATACAAGAAATACAGCAGACAAAGGAATGACAAGGAGAGGACAGTAACACTGAAAATGCATAAAGGAATGCAAAAGGTATAAGGGACACTTAAGGACATAAAGTGATACCCTCAGTTGCTCATCATGGCATGCAAAAGGACAGCTGAGAAGAGTGGGGGATGTTGGGACATGGGAAAATACATGGACTGTGACAAGAAGAGTGAAATAAAAATTGAACTACAGCTTGTTAAGAGAAGGAGGGACTCAATAAAAAAAGGGATGGATGAATGAAATGGGAAGGGGTGGTATAGTTTATAAAAGAGAATGTATGCAATGATAGTAAACACCTTCTCTGGGTTTGATTATATGCAACAGAGCAGGAAAGCTAAGGGCAGAAAAGTAAAGTAAAATACGTTCAAAACATCAACACACACCAAAATACTGACCACAAAAGGTAGAAACATGAAAACGTGAAAACACTAAAAAGATGCTCTGTGCATGGAGGCAAACTTCCCTGTATCCCCCACTTATGATATATCCCAAATCCGAGATTGCACTATAGTGAGGAGAGATCAAATACAGTCCCTGCTGTACCATGATCTCATACAACAGGGTCTATATTACATTATCGAACTTTCAAAAGTCCGAACATCATATGGTTGATGCCATATGATCGAACTTTTAAAAGTTCGAAAAGGGAAAAAAAAAATAAACAACAGAAAATTCCTACCTGACCATTTTAAGCAGGGGGCAAGCCTCCCTGCATCCCCCACATGGGGGGATGTGCCCCCCACAACCCCCGTTCTATAAATATACCAACTCTGAGATCGCACTACAGTGGAGGAAAGGGAAATCTTCCCATTCTGCACTGTACGGAGATCTCCGTTGAAATGTTTGAACTTTTAAAAGTTTGATCATATGGTGTCGACCATATGATGTTCGAACTTTTAAAAGTTCAGTAATGTAATATGTACCCCATACAACATACTACTCCCATTTTAGTACTAAAAAAGTGGGTGGCAAATGGAATCAGCCTTACATGTTTTGATATAACATGCAGCACCATATGGCAGGTGAAATTTTAATCTGTTTATATTTTCAATTAATCCCAAGTAAAACAGAAGGAGACAGGTATGCAAATGCCAAAAGTCAAAACAAAAAAAAAGAGAAGTATTAGGGTGCTGAAGTAGGAAGACAAAGGAGAAGAGGAAAGAGAGAGACTACTGCAGGGGGTGCTAGCAATAAAATGCTGAGAGATGATAACCCACTCAGGAAATGAGGGGGCCAGGCTTAGGCAGAAACCCAAGGATAAATCATCCATCTCAGCAGCAGCCTTAGGAAGGGGATGCTGTTCTAAAGCTGCAATGGAGAGATGCATGCAGAAATATGTATAACAATCAATATGTTACACTGTACTTCGGAGATGTATCGTACCACGTCAAGAGAGAGAAAGTCCAGAACAAGGTGAAAAGGCTGGCAGGCTATATAATACTTCTACAAGTAACTAAACTAAAAGTGAATACTGAAGAGGTGATACAATCCACAGAGTACTCCAAATGGGAGGCAGACAGCAGGGCAAGAGAGGGGAAAAGTAGGGTGGCAATACTGTTCAGGATCAGGCAACAGTAAAACAGATAAAGAAAAAGGTAAAGGACTATGGACTATATGGCAAGAGAGATTGAAATGAAAAAGACAGAGAATAGTGAATGTAAATGCTGTAAGTAAGGATGAGGTGGAGTTCTATATAAAATTATTTTAGGAGTTGGCACAAGTAAGGAGAGAAGGTTAGGAGATCAGTTAAGACAACATCATTTTAATGGACCAAATAGGGACAAATAAAGGAATATAAAATGAAAATGAAAGAAAACTTGGAGGAAAACATGGCCAAGGGAAGATGGAAGGAAATATGGAGGCAGCTGCATTCAGAGAAGAGGGAATATGCATTCACTAGAAACTGCTTACCATAAGACAATAAGTTACTTAAAATCTTAGGAAGGAGAACATAACAGGGAAAACAAAAGAAAGTGAAATGCGGGAGAGATACATCTCAGACAATATGCCACCTGGAGGTAAGGAGAGATGGTGAGCACAGCATGGCAATGGAAAAGCATTAAATAGAAAGATTAAGGCAGGAAGAAATAATTGCCGAGATTGAATCTGAAAGCAACGACAGATAAAAAGCAAAATGAGAGATGAGATAGTGGGAAATTAGCAGAATGGCATTAAAAATGAGGAGGAAGATCATGAGGTGGAAGGATGGACATGAGACATAAGGAAGCTGTGAGTCAACTCACTGAAATGCAGAAGAGAATACGTGGCAAAAGAGAGTTAAGAGAAGAGTTGCAGATATAAGAGGACAGATAAAAGCAGGATTGGATGGATGGATAATGACAATAACTGTAATGGACCAGTGGTGTGGAAGGACTGGATGGGGACAATTGGAGAAGAACAGAGGAAACATAGCTGGAAAATGTAAAAAAAAAAAGAAGAGAGATGAAACAGATCTAATGAAAGGAAAGGAAATATATAAAGATCATAAGAAGGAACAACCATCGATGATACTAGTGAATGCATACAAGAGGATTAATAGAATGGATGACATATCAAAGTTGATGAAAATGGCCAAAGTAGTGTTAATGCCAAAAACAAACAAACAAAAAAAAAGAATGAATGGAAAGGAGGTAAGCAATTTTAGGCCAATATCCAGCATAACCAAAGACATACAAACTTTGGCAAAGATAGTACCCAGGAGATTAAATAACTTATTCCTGCAGATAATTCAAGTGGGACATACTAGCTTTAGAAGTGAAAAAGAGAAATAAACTATTGGGCCTTATCAGAATTGCAGAATAGCAGGTATGACCCTAGCCCTGAGTAGCATCCTGCCATCACCCAGAATGATACCACAGTACAAGGACACTCGATACCAGGACGACATGTTCTTAATTTGGAAAGCACCACCATCCCGTGTTTCCCTGTTTATGGATAGTATCTCTAGCATGACAAACTTTTTAGAGTTCACTTACAATTTACAAGAGTCTAGTATTAATTATTTAGACATTTTACTGATTAAGGACTCAGTTAATTTGACATATAAGAGTGTTATCTACAGAAAACCCACTTACTCTAATTCATTTCTCCACTTCACTAGTTGCCACCCTAGCCATCAAAAGAAAGCTGTTGTGAAAGGGCAGATGGTTAGGGCGGCTAGGATGATATCCGATGAGGATGATTTCCTAGCGGAGTGTGAGCATTTGAGTGCCATGTTTCTCAACAGGGGGTACCCTTTTCGGTTTGTATTGGATATTAAATCTGAAGTTACTCACAAAAGACAGTCCGGTTTTTACAAACCAATTTTGTCTAGGAATTGCAACTTTCTTCCCGGGGAAGAGAATATGTCCAACATGACTCAATTTAACAACAACACTAGGAATTTTATAGGTACTATATTTTTGTGCACATTCAGCTTGGACCATTTTGAGATTAGGAATGTGCTCAATAAGAATTGGGCTCTCATTGCCGAAGACCTTTACCTTTTTAGTAAGTTAGGAGAAAAAAAAAATTACCTTTAAGAGAGGTCATAATTTGAAGGCACTTTTTGAGGCTAAGCCCAAATTTGGGGGTTACCGTAATTTCGGGATGACCAAATGTGGGGCATGTAGGCAGTGCAAGTATGTGTGTACTGACCCTAAAGTAAAGTTTAGGGATCAAATGTACAATGTGACAGGCAAATTCAACTGTGAAACCAGAAGTGTGGTGTATGCCGCTGTCTGGCAAAGATGCGCTGCATTTTACATTGGTAAGACCGAAAGGAAAGTGAAGCAGCGCATCTACGAACACGTGTATGCCATAAACAGATGCAACCTCAACAATGCTCTGGCTAGGCATATTAGTGAATTTCCAGACCACCATTTTAAGTTTACTGTTCTTAAGAAAATTAATTTTGATATTAGGAGTGGTCCTTGGCAGAACCAGCTTGAAATTGACAAACTTTTTTGGCAAATCCGCACTGCTGCCTACATGTACCCTGGTCTGAACGATTATGTCTCTATTAGTTGCATCCACATTATTAAATAATAATATTTCCAAATAACCTTTTATGGTTTACTTGAGTGGATTGCTTCCTAAAGCTTTGTTTTTTTGCTTATTTGGTTTGTTTTCTGAAGTACAGGCTAACACAGAAGGTCTTTGGCTAAATAAAGTCTCAGATGACTGCAAGTGCAAACTAGGAGCCATAATTGAAACTCCTAACTATGTGGACATCCTACAAAAGGGCCTCACTGAGACAGATGCCTGGTGTCAAAGCCATGGTCTCAAGCTCAATGCCAAAAAGTGCATTGTCATCCCCTTTGGAAAAACTCTGTACCCATGAACTACCACATAGGCAGTAGTCTACTTAACACCGAATGTGTGATGAAACCTTGGGACACAGGTGGACAGTAGTCTCTCCTTTGATAATCACATCGCCACAGTGGTCAGGAAATCCTTCTACATGGCACACCTCATCACAAAAGGTTTCTCATCCAGAAAAAAAAGGTCATTATTCCCCTCTACTCATCAGTCATTAGACACATTATAGAGTACAACGCCCCTTTTGGTATGCACCTCACAAGACATCTACAATAACTGGAAAGGCTGCAAAAATACCTCACAAAGAGGATTACTAGCCTCAAACAGATGCCTTATGCAGACCGACTCAAAAAGCTCCAGCTTTACTCCGTCGCATATTGCCTACTCAGAGGCGATCTCTGCCTGACATACAAAGCTATGTCAAATCCCAGAGCTTTTGGACATGCTCCACTTAAAGAAATCCCAATCCCTCTGAGCTACATGCTCTGGGGACCTAAATCTTGTCACCACAATAAACAGAACATGCTGGAGGGATAGATTCTTGTCCCAGAGACTTCCCATACTCTGGAACAGACTACCTACCTATGTCAAACAGAGCTCCTCATTAGCACTCTTCATGAAAAATATTGATGATTGGATGGGTAATAGGAAATTTACCCCGGGGATCACTTCTGTGGTTCTGCTTGACAGGGGCACAGGAAAATAACTTTCTTGGTTGGCAAAAGCCATGGTACCTTTTTGGCTAGGCTTGTATATGCCCTAGAGCAAATAGCCTAGTACCTACCTATGAACCTATTCATGTTGATGGAATAAAATAAAGAAGAATCAAAAATGTGTGTGTCTTTTGTGATCTCCAGACAGCATTTGAAACACTTAGATGAGGATACCTGTGAGGGAACACATTTATAAAGTGGATAAAGGCAACATGCACAAGCCCAGAAATTCAAATAGTAGAAATCGGGCCACTCCAAACCAGTGAAAGTAAACAGAGAAATAAGAGAGGGGTGCTTGACGTTACCAACTCTCTTCACATTAGTCATAAGGAACTAGGTTTAAAGGTGAAGAAGTAGCTAGTTCATCTAAATGAGACAAGGAGGATAGAATCACTATTTCTCTTAGCCATAAATATCTGCATGCTGCTATTCAATGACAAAGCTTCTACAAAAGATGCAGCACTGAAGATATTTGCAACATTTGGGGAGTCATCAAAGCTAGAGACCAACAAAAAGAAGCAATAATCAGGATAGGATGAGGAAAGGACAAGAGAGATGGAATCATACACTAAGCAGAGTTCCCAAACTACCTAGGAGTCCCGCTGGAGATATCAATCAGAAATAATACAGAAGAACCTACAGTAAACAAGGATCAACATTAACAGAATCATAGAGATGTAAAGAGGCAAAACAAGTACCCTGATGAGAAGGGTAAATGCAGTAAGAATGGTGGTGTGGCCTATAATAATGCATACACTTAGAAATTTGTCAGTAGACCTAATGGAGGAAGGATTATCAAAAACAGAGGATGATACAGAATAGTATAGAGAACTGGATAGTGTAAGACAAGGAAAGAATAAAAGTGGGAGACAAACTACAATAAAGCAGGAACAAAGGGGGTTGCTGAATACTGCACATATTCTTGTATGCTGTGATATTCAATAACATTATATAGACTGAATAATATAGAAAAGATGACAACCATGAAGGAGGTCCAAAGAAACAAACAAAAACAAAACAAAAAAAAAGATGGCACGAATGAAAAACCACCACTTTTAATGTGAGCGCTTTCGTACCAAAAATGACATGTACTTCTTCAGACATAAAGATCCCTATACAATTCCCTTAAATAATCAAGTTAATTGTTAAATTAGAATCAATCAGCTTTTTTTAAAAAATTATTAAAGTATACATCCATTTACAAATAAAGCTATATGCATTCACCGGATAAGGTTTCATTCCTAAAACAACTGTCATTACTAAAGATTCTCCCATTACTAGTAAAATGCAAGAATATGTTTTTATATACATATTAAAAATTAAAATAACATATATATATATATATATATATATATATATATATATATATATATATATATATATATATTATGTTTGGCTACATAGCAGCCATATGTAGGACAGCAGATCCTGGTCCTAAATATGTTGTGTTTTATATATATATATATATATATTATGTTTGGCTACATAGCAGCCATATGTAGGACAGCAGATCCTGGTCCTAAATATGTTGTGTTTGTTTCTCAGTCGCTGCACTTTGTTGATATCATCCATGCTTTTGGCCTTGCATTTGTTGCTCAAAGATTTCACCTGCTATATGATACTGACACATCGACCTGTATTCTCACTAAAATTACCTTACCATTAAAATGTATTTAATGAAGACAGTAACCCCTCATTAGTTCCAAGACATAAGATAATTGAATCATTTTTCATGCTCCAGTAAAACCAGTTTCTGTATCACAATTTTTTTATGCACTGATAGCAGCGACTGGCTATATTGTATGATTTAAAAGTCAAATCTTGCTAAAGGTTGCAGTATACCATAATTGTGTTTAAGTTTAAAGCATATTTTAAGTTGCAGACATTATACATCACATACAGTCTTCTACACAGTCCTTGTCATTCAACCATTAGATAGCTCATTAAATTGTTGCATTCCCTTAAACCTCATTCCACCTCCAAAACATTATTCTCCATGTATTGTTGCCACAAATTCTGTTTTTTCTATGTAATTGGTTCCTACCCTTTTCTAAAGATGCCACTTGAAGTTCATTTATCTCATTTTTTAATCCAATAATTTAGTCTCTGTAGAGAATTTTTTGACAATCCTGTTTCCCTGTATGATATACTAAGTAACTATAAAATCAGTTTTGTACTGATAAATGCTTGCAGTCATACATTATCTTCAAAACGGTGACAATATCAACAAATAAATCTGCACACTGTATTCATATTTCAAGTTACAACCTTTGTTCCTGGCTGTATTTTTTATATTTATATTATTCTTTGATATGCCTTATGCCTGATTGTGCCTGAAAAGTATTTTTTAACCAAGTCACACACCCAGTTAATCAATAAATAAATGAATAAATAAATAGATAAGGACCTTCATATAATTAACACCCTCTTTATTGGGTTTGATGATTTTTTTTAGTGTGTGTGTGTGTGTGTGTGTGTGTGTGTGTGTGTGTGTGTGTGTGTGTGTGTGTGTGTGTGTGTGTGTGTGTGTGTGAGTGTGTGCGTGTGTGTATGTAATATATATAGCACATACTGAGTAATGAGAGAAGTATAGGAACAAGGAGCTAGTTATGGCTGGACCAAATAACTTACAATATGAGTATTTAATGAGTTGCAAATAAATCAAGATACTTCCTGCAGATCAGTATTGTGAAATGTTAAAAACAGTTTAGGGACCCCATATGTCAGTTAAGAACATGGCAAGCCAAAAAGTTCACATTAAGTTAATAGTAAACAATCCTTTAAGAAGTAGCAAATAGGTTTCTATGTCTCTGTGGAGTTGTAAGCCTTGAAATACAGCCTTGTTGTCTTGAAAAGTAATTAGCCAGGACATTACAAACAGGAAGATCAAACACTATTGAGGCAACATGATTGATTGTTTAACTCTTTTGCTGCATTCTTGCCATAGATCCTAGAGCTTTGCAAATAAGGAGAGTACAATTCTGATCTTTGTTATTTATGCATAGTTTTCTCAAATTAGGCTCAAGCATTAGGCTACATAATTGGTCATTTTAGTCAGAATATCTTGCATTGTGCTAGACATTTTTCATGTTATGAAATCTAGCGTTCTCCTTACATTGCTCTCTGTCTTTAAGTGAAGAATTGGCTTTTGTCCTAATAAATTAAACAGTTGGACAACAGCATGTTGCTGATCCAAGCAGCATTAATGAGGTTAATAACCCGTTCATTATGCACCTAATGAGTGGCAGCAAGATAGAATACTCAGGGAATATATTCCTAATATTTCACCCAACAAGAAGATGGTTCTGCATTCTAAACTGCTGTGTGCTGTTTTATTGTAAAACTTAGAAGATTAATGCAAATAACTGATATTTAAAAACTGTCTAAACACCCACATTTATGTAACAATACTTTTAATACCTTAACAAAGAGAAGACAGGAGATGTAACTGGCCATGTAAAACACTGTCCCTCATTATTAACAGTAATTACATACATATATATATATATATATATATATATATATATATACACACACACACACACACACACACACACATATATATATATATATATTTATATATAGTATTATTTTTTTTTATCTTTATGTTAAAGTGACATTTTCATTATATAATTTCTTGCCCCTGAATGGATGTCGTAATATATTAACTTTTAGGCTTCAAGTATTTCTCCTCACTATTCAAACCCTGAAACATATCTCTATCACAGATACAAAATACAGCTAGCTATTCATCTGAATACACAGAACAACTATCCATCAGTACTCATTATGGAATACAGTTTCACAGAAACACATCACATAAATATATATGTGTGTTTGCGTGTGTGTGTGTGTGTGTGTGTGTGTGTGTGTGTGTGTGTGTGTGTGTGTGTGTGTATATCTATCTATCTATGTATATATATATATATATATATATATATATATATATATATATATATATATATATATATATATGTGTGTGTGTGTGTATGTGTGTTTGTATGTGTGTATATCAGTTATTTGCATTAATCTTCTAAGTTTTACAATAAAACAGCACACACACACACACACACACACACACATATATATATATATATATATATATATATATATATTATTACTGTTGTAGGTTTCATTGCACCCGCCATCCATCTTACTTTAGAATTCTCACTGTGATGTCATAGCACCTTGAAAAAATAAACAGAACATACAGAAAATATAACAAAAATTGCATGCAGAGAGCCAACAAAATGAAAAGCAGCGCTGACCTTCCACAGTATAGTTAATAAAATCTGAACAATCTGCTCTCAGCCACTCAGCACAAGACTTGATTCTAGTCATCATGGGTAGTGTTTTAGAAGCTGCAGCTTTTTCCTGATGTGGCAAAATGTACCATAAACTTATAGAATAGAATGTCCATGAAAATGTCAAAAAGCTTCAAGGTTCTCATATCACAACTAAAGCTTTACCTAAAGAATTCTATTTAACTAGATCCCATTTCTGCAATATGCTTTCATCCTCCTACTTGTATACTTAAGATATGACTGGTTATAATTGCATTGTACTCCCTTAATCATACATGTGCCAATATTTAAGTAGCAGCTGGATGTTGCATTCGGCACATAAACATGCTTAGTGTGTATTTATGTATTTGCTAAATTCATTTTATTTTATTAACTTTTTAACCTGGTGAGCCTACCAGAAATATATACCTTTTTTGATGTTTGACACAAGAACACCCTGGCTACTTGATCTGCACACAATTATACTTTATAAACACAGCCTAAAAAAATCAAACTTAGGACTTGTCTCTTTTCATGTAACAATCCAGGCTAGTCCATACCCCTAACCTAATATGGTATCTACAACTGTATCCACTTCACTGCAAAATCAGCAGCTTTCTCTACTACTATCCATAACGGTTTCTACCTTTCTACTGCTAAAATTGCAACTAAATGATAAACTTTCTGTTCTCCTCCACCCGTCTCATCTTCTTCTCTGGGGCACCAACACATCTCTTCTTGGTATAGGCAACAAAATCTTAATATTCTATCATTTTTATTCTGACATGTAATACACTTAATTTGCTGTACATCTCGTGCACACTAAACATTGGATTATGTATTATTATCTTCTCTTAATACTTGTATCATATTGCATCACTGTAAATGTAATTGTTATATATGCCAACTATCTTTAACTTTTCTCAGTATGTGTGTAGGACAAAATGTTTATCATTATCCTAATGTATATTGTGAAGTGTACTAAATGTGGAGCTTTTCTCCCTGACCCACTACTGAAAAAGGACATGTGTCCAGTTGGACTTTTCTGGTAATCAGATGTAAAATAAAATAAATAAAATGATATAGTATGTTAGAAGCAGTCTTAAAGGTCCAGTCTGTGTGTGGATGTGCTAACATTTGTTAACCTAAGCATGCTATATTAAACCTTTTTTAACAAGTGTACTACATTTGACCATGATTGAATGCTCCTTGTCTACATACTCTACAACTACATCCACTTGTAGGATAAAAGTTCATGGTTAAAAATCCTTCTTTTGTAATTATTTTTGCATATGTAGTAAAGGAAAATGTCCTTTTACAGTGATGGAATTAGTTTCTTTAGAATCTGTCAGTCTCACTAAGTACAATTGCAACTTACTTTCCTCCTTCAAAATATAAAAATCATATTTCCATCATTACATTATACAGGCACTTTTAGGATTTGCTAGCTGTATTCACAAGTATGTATTACATCTTTTATGCCATATCTGCTAATATTTGTGTTTCAAATGTTTTTTTTTTTCTGCAAAGAATGCTTTTTTGACCGAGCCTAAGATTTTCTATGATTCTCTCACAAGTCCTACAATGCTCAAATTTAAAAGTTGTTTGAAACAGTGGTTATTGACTTTTTGTTATCACCTTCAGACTTTATCATGAAATTATGCTGATTTTGTTTCTGGCTTGCTTTCTTGTCTAAAGCACCTGAAATCAAAGGGTGCAGCCCCTCATTAAATTTGTTTTACCTTTGGTCAGTTCATTAACAATGTTTATGCAGTATAGTGTACCTTCAAATTTCTAAGATTTTTTTTTGTCTGAAATGGTATATGCAGTCTAATCTCTGCACTGATGATGTCATAAAATAAACTGTCTAGACAACTTTATATGTGGCAACATACAAAGCCAACCAACTATAGGGTTATAGGCAAACTTTAAAACTTATGAGCATTTTCAAGGTGTCAGATGTTAAAGAAACTGATTTCTTAACTTTGGTTCACTGTGATAAATAACTGAATGCATATTGTTTTGCAATTATTTTCTTTTTTACTATATTTATTCTCATAACTGTTCTAGCATAATGAATCCTTTTTGAAGCAGAACAGACAACCAAGATTTACAGCATAAGTTGCATTATTTTTTAATTGTAATTAATTTGTTAATTGGGTAAGTGAAATGGCTCACTTCAGACAAATTTCTGTTACAACCGTGCCATTGGACAATTTTAAATGCAGAATATATAAGGGCACTTTAGATATGAGTAGTGAGTTCAGTCAGTATGTTTTGGGAACAAGGGAGGAAAACAGAATTGCTCATGAAAATATACAAAGAAACAGGTATAACATAAAGTTTACAACTAGAGGTCAGGACTGAACTCTAGGCCATAGAGCTATGAAGCTGAAACATAACTTTTGAGTTAGCATGCTTTCAGTTTCTGAGTTTAGGCAGCCACATTTGCAGATATAAAGACAGAATTAATGGTGTGCTAGAGGGCACTGAGAAGTTTCTTCTCATATTTGAAGCATACAGTCAGTGTTGTACCTAATACAGGTATTGTTCATTCACAATGGTTCCAGCTTTGTTAGTCTGTCACTACTGACTCATGGTCATGTTCTATAATTTGTGTTGTTTGAATGACCTTAAGAAAGATGAAATATACTACAGAAATCCTAATCTGTGCCAGGTTTTATACTGACTGTGCCTCGGTTTGACCAAAACTTCTGCAATGCTCTTTCTTCACATTGAAGTGAGTTTGTCCTTTGGTGGAAAGTGCAATTTTGTATTTTCTTTATTCAGCCAGGTTTTGTGTGCATCTTACCATTTGAGGGGGGAACCTGTTTCAGTTTGACAAAGCTGCAATTGCCTTGGTCAGTGCCTAGGGAAGAGGTGAAAGTGGAAAAGAGGGCCACTCTTACTCTGCTAAAAGAAGGGTCTGCTCAATGTACCCCAACAGTACTGCTGATAATTAATCTCTCTCTCTCCAGTTTACATATAGGTATGGCATGTCCGTGTACACCTTTTGTATAATCTTTGTGATTATGATATGTCCTTTTATACTTTTAGGCCCAAGAAGTAGTTGAAAGGGGTCTTGTACCAACCATCTCACAGCATTAACATACTAAATTAATTAATAACAATCAATCAATCAATCAGTCAATCAATCAATCAGCTGTCTGTATAGTACAAGGACTCAAGTGTCTTTTAATAATCCTAAGTAGTAATATATCCAGTTAGTCCGACCCACTTATATATCATAGCTAGTTCCTCTGGCACCCTGGTAAATTCCACAGACTCACACCCCCTAAACCCAGTGTTAAGAACAAAAAAAAAATTCTTCTGAGAGCTGAGGACCACAAAAATAAAAAATGTACTTCTCTAACAGTAGCAAGCACTTTGGACATTTATCATATACGATGCACCAATATCATTATGGCTTCATAAATGAATAAATGTGCCGCACCTATAGCCATGCAAAATCTGTTGATTATTCCTACTACCAGCTTGCACTTGGGCACCCTCCCACTTTGCCACACCTTACTTATGGCTCTGGGAATCATCACACATATCTAGAGCTCCAATGTGCAATACTATATAGGACAAATGTAGGAAAAGGAAGTATTTCAGTAGCTGTCATATGGCTTATTATCTCAACAATGAGCTCCTCTTCCCAAATGATGCTGTGCCAGCCAGGTGAGCATCACTTCCCAAATGATCCCATGCCAGCCAGATGAACGCCACTTTCCAAATGTTGCTGTGCCAACCAGGTCAGCACCACTTCCCAAATGATGCTGTGCCAACCA
The DNA here is from genome assembly GCF_019279795.1 of Protopterus annectens. Lineage (NCBI taxonomy): Eukaryota > Metazoa > Chordata > Ceratodontiformes > Protopteridae > Protopterus > Protopterus annectens. Next base: position 1,601,314,094 of record NC_056735.1, on the reverse strand, counting down.
GCTGAGTGCCACTTCCCAAACTATGATGTGCCACCCAGCTGTACTGAAAGGTATCATACATAACTTAAAACTTGAAAGGACTGCATCATACGCTTTTCAGTAGGTTACTTTCAAAGTTACCAGCAACTAAAGAAGTGCAGAAAATCGTTTTTATAATTAATAAAACAATTCAGATGTTTGTCTTTTTCTTTCCTAATACATTTTAAACTGAATATTTAAGAGATGGTGTGGTTGCACATCCTGCTAAATGACGGGTGTGTGTGTGTGTGTGTGTGTGTGTGTGTGTGTGTGTGTGTGTGTGTGTGTGTGTGTGTGTGTGTGTGTGTGAGTATGTGTGTATGTGCAGGGGGCTTATCTTTTATTAAAATAATCCAAAGATTAAACAGCAAAGTTTACAACACATTTTAATAAAACAATAAATAACTCTACACAAGCTTTCACATTTATCAATGCTTTCTCAAGTAATTTAAAAGGTTAACTATTATTTATTTATAATATAAAATATTAAAAGTGAATTATTTGAGAAAACCTTGTTAAATATGAAAGTTTATACACAGTCAATTATTGTTTTATTAAAAGTTTCCTGTTGTGAAATTTGCTGCTTTATCTTTGGATTGCATTTGATTATAGTACAAGTGGAATCTGTTTGGACTTATTTTTTATATCTCTGTTAGAATAACTGTTTCTTATTTTGAGTTTGCAATATTGTAATGGCTGCTCTGTGCATTCAGAGGGGATGCTTCAAATTACCTATTTAGATAAATGCACAATCAGTACTGTTGCTATTTATGTTAATTATTTTAACTTGCTTACATCATCCGCAGTGGTGCAGCGGTAGCGTTGTTGCCTCACAGCAAAAGGTTCTCCCGTTTGATTCTCGGCTGGAGTGCAGGGAGTACCTTCTGTGTGGAGTCTGCATGTCCTCCCCGCGGTTGGGTGAGTGTCCGAAAGATATGCATAAATGGGCGTGCCTTCGTTGAAGGTTGAACGTCGAGCTGGCACCTCGGCGTTCATGAAAATCTACTGCCAATCATTAGTGGACCAGAGTTCCGCTGTGGTGACCCCTAACTGGGAAAAGCTGAAAGACAACAACATTTTAACTTCCTTACTTAACCTTTGTTTATATGTGTATATGTGAATGTTAATATATTGCTGTTTGCAGTATACTTTTCATTAAAATTAGCACTAATTGGTACAGTGACTAGTTTTCCTTTACGATTCTGCTGCTTTATAAATTTAATTTCTTAACAGCTGAAACATATAATTAACTGTATACTTACATACTTAACCAGGTTTAGTACAGTGGACTACTGTTTTGCATTACAAAATGCAGGAGTGCTATTCTTCCATAATCAGAACACACACCCTTAGTACTATTTTATGCTCCCTAAGGTTGTTAATAACAATGTTCTTCACACAAATTTCTATATTTTTCCCATTATTCTAGTTCTGCTGTCTCTTTTATTTGGTATGAGATAACTGCTTCTTTTACAGCAAGTACTAGAGTTGAGACTTTTTCTATTGTTTGATGAATTATTGTCTCACTCCTGCATTCCTCTATTAGAAGCCTGACCTCCTCTAGGCTAAGTAGAACTAAAATGTCAAGATTATTTATTTATTAATTTATGTTTGTGTACTGGGCAGTGCACCAGTCTAAGTAGAGCAGTTTCAGGCATAGCCTGGTACATTCTTTTCTGGATGCTCAACTTAAATAGTTGATGGCATCTTTGTTCCCAAGTGTTGGCTGATTGTATATATGAATACTTCAGTTATACACTGTAAAACAGATAATGATGTCTGCTGGAAGGCATGGACTCAGTAAGTCTATAGACTTTTTTAACAGTGTATTTTACCTCTCTGATAAAAGTCTGTATAGCAGGGTTTGCTTCAAGGCTGCTACTGTTGCTGATTATAGTCTTAGACTAAATTGCTATCTGATAATGGTATATTTTTTTTTGGGGGGGTGCTCAATTGAAATATCAGGACCCACTAGACCAAGTTGCAAAATAAGAACACTGAATAGCTTGACAAATGGATTTACATAATTCTGAGATGCCATTTCTCAGAATATTCCCTTTTCTCTGAAGTATGGCAATGTCGGAGTTGGTATATATAAGTTCAAGGTGAAAGGGGCTTGACCCACACATGGTGGTAAGCAATTTTAGAGATTCACTCTTCTCATGTTGAGTACAGACATTTCAATATGGAGCCAATTTTTGCCTTTTTTGACAGGGTAACAAAATTTGGAATGTGATGTTTCTTTAAAGGGTTGAACAAAATGTGGCAATGTATTTTATGATCTCTGCTTCGATTAGTGTATTATGTGGTCAGTTCGTTGTCATCCAGTTAATTTATGACACTGTAAAAGTTTTATGTTATAGCATAATGCAACTTTTTGTGACTATGCAGTTGTTTATTATTTAGAGAGATGAGGGCAGAGGGTATCATTACTTCTTGGGTAAAGCTCCCACCATATAAAGCAAAAACATTTAAACTGACAAACTATAGATAGAAAGATACATGTATACATACAAACATAGATTGATAGATAGATAGACTGACCATATCTCGTATGTGCTTACATACTTGGAAGAAGGTGCATCAAAGTGATTAACTTGTTATTGGTTAATGGAATATTGATGGGGTCATTATTCTGGTTTAGGGAAATAAGCTAGCTAGGGATCTTTAAAAGCATATTTTTGATAATGTTTTTTTTCCAGAAGTCATTTGACATTTGAATGCCATTTCTTAGTACCAGCAGTATCCAATAATCCCATATTGAACACTTGCTTTCTGTCTCAGTAGAATTAAATTGTGGTGATTTTGTATGACTGTTCACTGTTAACAGTTGTTAGGTATTATGACTGGGGCATAAAAGTGATATTTTCTCATTAATCACATATATCTTGAACTTAGATCAACCATTAGGCTCTATACATGTTGTCAAGAGATCAGTGTACAGAATGAAGGCCTTGTTGTACTGAAAGGTATTCCTTACTTTGGCTGTGGATTTGATTTGTCTCACCTCCCTCTCACCTTATATACAGATGACATGGCATTCTCACTTTGAGCTAGAAATTCAACTCCAGCATGACATTCTCTCTGCCTCTGCCTGACTCAGTTCCAAAAAGCTACTTTTAATTGCCAACAAACCACAAATCATCATTTTTGGAACTCCCCAAAAACTTTCCAGGGGACACATTTTGTTACATGGAAGAGATTAAAGCAATAATCCAGATGAAACCAAAATTTTGTTTAATTACATTAAAATATGTTTTTACCCAGCATTGTTTTAACTTCATAATGGAAAAAAAAGTGTCAACCACTTACTCTTGGACCTAGAAAGTCTCTCATATCTTCTTTGCCTTACTAGAGTATGGCCTTCCATTCATTGTTGCTACCTCCAGTAAAAGTGCTGTTTAACTCTCCCTTTTGTCTTAACCAAAACCTTACTATTGTTTTCTCCTCAATTTCATCAATTTTTGCTCTGGAAAGCATAAATGGCTCTGAGATACATCTATCATTATACCTAAAAATGTTGCTTTTTCTTGGCCTTCTTATTTATCTTTTGGTAAAGGAACCCCTGAGAACTCATACAAATGCATAGATATATGCACACTCTCCCTTATGCTGTCCTTGCCTTCTCCAACAAATAAAAAAATCATCCCGATAATATACATCCTTAGACCCTGCTGTCCCTTTCTCCTAGAACCAGTGTAGAGCTGAACAAAATTTCTCAAAAATTGGAGCACAGTACTAAGCAACCCCTGGGCATAGCTTTATTAACGTAAAAACTACCCTGTAACCTCATCTAATCGGCAGCAGGTAAAATATTGTCTCAACTTCAGGGTTCCCCAGCCACAGGTGTCAAACTGAGTGGATAACTCCTACCATATTGTACAGTGTAGGGTATCCCACTAAACAAAGCACCGATTGCCCAACTATCATAGGAGAGAGGCATGGCCAGTTGCTCAGCCTCCCAAAAGGAAGTTTGACCCATACGGCCTGTGAATGCATCTCTCCCACTCAGACTGCTACCCCCACTACTAGTAGCCTATTTTCTTGATTGTCTTTCTAAGATCCCAGGGGAGCATAATTCCCTTGACCTGTCTCCTTAAGTCAAAAATGAAGCCCAGCATGCAAGCATCTACACTACGAATAAGAATGAATAGATCTGCATATACTCCAACTACACCAACCTGCAATAAATGCCTAACACACTCTTGGCTTGCCTGGCATCTCCTCTACAGTGGCTCTGCTTTTTTGATCATTGTCCCTAACCATATCCATGTGGCAGCACTCCCAGTGCAAGGAACTATCCATCACCTTAAGAGTTCTAAAATGCTGACTGTACCACAACCATGCATTGCCTCATGTCAATCTCTGGGCTTCCATAATCAACAGGAAATAAGCTATTAGAGGCAAACGCTCCACAGGCTCTTTCTCTAAACTCACTGACAAATAATATATAAACCTTAATGCACAATTGTCCCATGATGTCAACCTGAAGTAACAGGTTCAAGTCCTTCCTAATTCCACCAGGGCTGCTGTCAAATTCTTGGCCCTTTGTGCATCTGCTTCCGATATGTGTTGAACCCCATCTGCATCATTTTGGTTGAAAATATCTACAAATTCCCCTGTCCAAATGTTTTCTTTTATTACATCTAAAATGTCCAGTGTTACATTCAAACTCTTGCCCCTGACAAAAAGGGGAGCTCATTTAAATCACACTCCACCAGCATGCAAGGTCTTACATCACCGTCTGACCATAAAACTGCTAGGAAAAGCAGGGCCTATGTTTGCTGGTTTCTCCTCTTTTACTGTTGCAATAGTAATTAAAGGCTTGGAAGATATTTTAACATAAATTATGATGTATTACTGTGGAAGTCAGACAGTAAATGAGCATTACAAGGGAATGCTATAATTTATAAATTAATTGATTGCACTAATTCTGAGTTAAATAAAAACAAAAAAAAATACAAGCTAAAACAATAAAACTGAAGATAGAGAGGCTAAAAACTATGCAGAAATTAAAATAGTGACAGAATAGTTGTACAAATTCCAAAGCTATTATCACAGAGACTTCTAAAAATAATACATTGTTTTGTATGTATTATACCCAATACACCAGATGTATATTTACCTAAGTGAAATTACTTAACTCATAATACATCCTGGGAATCTTGCTAAGGATAAGAAAAAAGTTTTAAAATTATCAGAATATTACTTTGTAATGTGACTAAGCCAGTTATGCTACAAACCAATCAGAGCAGTGCAGAAGGTGTGAAACTAAAAGAGAATAATCCTGTTGCATAATGGAGAGTAGCATAATACCACTTCCACTAAAAGACCTGTCACCAGTGCGGTACCTCAGGGCTCCATTCTAGGACTGCCCCTTATGGTGTCTAATGCACAGGGTATCATATACAATGTGTGTGTGCTGGCCACAGTCTTTGGCTGACCAAGTATGCAGTTGACTGCAAATCAAGAGCTATCATAGATCTCCCCCCATGACACAAACATCTCAAATGGGGGTCTAAGACGGACAAATGACTGCTTCCAAAGTCACGGACTAAAGCTTGGTGCCAAGAAATGCATTTTAGGGCCTTTTGGAAAAACTGTCACTGAGGATAATTACTACATTGATAAGACACCCCTAAACGTTAACTCAATATTCAGGTGTCTGGGAAAATAATTAGACAGTAATCTGACCTTTGTCCAACATGTGGCCAAGGTAGTAAGAAAATAATTCAATGTCATCCAACTTATAAGTAAGGGCATGACATCAATGTCTGAGGAAGTCATACAGACAGTTTATCTGGTCCTTATCAGACTCATCACTAAGTATAATGCTCCCTTCAGCATGTACCTGCACAAACATGTGCAGCAGTTGGAATGCCCACAAAGGCTCCTTCCCAGAAAAATCCAGGGTATAAAACATTGTCCCATATGGATTGCCTTAACGCCATATCTCTATATGTCTCCCACAGGTTACTGACCATTGATCTATGCCTGGCATGCAAGGCATCCTTGGATACAACTCTGATGGAACTTTTGCACAAAACAAACAGCATCAGAACCACTAGATCCAAGGATCTAAATTTTGCTTGTGACATAAATAAGACATGTTGGTGAGACAGATATGTATCTCAGGGGAGCTCCATGCTCTGGTGCGGGCTCGCAGTCCATGTGAGGCAGAGTCTATCCCTAACCATATCTAATTGTAACCTTGACCGATGGATGGGAAATTGAAAATTCACCCCAGATCTGGCCCCCATGTCTCTTACAGACAGCAGCAGATAGTATTGCCCAAACTAACATACCCCACTACATAGCCGCTAGAAACTTCCTAACATACCCCCTCCTAATAAATGCCCATGATATATAGAAAGACAGTTGGGTTGGATTGCATAGCTAGGCTTACAGAGGCCCTGGGAGTCATCACTAGTATATAACTATGAACCTATAAACCTACAGATGCACAAAAGAGATACATTCATATTAAACAAGAACTGCTATAATCAGTGTATGAATGTAAGAAATCCAGTGACAGTGGACCGATTTCATAAACATTCACTGCAGAATGATAAGTGATTTTGCATGACAAGCAAGATGTGTACAATTCCGAAAACCCAGTTTGATGACCAGTGAAAGAATATATTCATTCATGCTGTATGCTGATGGCTGCATAATGAAGCAGTGTATATGGTAATGAGGTAAACAATATTGTGCACCTATTCAGAACTTATTTGACATCACACAGAGATGCTAGTCCATCTTTATCTTTGTTCATGACCAGATGCTCCTGTCCAGGCAGTGTAAGGTACTTAAAAATGTTATGAGGTACTGTAGATGTTGTAAATCTGTATCTGCAAGAGATTCTTATAACAGCTGCTGCAGCTGATGTTATGCATTGGCACATCAGGAGGAACCAGCTTTTCTATCCATGCTTAACATTTCATGACTGTCGCAGTACCAACGTAGTGGACTGTTACCATGTGGACAGAATATCATTCAGCAAATAGTATACATATGTCATCCTTCTCTGCAGCCCAGTGGGAGTAATAGAATACCCATCTCTATGGAAACAAAAGTATGTGCAGCTTTATACATATTAGCTACAGGGAAATGTCGACTACCCACGTGGGATACACTGAGAGTGTCTCAGGCATATGCCTCAAGAATGCTCTAGTCCATACATTAGCATGTGCAGAAACATATGCTATTTTCAAGTACCTTGGAGGACAGCAAGCACCATGTGGAACGTCTGTGCCATAGCCTACTTCCTTGAAGTGCTGAAGGCTATACAGTAGCTACATTTAAATAAAGGCCTTGCCTGGTGAACAGGGAAGGAAATACATGAACCAAAAAGGGTATCACTATGGTAACTGTCATGTAGTCTCTAATGTACAAGGTATCATCTACAATGAATGTGTTGGCCACACAGAAAGTTTATATGATTCCCACATAAGGCACTCATTTGACTTCTATCAATGGTTATTGAGGGGTGGCATCCCACAGGGGCATCTTGTGGGTGATACTGGATAAGGTCTCAAACCCTGGCTAATAAATCAAATTAGAAATCCTCCTAACCAAACTGAACACAGTTACAACCATGCCCTCTCACAAACCAAAAAAATAATACCTGTGTTTGGGCTACTGAAGTCATTGTTCCACTGCCTAGATACATCTGGTATTGACCTGCAGCCCTGAAGCCAATCTGTCCACTCCAGTCATGTGTGCTAATACATAATTACATTGCTAAAAAAAAATCCCTAACAGTAGCACTACCAAGGCAACACTTTTATCTCAGCTTTGTAGCTTGGGTTTAGTGATGTAGTTTTTTTTTTTTTTTTTTTTTTTTTTAGTAGGAGAGATGTATTCTGTGTTTTCTGATATGCTCTTATGAGTCATTCAGTGTTTTGTGATTGCCTTTTTTGTTATACCATTTATGATTCTGTCTCTATTTTGAGTTTTCAACCTTTCTTGACCTATTTTTACTTTAAATTGAAGTAAGCAAATGCTTTTATACAACACTGTGATGGAATTTTATATTTATTTACCAATGTTTTTCTTGTATGTCATTGACTATATGATGTTTATTAATTCACATCTGAACGTTTTAGCCTAATTATTACTGCATTTTTTTTGCCTATAGCTGGACTATTGCTCATTCAAATAACAAAAAAAGGAAATGATTGCCATGTGATCCTTAATAAAAGTGACCTGTGGTGACTTACTGCTAACACTCCAAACATCACTTTTAATTTGATTAGAAATGTTGAAACCAAAGTGAAACCTCTCAGAACAGTACAACCATTTATGTGCGGTTGCATGTGTGTGTGTGTGTGTGTGTGTGTGTGTGTGTGTGTGTGTACATGTATACATGTATCTAAATGATGTGCACATCTATATATTTCTCTCTCTCTCTGTGTATATATATATATATATCTATATATATCTATATCTGTGTATATATATATATCTGTAAACATATCTGTATATCTATATATATATATATATATATATATCTATATATATATATATATATATATATATATATATATATATATATATATATATATATATATATATATATATATTTATTTATCATTTGTTGACCAGGAAAGTCTGACTAGAACAGAGCCTATTTTCAGCAGAGGCCTGAGGAGAAACACTCCATCAAGATGTTTGTCTTTGGAGTGTGGAAGGAAGCCGGAGTACCCAAAGGAAACCCACGCAAACACAGGGAGGACACGCAGACTCCACACAGAAGGCACCCCAGCCAAGAATTGAAATGGAAAACCTCTTGCTGTGAGGTGTGTGAGGTGGCATTAACCACTGCACCATATATATATATATATATATATATATATATATATATATATATATATATATATATATATATATATACACACATGCAAATAAGGGTGATGTGCAGAGCTGTAGTAACTACAGAGGGATTAAATTGATCAGTCACAGCATATGGGAAAGAGTAGTATAAGCTAGGTTAAGAAGGGACATGATGATTAGTGACCAGCAGCATGGTTTCATGCCGGGAAAGAGCACTACAGATGCGATGTTTGCTCTGAGATTGTTGATGGAGAAGTACAGAGAAGGTCAGAAGGAGTTGCATTGTGTTTTTGTAGACTTAGAGAAAGCATATGACAGGGTGCCTAGAGAGGAGTTGTGGTATTGTATGAGGAAGTCGGGAGTGTCAGAGAAGTATGTAAGAGTGGTACAGGATATGTACGAGGGTAGTGTGACAGTGGTGAGGGCTGCGGCCGGAGTGACAGATGCGTTTAAGGTGGAGGTGGGATTACATCAAGGATCAGCTCTGAGCCCTTTCTTATTTGCAATGGTGATGGACAGGTTGACAGACGAGATCAGACAGGAGTCCCCGTGGATTATGATGTTTGCAGATGACATTGTGATCTGTAGTGAGAGTAGGGAACAGGTGGAGGGCACCCTGGAGAGATGGAGAAATGCTCTAGAGAGAAGAGGAATGATGGTCAGCAGGACTAAGGCAGAATATGTGTGTGTGAATGAGAGGGAGGATAGAGGAATGGTGAGGATGCAAGGAGTAGAGGTGGCGAAGGTGGTTGAGCTTAAATACTTGAGATCAATATGTCAGAGTAATGGTGAGTGTGGAAGAGAGGTGAAGAAGAGAGTACAGGCAGGATGGAGTGGGTGGAGAAGAGTGTCAGGAGTGATTTGTGACAGACGAGTGCCAGTACAAGTGAAACGGAAGGTCTACAAGAGGGTAGTGAGACCAGCTATGTTATATAGGTTGGAGACAGTGGCATTGACAAAAAGGCAGGAGTTAAAGCTGCATGTGGCAGAGTTAAAGATGTTAAGATTTGCACTGGGTGTGACGAGGGTGGACAGGATTAGGAATAAGTATATTAGATGGTCAGCCCAGGTTGGAAGGTTTGGAGACAAAGCCAGAGAGACAATATTATGTTGGTTTGGACATGTGCTGAGGAGGGATGATGAGTATATTGGGAAAAAGATGCTAAGGATAAAGCTAGCAGGTAACAGGAAAAGAGGAAGGCCTAAGATAAGGTTTATGGATGTGGTGAGAGAGGATATGCAGGTGGTTGCTGTGACAGAGCAAGATGCAAGGACAGGAAGAAATGGAAACAGATGATCCGCTGTGGTGACCCCTAATGGGAACAGCCAAAAGAAGATGATGATATACACACATGCTGCACATACACAAACACACACACACACACACACACACACACACACACACACACACACACACACACACACACACACACACACACACACACACATGCACATATGGATTCATAATAGTCAACTGACAAATTTTTCAAAAGAAACTGCAGCCTCAGTTTTTAGTTCAATTATTTGTTTCATCTATCATTATTTTTTACATTTCTTATTAGGGAAGAAGTTTTATAATGGGGCATTATGCAGACTCCATTGAGAATGTTGTTATGGATGGTTTATATGCTAGATTCTGCTGTTTTCAATGTTTGTTTTATGTGTGCCAGAATGTGTGATTACATTAAAGGCATCAAAAGTGTTTTTCCCTTTCCTGCAGCCTTTCCTACTTTACATGATCTTGCAGCTGATGTATTCAAATGGTATCGTGCATGGGTTTCCAAGGTGGTTTGCCTCCTTGCAAAAACACTTTTATTTGGTTATTTTTATAAATCAGGAGTTGATTGTTCATTTTTCCTTTCACCTGTTCTTCATGAGAAGCTTTCATGTTAGCCTATAACAAGCAGATTTTCTGTTCAGCTTGCAAAATACATTAATACTTTAGGGCACTGAATTTGTATAGTCTACTTATGGAATTTGCAGATAAGACAGAACTTTTAGTAAATGACAGGGCAAGACAGTGGTATAGCAGCAAGTGGATTCCATGGTTTGCATGGCAGGAAACGAGTGAAAATACTGAACATTGTATTCTTATGTCAGCTTAACTGCTTTTGTTAGGTGCTAGTATGCTAGGATATGGATTATAGTAGATTATTTAATGATGTAGAATGTTTTCTCCTTTTTCTGATGTTTCCTTTCAAATTTCTTGTTATTGAGCTACAGTGTATGCTAATTTGTTACTTTGTATCTTATTTATTTTGTAGCAGTGTTTTGGAATTGGAGTCTTAATAAATGTATTACTAATAGACAAAAAAAAAACTAACTAAGTAAATGTTCATAATTTTATTTAGAAAATAAGAAGCATAATAGCAGGGATACTCCATCTGGTGTGGCTCTTAGAAAGACAATATCCCAATATTGGTCCATGGCCTGACATTCAAAAGTCGAGAGAGATCAGAGTTATTAGCAAGGCATGCTCATTTCCTGCCCCGCTTGTATCTTCTCATTTGTGTAAGCATCCATATGAGTGTTTTATAGCCAGCAGCCTACCTATACAGGATTGACAGCGTATTACAAAAAAAATGCATTGTAGACTGTTAAAGCTCCTTCTAAATTTGCTGAAATCCAGACACAGTTATGTTTTTGGTAACATGTTTTGTTACAATTAGAACGCATTCGCCTTGGTAGTGTAGTAAACAGCAAACAACTCTTAAACATTGTTACAAGGATTCTCTCTCTGTTTAGTATCATACGGGCACATATTTCACTTTGCTTAAGAATTAATGCAAAATAAAAAAAATGTTGGTCAATTAATGAACTGTACAGCTCCGTAGCAGTTGATATCTCCAATTTCATGTTTATTACAAATGATTGATTGTCATTTGTTGTTTCTGTTAGCATAATGTATCAACATAAACCATTCAACATATACCTTATTAATTCATACTCCAGTCCTAGCAAATTATCCCCCAGGTTTACTATCCTTCCATGCAGGACTAGCTTAGTCCTGCACGGAAGCGGCTGTTTAGGAGCAGGACAGTAGAGCGCCATGCATATTAATGAAGGTGCACTTCCTGAGCTCTTAATCTTGCATGGAACATGTAAAAGTGCAGGGGATGTGTCTGAGAGCAGAACTCTCAGAATATACACGCCCCTGCAATGAAGAACAGCAGACAAGTCCCAAAAGAATGAGTGAGAACACTCATAGGTGTATGCATACCCCCAGCAACATCCCTCCACATGTACAAGAGCAAGAGTTAAAACAACAAATATAAAGATATATTTTTTTATGAAACAGATGAAATTTAACCGTAGGTGTGCGGGTTTGCCCATTGCTTAGCTACGGTTAATGCAGCTTAAATGGCAGAAGAGGATAAAAAGCAAGATATATGCAAACAAAGCAGTATACCAATAGTGTAATGGGCAGAGCATTCACCTTACACGCAGTCATTCCTGGTTCGAGTCCCACTGCAGCACGTTCCATTTTCCATGTCAAATGACTTTATGGCCAATATTGTTAGTTGCATAACCTAATAAATAACATATATTTTTGAAATGGAGTACTGCATTAAATGCAGATGTGAGGTGTCAGTGTCATAATGTTGCAAAGTCCCCAGATAATCCACATGTGCCCCATACAGTATATGCACACAGAAATCAGGGATACAAATGGAAGGTAAAATGTGTAATGAATGATAACTCCAGACAGCTTCCAAATCCCCCACCTTCCCAAGAAACATTAGACATTACTGTCTAAATTAATGAAGTGGTAAGCAGGAGTAAGCACTAGTAAGCAAGTATAAGCACTGTTAAGCACTAGTAAGCAGGTTTAAGCCCATTTGTGTGGGGCTAAGCAATGCTCACATAGGTTAAGCAATATTGAAGCTAACTCTCTGTAAGCATATTTAACTGGAGGTTAGCATTGCTTACCCTCATGCAAACCTGCACAAACCCAATTATAAGTGCTTAAAAGTGCCTTACTCACTCTGTATGCAACAGCTGCTGTGGCCAGAAATAAAATAAACAGCCTTTGCAATTCTTGAACCCAGGACCCTGTATACTATAGTCACAGTCATTAACCACTAAGCCATTACAACAATACATAAGATTGAGGTATCACCAAACAAATCCTCACTATAGTAAAATAAAACTGAACACGTGAAAGGAATCTATATACAGTCTTATGATGTATAACCTACTACATAGCATAAATATGTGAACTGGAGTACTGCAGTAAGCCCATATGTGATATGTAATTGTAATAAAGTGTTGAAGTCCCCTAATAAACACAAGGACCCCATACAGTATATGTACACATGAATCATGGATACCAGACACATATATAACACGTAATGAATAATAAATCAATGCCAAAAAGCAAATATAATGCAAATTAAATATTAAGCAATGCTAAGCATTGCACAGGCCAGCTTAGTAGGTGTAAGCAATGTGTAGGCCAGCTAACTCAATTTGACCATTGGTATACCCCTTTAAACAATGCCAACCTTAGGTGAGCAGGTTTGCCCATAGCTTAGCCTTTTCAAAACTGTCCAATCATGGCAACGTGTAGTAAATTGGCCCTATTTAAACCTTACAGGCAGGAATACATCTCATAACTGGTTGTAGCTTCCCCTTGCAAGCACCATGTCTGAAATGGGAGAGGGTGTGCGCTTTCAGGTGCAGCGCTGGGGCATCCAGGAATCCAGAATCATGGAAGGACTCCTTGTCAAAGACCATGAGAAGAGACAACTGCAGGGCCAGTACCAGGGTTCCCAATATAAAGCAGAAGCCTGGGACTGTCTTGCCCGTGACCTCACCAGTGCCACTGGCAAACCTCGAATTGGTGAGCAGGTCAGTCATCACTATGCTGACCTGAAGCGGCGAAAGGGGGATCTCTTGGATCAGTGGATCCAAGAGGCTAGGAGTAAAGGGGAGGTCCCAGCTGCATGCAAATATCACTCCACTACCTGTTTAATAATTGCCAGCTCAGGTATATTATGGATAGGTATGGTTAAATATTTCTCTTATGTTCTTCACAGTGGCAAGTGAGCAGGCTGCGAACCAGGAGGCCCATGGATGTTGCTTGTAGAGGTTGCGATGCGAGGCAGGTTAGTAATACTCTTGCATGTACTGTTATAGGAAATAAATCTAAAAGTATTAGTAAGTTATTTGCCTGTATAAAACCTGTATGGTTTAAGGCAAGTACTGCATACACCAGAGAATGTGGCAGGATGAGTCTCATATAGGTTTTATGTAAATAAAAGTATAATAGCCTGACAATGAAGGTCTAACTGCTGGACTGCATGTGTTTACTCTGGTATCATATGGTAATGTAAATTTGCAATCACTTAATAGTACTGTTGTATTAAGCATTATTACCCACACTGTGCAACATAAATAAAATTGTGTAGGAATGTCTGTATATGACTGGTGTAATCCCCAGAGGTCATTAAGTACAACTGAGAGAGACATAGACAGAAAACAGTGGCAAGACAGACAACAAAATCCAAATAGTACATGCAACTGAGATGTGAACTGTTGTATTTTTAGCACACACAGCCATGGTTTGAATCCTGGGAGTGGTAGTAGCCTGCATACAGAATCATACCCCCAACTGTACAGTTATGCCCAGAATGCCCAGTAAATTGGCCCATATCTGCTGCCTGTCACTCTGTCCCCCTGGGAAATCAGTGGGATGATCCCAGACGTATAGGTAGCAAACAAGAAATACAACTGATTGTCACATATCTATAAGAACAAACCTGTCACTCTAGCAACTCCCCAAACTGTTATGAGAGTAATAAGCCAAGTATGTCCCATCTACACCCCCATGTTGTCAAGCTGTGACCAGAGTGTGTACAGTAACAGAGTGAGATGTATGTGCATAATACTAATGTGGAATCTGATACTTTGTGTGGCAACATTCAGGTAGTGCTAACAAACATTGCTCTCACAGGTCCATCAGATATGAACACTGTGCCCAGAAATAAAAGAGTGATACCCTGTACTGGTACTGTTTACTTTGGTATTGTATGGCATTGTTAGTGTTGCAGTTGCTCTGAATAATAAGGTATTATGCATCACTGTCACCCACACTGTGCTACATAATATAACTGTCTATGAAATCCTGTATAAGAGTGTTATAATACAAGGTCAGAATGTAAAACCACAGGAGAATTGTAGACAGAAATCAGATAAGAGATATACAGCAATATCTATATAGCACACAGAACTGTGATGGACAGTGTTTTAGTGTTAGCAGACACAGCCATGGTCTGAATCCCGGGAGTGGAAATAGGCTGCATACAGAATCATACCCCACAACTGTACAGATATGCCCAGAATGTCCAGTATATTGGCCCATATCTGCTGCCTGTAACCCTGTCCCCCTGGGAAATCAGTGGGATGATCCCAAATGTTTAGGCAGCAAACAGGAAATACAACTGATTGTCACACATCTATAAAAACAAACCTGTCACACTAGCAACTCCCCAAAATGTTGTGAGAGTAATAAGCCAAGTATGTCCCAACTACACCCCCATGTTGTCAAGCTGTCACCAGAGTGTGTACAGTAACAGAGTGAGATGTATGTGCATAATAATGTGAATTCTGGTACTTTGTGTGGCAACATTTGTGGAATACTAACAAACATTGCTCCCACAGGTCCATCAGATACGAACACTGTGCCTAGAAATAAAAGATTGATACCCTGTACTGGTACTGTTTACTTTGGTATGGTATGGCATTGTTATTGTTGCAGTTGCTTTAAATAATAAGGTATCACTCATCACTGTCACCCACACTGTGCTACATAATATAACCTGTCTACGAAATCCTGTATAAGAGTGTTGCAAGTCATTAAAGGTTAAAGAGGGCAATAGTCTACATATGTGCCAGTTCACCAACATGTGGTCAAGACATGCCTAGAGTCTGTGCAAAAAGAGATGGACAGGTATGTGCATAACATCAACCTAGAATCTGGGAGTATGTACAGAAACAGTGTTAACAAACAATTCCTCCACAGGTATACCAGGTAAGAGGTGTATACTGCAGGTAAAACCAGTTCATGTATATAGTTGTCGACAGCAATACCATTGTCCAAACTAAGGCAATAGGGTAGTGTACTAATACTTGTAAGGTACAGATAATACCACTGACTAGGAAAGTAATGCGAACTACAGGATTATACTAGTTGTTAATTGACATCTTTCTTTCCCTCCCACCATATTTGCAACAATAAACTAAATACCCAACTTAATTGGTACATGATTTCTTAACTGTAATGTTGGGACATATGTCCTACTGTTTGATAATTATTTAAATCTGTTTCTATGCATGCGCTATGTTGAAATACTCCAACACTGGTGGCGTGGTGATATCAATGTACCTGCATGTTGTAATTACCTCTGTGGTCCCATATATGCATGTGTTCTGATTGCTATGCAACTGTTCCATAGCTGGTGTCTGGGTTAATGGGAATATCTGTGCATGCTATTAGATCTAATCCTGGAATGTGTTGACTATTATTAACCCACATATGTTGATAAAACATAAACACCATAGCATATATGGAAATGCGGATCCCAGCAGACCCACCTGTCCCACCTCAGCTGGCTGTGGCACCGGGCACCAGCACATCTAGGGCCAACCCAGGACCTCCTCGTCCATTGGTCCTGCACCACGTTTGGGTGGAACTACCTCAGGGGATGGGGCTTGTCCCCTCCCTGGGAGTGGGCATGGACAGGAACAGTCACCCATCACCAAGTCTGAGTCATGGTGCATAGCAAGCTCAACCCGGAGTTTGGAGATCTGCTACTCCAGCTTGAGGGCTGCGTGTCATGACTAGAGGGTCAGCCTGACTCTCCGACTCAGCCCCCATCACAGCTACCTTCGGGGCTGTGAAGGTGCAGTGGTGACTGCCCATGGGTGGA
The DNA here is from genome assembly GCF_019279795.1 of Protopterus annectens. Lineage (NCBI taxonomy): Eukaryota > Metazoa > Chordata > Ceratodontiformes > Protopteridae > Protopterus > Protopterus annectens. Next base: position 1,601,297,310 of record NC_056735.1, on the reverse strand, counting down.
GACCTCAGTCCCACTGTTTCCACTAGGTGACTCATGTGCTTCCGATTTCCCAACACCCCTCCCTATCAAGATGTTTACCCTCCACATGTGTCATATACCGCCCCTGTATGAGGCTTGCTTGTCTTGTCTGTTAACCTACCCAGCCTACCTCCCCAAATATACCTACTATCCCTCCCCAACATCCCACTCTCACCTGAAAAAAAAGGGACAATCTGTTCCCCCCAACAAATCTTGCCCCATACATAGCTGCCATTTCGCACACATGTCCACTGGACACATGCAATCTGGTCTAATTGGCATCACAACATATTATTGTAAGTGGGTTTAAGCCTGTTTGTGCAGGGGTAAGCAATGCCTACACAGGTTAAGCAATTGAGAAGCTAAATCAGTATAAGAAACTGTAACCAGAAGTTAGCAGTGCTTACCTCCACGCAAACCCACGCAAACCCACTTACAGCTGCTTAAAAGTGCCTTAATCACTCTGTGTCCAACAGCCCTTGTTCTGCCCAGCAACAAAATAAACAGCCTCTACAAGGTTCGAATTCAGGACCCTGCACACCATGGCAAAAGTGATTTACCACTAAGCCATGTGAGTATACATAACCCTGATGTTTTCACAAACATATCATCCAGCACAATCATTCAGCAGTACAGGAAATGTATTTAAACATGTAGATGTGTGTGTGTGTATATTTATATCTAAATAGATATATACATATCTATATATGTAGATACATATATATATATATATATATATATATATATATATATATATATATATATATATATATATATAGGTTCATAGGTTCATAGGTTCAGAGAGTCAATGAGGGACTCTGCCTAACCTGGACTGGGATTTTATTCCAGAGTGAAGGGAGCCTCTGGGTGAATCTGTCCCTCCAGCATGTCCTATTTATTTCAGTGCTGAGGTTCAAGTCTCGAGCGTAGCTCAATGGGATTTGATTTTCTGAGGTGCAGCATGTCCATTAATTCGGTTATCACCTCTGAACAGGTGGTATGCCATTGAGTAGAGCTCCTGATCTAGATGTGAATTGTACTTAATGGATTACCAACTATGTGGTAAGGATGACTATACACTTTTGGCATTTAGCTTGAGGCCATGGTCATAGAATGCATTTATAAAGGATTCTGTGGTCTGGGCATTTTTTTCCACAGGCCCGGGCTTGATGAATATCATACTCCCCCTTGTGTTGTTCGGGTCCAAGTTTTGGGCAAAAGCATGGTATGAGGTATAACCTTATATATATATATATATGCATATGTATATATATATATATATATATATATATATATACACACACACACACACACACACACACACACACACACACACACACATACATACATACATACACGCACACACACACACACACACACATATATATATATATATATATTTTTTTGTATATATACATACATCTATCGATATATATATATGTCTATATATAATATATGTATATATATATATATATATATATATATATATATATATAAAAGCATGAATATATATCTATATATGTATATACAGACATATATCTATAGATATAAAAGAAAACATAACAAAAACATATATGTCCACATGCACAATTAATGAGGGTGAGGGGGGGCCAAGCAACATATGTCTTGTACATATAGATATTCATCCCCACAGCCAAACACGTCTGCCCTGCAATACAGTACCAACTGTTGCAAATCCCATAACCAGAACCTGACAAAACATGGGAACAAGATGTTAACAGTACTCCATCCCACCTGTAAGATGTCAGGCTGGTATCAGTAACATATCATGCAGTACAGTCTGGCTGCCATAGGGAATGTACAGTGTGGAAGCAATCAACATTCCTAAGATACATATACACAGACACATATATGCAGATACATAAATATATAAATATATATATATATATATATATATATATATATATATATATATATATATATATATATATAGAGAGAGAGAGAGATGTAACTACACATACACACACAGAGATATGTATAGGAAGATACATATGCATAAGGTGCACACAATACGGAACAGCCACTATGCCTACAGTTGCCACCTTACCAAATGGACACTGTATGAGCCACTCATACAAATGACAATCATTGCCTGCAACATATACCTACAAAGACGACAAAATATATAACACAACACACAGGTTTGCATACATGGGAAAGCTTTATTTGTGTACTATTACAGTTGTATATGCGATGTCATATAACTGTTTAGACTCTGACATACATATAAACAGACTAATGCAACTTTCAAACAGATAAATTAACATTGTATTCTGGAAAGGTTTACATATGTTGCTGTCCAGGCGAAGGCTTTCAAGTAGTACAACAGTAAAGACAGACTGGGCCACAGGATAACAATCACTCAACAGTAAGTAATGCAGATGTATAGTCTAGCAGCGTCTATCTACACTCTGTACGCAATCCCTAGGGGGGTAAAAACTTCACTTGACACAATGGGATGTTTCTCTTACATAACAAGGCATAACTGACACTATCATAATCGCAGTGACAAACAGAACAGTCTGTATGGCAGGAAGCAGTAGACCTGCATTTACCCAAGGTGAATTGTATGGTAATGTACATCCAGATACCTTAAGGCAGCTTACCCCTGATACCCCCACATGTTGTAACAGCCTAGGATAGTTGTGGTGCATCAACCCATAAACTGACATACAGGGCCATATACCACTGATACATACAAACAACCAAACCAAAAAACACCTCCAGAGGAAGCCTTAATAGGCAAAAATAGTAAAATGAAAAAAAGGCTTCCACCACAATGAAAAGGTCTACATACTAGGATCTGAAGAAGGTTTTTTAACTGAAAGCACTTATCCTGTTTGACCTGCAACTTGAACAGCACAATTTGTGCTTTTTATTTCTTTGTTTTATTAAAGCCTACATTTTAACAGTACTTTTCAGTGAACTTTTCGTTGCGGTGGAAGCCTTTTTTTCATTTTACTGATACATACACTGGCCTCTGGAGTGCATAAGGGCACACGATACATGTGTGTATAAGGGCACACATGCATTGTGTAGAAGAAGCCCACACACATATGGACCCAACCCAACAATATGTGTGGGGGCCACAACAGCAGTGGAATGATGGCAGGAATGGCAGCATGACATACTCACAGCCCACTACATAACTCCTGACAGCATGTCATATGGACAAAGCCTGGTATGTAGGTGGAGGACAGAGGCTGGAACACAGGCCCATATGTGAAATAGTGTTGTTATACACTAAGCAAGTTGCTGGTTTTACAGGATAGTCTGCAACATACCCTTAGTCAGGAATATGAAGTTTGAAACACAAATGGATGTAGTCATGTACTGATAGCACTCAACATACACACTGCCAGTGATATATCTGACACAAGACCTGTGTGGTAGACAGAAAAAAAAACATAACAGGCGTACCTCTGGCCATCAAGTGGATAGCCCCACAGTTGAGAACTATGCAGACTGACTGCATTCCATGTCAAACTAGTATGTACATACAAATCCTCTAACACTGGTGCTATACAATGCATACAGCAACACTACTCACACTCTCTGTCTGTATTTCTGGAAGCTCATACAAATATGTAGCTGGCCTGAGTGTGCAAGTTCTCTTGTAAGAGCTATTGCTACATGCTGTCTGTAACACTGCTGCCCACACACAGGAAGGATGTCCACCATACAGGAAAGGTAAAGGGACCACGCCCACATGATGTAGGGATATATAGTAGTGGGTTGCCATGCAATTGGTAACTGGAAGTACTACACAGCATGCTGCATGCAGGTAGCAAGTGGAGGACACTGATTGGTGCAGACGCCATCACCTGATCATGTGCATCACCTACAAAATCCATGCTGCTATCTATTCAAAGCAGCTCAATCCATTTACTGGAGAGAGACCAAGATAGACAGAAAGAGAGAGAGAAAGACAGTGAGGGAAAGGCAAAAAAAAAAAAAAAAGAAAAAAGGAAACACAACAAAAATAAAAAAAAAACATCCATCCAGCAAACGATCTAGAAGAGACATCATTCCCACAACAAGTATGTGAAGTACATATGAATGCAATTGGCTGTAGTACTTGGTCCATAATAATGGGATAGATGATGTGGAATGATTTATATGTGCCATCAGGCACTGTTGTTGTAATGCTGTTCAGCTGAACAACTGCTAAGGACAATAGAGTCTGTCCCTGTGGGTAGTGGGGCCATACCCGTCAACTGTGCAGAGCAGTACTGACTGATAAGATGTAAGCTATCATAGTGTGTGTTGTGTAATGGGAAGCATGTATATTACTGTGGCCAATATCTGGTGGTGGAAGTAATGCCATAATGATGGGCACGTGGGTTTCACAGCCCACCACTTGCAAGATACTCAGGTTAACCTGTATTGTAGCATGCTGGAATGCCATAGGTATATAATAAGGTTACATGCAATCTGGCCCTACATATACCCCCCTAATGTTAGGCTGTGTCCATATGTAGCACCTGTATATGTTGTATCAAGGCAGAACAGTGCAGCTGTGCAGGAAGGTGTTGTGAGATTGTGGACCTGATGTCTGAATGTACCCCATATATAGGCATGTATATGTGCACACACACACACACACACACACACACACACACACACACACACACACACACACACAGATATATATATATATATATATATATATATATATATATATATATATATATATATATAAATATATAGGGTCTACTTCATATGACCTAAATTTAATTTGGAACTGCCAAGGAACAAAAAACAACCCAAAAAGCACAGGAAACCAATGTGAAAAGCCACCAGACACTCGGAATCTGTTGTCCGTAAATGTACTTTACATTTGAAATCCCAGAAATCTTGAAGATTAAGTGGTAGCGTTCAATGCTGATACAAATAGACAAAATCCAGTGGAAAAAGATCGAAAACTTTAATTTGTAGAACCACAGATGAAAACAAGCGCTTTCGCCTGGTGTATCCCAGGCTTTATCAAGTTAACAAGTGAAGTATAGCCATCCCTTCTATTTATATCATGGGATAGGCCAAGCAAACCATTAATTAATTAATCACTTAAAGTCATAACCAGAAAAACAGTTTGTTGTTTCTAAAGGTATGGATACCATACAAATTACATATGAATAAAAACTTTAGTAAAAATAGTGTACTGGTTAATGAATAAAAAAAGTACATATAGCAAAATTCTGTGTCAAAATAGATGCATAACACAATTGTCTTTCCTATATTCTAGTTTAAAAAAACATCTAGCAAATAGAGTAAATTATTGCATGATAAATAAGATAACATTCTACAAAAAATAATACAATAAATAACAATCATTAAAAAACACATAAAAATCATTACTTAGTCAATATGTTACACACAGTTTAACAAAAAACAAATGCACCTCATGATTGTCACAGTGCAAAAACTACCCAAATCATAGATACTAATCACACTATTGCCCCAAAAAAAGTTTGTCCACATCACTAAACAACCAAAGTGGAACTCCTTACTTGCAAATTATAACTGTTTACTTCTAATCTTAAGTACACTTTTAAGACTAACCGCATCATTTAGGCCTGGGAACCTAGTAGCATCCAATTGTAATTGCCACATCAACTCTCGATGCTCAAGGAAATTCTCCCAATCTCCCCCTCTAGGGTCGGAACTGACCCTTTCCAAAATGAAAAATCTTATCATCATGTTACTACACTTTAAAGAATGTCTAAAAAAAGCATTACTTTGTGTTCTTAGAGGTAGACCAGCATTGTTTAAAAGTTTTAGAAAGGAAAACTAGGAAGTTGGAAAGGGACCTTCAGGAATACAGGGATGGTAAGGCATATCCTTCACCTATGAGTCACAGGGATGTAAAAGGGCATATCACCCACCTATGTACTCAAACACATTAAATAATGCTAATGTAGACAATGTTGGAAGATATGACAATAACACCAGTACCCCGGATATGGACCCCCCTAGGAGAAGTGAACGGCTGGCCCAAAAGGGTGGTAACAGCTCCCCTTATTTTTTTCAATTTCCCCAGGGCAGACCGATGGGGAGGAATCAGGCACCATTTCAACAGAATTGGGGAGGGTGCAGATAATAATGTCTCTTGGTGAATTTTGTGATGGTATAGATCAACAACCTAATACCCCGATTTTTTTGGAATCTGATTATGATTTTACACCAAGGCATACAGATTTGGTTACAAATTGCCCGGGCGAGGGAACTCATAACTTTTCTATGGGTGAGCAATCCCCTTATGGAGTGGATATGGACGTTAGCAACAACCTGCAAACCTTTATAATTTCACTTGTTTAGACATTACCTCAGATTTTTTTGACTTGTTTGTCAAAGGCTTTCAATTTGTTCCAGCAAAATCATCTAATCTATCCAAACTTTTAGTGGAACTGAAGTTATTTATTAGAAATTTAAATTTGTCTATTTACTTTAAAGGACAGAACATTACTGACAACTCTTTACATAGAAGTAGTATTTTTAACCCACCCACTCACCCGAGCTTGAGAATTCTGAAGAATTAGTGGAAAAAGAACTTAGAAGGAATTGTGGTACGTCATGCAATTCTAGGATGGTCAATTTTGACAGGAATTTGGAAGAAGTAGTGAATATCCTGAAAGATAATAAGACCCGAGTTATGAAAGCAGATAAGGGTGGGGGTGTGGTGTTGATGCAACAGTTTGATTATGAGAACCACATTCAAGAAATATTGCAAGATTACAACACCTATGAACAAGTATCAAAGAATGAAGTTAATGTGGCCTATGCTAAGATAAATTATATGTTGAAAGATCATTTGTTGCAAGGTTGTATTAACGAGAAGTTATTTAATTATCTCCAGGTTACCAATCCCAGAATACCTATTATTTTTGGAATACCGAAGGTTCATAAAGGGTTAGCACCCCTAAAATTCCGGCCTGTTGTTTCAGGAGCTGGTGGAATCACTGAACCTTTGAGTAAATTTGTTGAATTCTGGTTGAAAAGTGTTGTTTCTCTGTTACCACACATCTGTAAGGATTCTTGGGAATTCTTGGCTAGCATTCCTTTGGACAGGTATCATCCTGATTTGTTAATGATAACCATCGATGTCATTGAATTGTTCCCTAGCATACCCACAGCACAACACCGGTATTTGGTATTGGTGACTAACAGCAATACAGTTAACTTAATAGTGGAATTCATGGAAATTATTCTGACTAATAATTACATCTTTTTTAATGGAGAATTCTTTAGGCAGTGTAAGGGGGTGGCAATGGGTGCCCCTTGTGCCTCCTCCTATGCTAACATTGTACTGCATAAATGGGAGTCTGAATTCATTCATGCTTCGCCTTGGAAAGAAAACATCATTTTTTATAGACGTTACCTGGACGATGTGTGCTTATTATGGCAAGGCTCTCAGGACAGCTTCCTAGCGTTTTTCAACCATTTAAATTCTTCCACTAACTTCTTAGCCTTTACCTATAAGCTGAGTGAGCATTCCCTGAATTATCTTGATGTCACTTTGACAAAGGATGTACAGCATCACACTTTTACATCTCAGATTTTTAGAAAAGAAACTTTTTCGAATGCTTTTTTGCATTACGACAGTTTTCATCCACACTATACTAAGAGAGGAATAGTCAGAGGACAGATGATTAGAATATCAAGAATATGCAGTGGTCCGGATGTATTCGAGAATGAAATCCAGAATCTTTCTATCCTTTTTGAGGAAAGGGGGTATCCGATATGGTTGATTAATCAATGTGCTGATGAGATTAGAGCAAAGAGAGACACAATATCCCCCTTATTAGGTCGGGGTTACCATTACCTACAATAAAAAGGCATGAGCAGGAGGGAATTTCTAGGGTTTGTTTATACTTATTCGGGGGACTCTGAATGCATTGAGCATACAATGAACATGTTTTGGCCATTACTTATGTCCCAAAATGACATTAAACCCTGGCTCCCTGAAAAAATCCATTTTATCAGAAAACGTGACAGGAATTTAAAAGATATATTTGAGCAGGTTGGTCATAAATATATGATTAACAGCAATAATAATGCACACAGAAGGAATGGTTCCTTTAAGTGTGGGTTTTGTAAACAATGCCCCTACTTATTAAATGAAGGCCAAATATATATTCCATCTAGAGGGCGTACATTGAGGTCACGGGAACATTTTAACTGCAATTCATTTGGAGTGGTTTACTTGGGGACATGTATCACATGTTCCGCCTTTTATGTAGGAAAGACAACTAGAACTATTAGGAAAAGAATCTATGAACATACATACGATACGGGTAGAAAAGAAAAAGGAAAGTAATGCTTTTTAGACATTCTTTAAAGTGTAGTAACATGATGATAAGATTTTTCATTTTGGAAAGGGTCAGTTCCGACCCTAGAGGGGGAGATTGGGAGAATTTCCTTGAGCATCGAGAGTTGATGTGGCAATTACAATTGGATGCTACTAGGTTCCCAGGCCTAAATGATGCGGTTAGTCTTAAAAGTGTACTTAAGATTAGAAGTAAACAGTTATAATTTGCAAGTAAGGAGTTCCACTTTGGTTGTTTAGTGATGTGGACAAACTTTTTTTGGGGCAATAGTGTGATTAGTATCTATGATTTGGGTAGTTTTTGCACTGTGACAATCATGAGGTGCATTTGTTTTTTGTTAAACTGTGTGTAACATATTGACTAAGTAATGATTTTTATGTGTTTTTTAATGATTGTTATTTATTGTATTATTTTTTGTAGAATGTTATCTTATTTATCATGCAATAATTTACTCTCTATTTGCTAGATGTTTTTTTAAACTAGAATATAGGAAAGACAATTGTGTTATGCATCTATTTTGACACAGAATTTTGCTATATGTACTTTTTTTATTCATTAACCAGTACACTATTTTTACTAAAGTTTTTATTCATATGTAATTTGTATGGTATCCATACCTTTAGAAACAACAAACTGTTTTTCTGGTTATGACTTTAAGTGATTAATTAATTAATGGTTTGCTTGGCCTATCCCATGATATAAATAGAAGGGATGGCTATACTTCACTTGTTAACTTGATAAAGCCTGGGATACACCAGGCGAAAGCGCTTGTTTTCATCTGTGGTTCTACAAATTAAAGTTTTCGATCTTTTTCCACTGGATTTTGTCTATTTGTATCAGCATTGAACGCTACCACTTAATCTTCAAGATTTCTGGGATTTCAAATGTAAAGTACATTTACGGACAACAGATTCCGAGTGTCTGGTGGCTTTTCACATTGGTTTCCTGTGCTTTTTGGGCTAAATTTAATTTGACTGAAATTCATTTGACTGAGACCAAAACACTGAAAGTTCAAAAGACTGAAAACTCATTTGACTGAAACTCATAACACTGACACATTAAAGTAAAAGGTATATGTCTTCTCCCCACTGTAGTGCAATTCTGGAGTTAGTATATATAGTTAGGGGGCGTGAGTGCAATCCTGAAGTTAGTATATATAGTTAGGGGGAGTGAGTGCAATCCTGGAGTTAGTATATATAGTTAGGGGGGGTGTGGGCTGGATTGTGATTTATGTTACCTGTATGGTTGATGGTGACAGTGGTCACCATAAAGTGGTACATGGGACATATACCAGGTGCACCTTGGTGTAATGATGGTGTACACAGCATCCACATCCCCCAGTGGATATTGTACTCCCTGAAACCCATGATGACACTCTGACATACCCACCATCACACATTGCCCATGTCTAGGATACAACCCATTGTGTATCCCAATAGTGGTACTACAGGGATAAGCATCTAATGCACATGCCGCAGACATGGTAAGGTGTGGTATTGTCATGCCTCACTTATGGGCAGCAACAACACTATCTGTAATACTGTGTGTCACTGGGTATTGTAATAGGAGTATGCGGCCTCGGAATGCTGTACCCTACAGATATACGGACATGTACACATACACACACTTGGCAGAACTCAATGGGGATCCCACGCCCATCGACCGATTTGTATAACACTGTTGTGCTGGCAATGCAAGGCACATGTAGCTGGTAGGGAGAAGAGCATAACAGGGTACATGCAATGTCCCGTACAGCAGCAGCCACAACTGACTATGACAATGGGTGTTGCGGTGGTTGGGAAGGCCCTCATGGAATTCCCAAGTACAGGTGTACTAAGACACAGACACTGCTATCCTCAGTAATGCACATGTACACATGTGTCAGTACTGGGGTGCATCGCTGCAGGTGGTCATAGCTGTGTACCTAGCTATTGTCCATGGAGAGATGGGTTGTGCAAAGGATGTGTGTACAGTGGTATCCTGCCACCTGCCATGTGGCAGCAAGCAATCTATCGACAGACACCACTGTGGTGACCCTCAGGGTGAGAGAGACATGCATCAACCAATCCTCTGGGTGCCTCCTGCACATGGCCACTGAGGTGATCAAGATGACATGTATGCAACATGTATTACAACACATGGTTAGTGTCTGTGATGGAGACCTGTACCTAAGCATGTTCTGCTGACTGTGTTAGTGTAGTGGTGGTACCTGTGGCATGTGGTGTGTACAGGGTGTCTCCTATATGTGCCAGTTCTTACACAGCTGGGCAGCCATGTCAGTGTCAATCAAGCATAGGTTGCTTGTACATATCCCAGCTGGATACCTGCCATCTGCACATCTGTACAAGGACTGACAGTCATCAGCTTGACAAGTAGCTATGCACTAGGATGAATGTGGTGACAGATAGGCATTTGATGACAATATGTATGCCATAACTACATGCTGGAAGCCATCACTAACATGTGCTGTACAGACGGCAGTCTACAATTACATTCTACATTTTGGATCAATATCCACTAGGGGATATATACTGTGACACAGCTCACAGACCAGGGACACAATAGGGAGGCCTCAGAGTCCAGCTATGCCTGCAGGTGTCCCTGTTGTCAGTACTACATTTAGCACTCTACTCTTGCCTGGGAAAGTGCTGTCAACAGTAGTACCATCATGATACACTACATGCCAGTGTGACAGCACGTACCGTGGGCTACTACCCCTGTATGTAACACATTTAGATGGATAACAGTGCTGTAAAGGCCTCATATACTTGTGTGTCCCAGACATGACACTCACACCCCTTGCTACTGTACTGACAGCACATAGGTGCATGTATTGTACATGGCATTACATACACTTATTACAGATGTCATTACCCTGCTATGTTATCGGACTGGGTGGTGAGAACTTGTTACCAGGGCTAAGCCATGCTTAGCAGGTATCAACATTGCTCCAATATAACAGCTAAGCTGATTTGCACACTGGTAAGCAAAGCCTACACAGTGTAAGTGCCTGTACGTTTATCCATAGCTTAGCACCACTTAGCTTCATGCAAACCCAGGAAAACATGCTTAAAGTTGCTCCAAACTGCCTTAACCAATCTGTATCCAACAGCTCTTGTTCTGCCCAGCGACAAAATGAGCAGCCTTTGCAGGTCTTGAACCCAGGACCCTGTACACTATAGTAACAACACTTAACCATTAAACCATGACCACTGTGATGACAACTGCTGTTTTTCCAATATATCTGTCAATGCACATATTGATTAGTATTGAACAATTGCCTTTACTTCCACAATTGTGTAGTACTTGTTATTAATATGACTGTTGCATCACATATGTTGTTTTATCATAATGTACACATATCAGATACATGCAGTGAGATACATCTGGGAAGGTATACACAACCATGATGTTTACATATGACAGGAATATGGATATATACATATACATATGTTGATATATGTCTACATGTACATACAAACACATGTATATTCATACATATGTCTGTATACACATCTGTATAGTGCATCATATATATGGCCATGTGTAGATCTCTTTGAATATATATATATATATATATATATATATATATATATATATATATATATATATATATATATATATAGATATAGGTATATATAGCTATATATGTATGCACATCCTAGATGTACAGATATGTAATATATATGTAGATATCTATAACTATATGTGCATACATATCTATTCTGATACACTTATTATTGTCACTACATATGTAGATATCCATAAGTATATGTCCATATGTAGCTATATCTGTATATGTGTAGACATATATTGCTGTGTATATGTACATATTTGAGTGTTTATATGTATATATATATATATATATATATATATATATATATATATATATATATATATATATATCCATCTATGTTTGTCGATATGTATATGTGTATTTATCTATATAGATATACGGATAATTATATATACATATATGTTAACCATATGTCCAGAACATGGAGTGGAGTCCTACCTCAGCTCCAATATTCCCAACCTCTTATTGCAACAGGATGTCAGGTATGTATTGCAGGTATATATGTAGACTGTTAATACTGTAATAGGGGTTGTCTTAATAGACATGTTGTGTGTGGGAGGTCACATTTGCTTTTAACATGTGCGCCATTGCCTACTGACAGACATCCTAAGGGCATCATAGTACAGTAAGCTAGCACAGTAATGATTCTGTGGACTACAGAAGATATATGGCCAATATATGTGGACAGTCTGACATACTCTGGTCAGTCCAGAGGTATACACAGAACCCCATAGTGCAAGACATGTGGACCAAGCCTGACAATGTAGATGTTAACAGCCATGTAGACGGGTATATCATGTAAATACTGGAATACGTATGCCCACATAGGTTATGCATTCACACACTCCTGTCTGTCCTGACACATAATAATAGCTGGTGCAGAGGTCACATGGCCACATACTACCCATTAATTTGTGACATACATCTGTGCAGCATCCGACTGCTTTGTCAGAAATACATGACAGTTATGGTGGCCTGGCAGCTGTATATCTGGCAAATATATGGACATAACATCACACTGGGTAAGTACACTAAGCTACTAGGCATGTAATAAAGCACTGTGCAAACTACAGGCAGACCGACTGCCACAACACTGGCTTACATTTCTTATGGGGGAATACACATGTACCTGCAAATATAGCAGGCTCTACAGGCATGTCACAGCACAGAGTAACAGACACCTGTGTAAAAGTGCATACCCACAACCAATGTGAACACAGCCACAGCCACATATGGTAAGCTAGCTTAATATTACAGTATATGTACTGTCTGATCAACACCATCCTCATATGTGCCACTCACACACTAACCCTACATATACTGGGCCACTACACAGTGTGGTCTGATGCCTGTCTGTGGTATAGGACATGTGTGTGTTTGGCCCTACAAACATGTAAGCTGATAAGGTACCATACACTGGAATAGCATGTAACATCAGATAGAACAGGACCAAGAACAATGACATCTACCACAGTGTTTACACAGGCCAAGGTACATATTCGCAATACACAAACTGTCGACAATCACCATAAGCACACAGACCTCAGTACTGTACACACAACCACAGAATTCCCAGGTTATGTCCTCAAATATAACCCCTACTATAAATAACATGTGTAGTAGTCTATCTCACTGGCTTATTTTCAGATATCATGTCAATAAATAATGGTGTACAGAACATATGCACCTCTTACTGCATGTCATATGTACAAAAGTTGACAGAGTTGTGGCTGTAGGCACAAACACAGGGTCAATATTGACTTGTTGCTGTGATAACCTCACACATTTACTGTTGTAATAGGGTTTGTTGTGACATATGTCCTATGAGGGATATGAAGTCAGCAACTCTCATGACTGTCACCATGTACTGACTGCAGTCCTCACACTCTGCTTTTGCAGTTCTCAGATAGGTGTTCTTTGAGTAACACCTCATCATAGCTGTGTTTTGGTGTTGGTCCATAGTTCATGCAGTGAGACATGGTGGACATGTTACTGTGGTATGTCCACTTGGCCTTGCATATGGCTTATGTGAAGTGTGTCATGTTATTATTTGGGTGTCCATGACATAACATACCTTAACAGTACGGGTGAGATGCAGGCCTTTGGCAGAGGCCTGTAGGACATTCGGTGGTGATGCAGGCAAGCTGTAGCAGGCCGTTGCATTCTGTCAGTCCTACAGTCCCAGACTGTCATACAGTATATTCCCCTGGGGTGACTGGGTAGGTGTGCTAGATGTTCATGCCAATACTTTCTATCAGTATTGATCAGGTGGTGTGGATGCTGGCAGGGTGCTACTTACAGCTAGGGACACACCTGCACGGGACACCTGCACTGCATGCTGCATTCTTTCACTATTGCTATGCACAGGTGGGGTTCATATTGTACCCATTCCCAACAGCAGGGATATGACAGGAGAAGTACCTGTGGGTGGTGTTTGGGTGAGCTGGGCACACGTATGCTTTGGACACTACTTGCATCTGACTCACAGATATGCATGGGGCATTCCAGTTATGTTGGCTTTTGCAGGGACATCAGCTGTCTCCCAATACATTAGTCCTATCACCTTTGTGATCTGCAAGTGTTCAGCCAGACGGCATTGGTATTTCATACTACAAGCCCAGATAAAGTGATGCATGCCTGTATGTACAATTCCAAGGGTGTGTCCATTTCATGGTTACACATTATATACTGTATGCCTGGGGTACTTTTCAATGTGTACTGCGTGTATATCTAGCCCAATAGTCATGCCATGTCCATCTTTCAGATGGCGACACATATTACCACCATACATTTACAATGGCTTACTGCTAGCATGTGTTATACTGGGGTGAATTGTCTTTGGCACTGCAGTTGTGAGGACCTGGCCCTGTCATCTGCAGAAGTGGGCAATGGCCACCAGGTCAAACCTCAGCATACATACATACTGACCACTCTCACGCAATATGAAATACACACCAACCTAACACATGCATACCTGCATATTGTACAAATGTACAATCTATCCTGCTATCTTGGCCACCTCAGGTCATCTGTACTCCACTCATATTATACCTACACACACATGTTACTACATGTCTACATTGGATTGGAAGGGGGGCACACCTGACTGTTACTACATTTCTACATAGGCTTTGGGAGGGGGGCAAATCTGACTGTTACAACATGTGTACATTGGTTTGGGGGGACACACCAGACTGTTACTACATGTCTAAATAGGAATGGGGGTGCACGCCTGACTGTTACTACATTTCTACATATGGCTGGGGGTGAGGCACACCTGACCATTTCATTCTGTATTCTAAACCATCACGCTGACTAGAGGCATATCAGTGTACTACAGGTCTTAGGTTTGATTGACCTACATATTAGTTTCTGACTTCCTGCCATTCAGAACTAGCATCCCACTGCGTGACCTGATGTAGTCTGTCTGCGTAGGCCTGGGGTGGGAGGTTACTCAAAGGTGTCATTCAGAGGCCTTAGCACAGCCTTTGTTTGTGTTTGTCTACACCTGTCCTGCTGGCTGAGACTGTTGTTGGGTATGTGAACTTCCCTGACTGACATGTGTGTGTCATATGGACACACATGTGACTCAGCACATTTCTGCAGTGGGTTTTGTCACCATGTGTAATACTGGCTACTATAGTGACACCAGTATTTGTTACAGATCTCATGCTGCCACTATAGTTGCCTAAAATCTGCTGGCATCCCATTCAGCCACCTGATTCCCTTGCATGCTCACATCCATACCATAGATACAAGTAACAACACATACTACTCCATTCGGCAATTGTTAAGGAGAGTGACTTACCTTGTGGGTGTGCCAGTATTGAGGATGGTGCTGGAGGGCTGCCTATGTTGGATGCACATAGTACACTCCCTATACATGGTTGAGCACAGGTAGTGTCATGTTTGGCATCCCTTTTACTGTATGTGCGAGTTACAGAGAGGTGTCATTCCCTGGGTCCCTATTTTGTCAGTGTATGTGCTATGCATTGCCTCTTTGCCAAGGCCAGGGTATACTGGGCATGCCTCCATCTGCCTACTGTGGCAGGCTCAGGTTGTTCCTCCTCCGAGTCACTCTGTTCTTGTGCAGGCCATGGCATTGGTGGGGAGCTGTGTGGCCCTGCCCAGTACTGTTCCTGCTGCAGCTGTTTCCACAGGATCATATTGTGTAGCATGGCACATATGATGACAATTTGAGTACATGTAGCTGGTGAGTACTGCAAGGCTCCACCGGATGTCTCCAGGCACCAGAACTGTGACTTGAACATCCCAAACAAATGCTCTATTATAATTTTGGTCTGTGCGTGTGCCTCATTATGGAGTTCTTGTTCAGGTGTGTGAGCATTTCTGATGGGTGTCATTAGCCACGGCTCTAGAGTGTAACCTACATCCCCCACTAGGTGACAATAAGGGATGTCCCCATTGGCAAATCTCTGTTACAGCTGCATCAGATGCCAGATCTGGGAATCATGATAGCTTCCAGGGCAGTCAGAACACACATTCATTATAATGCCCTGGGCATCGTACATGACCTGGAAGTTGGTGGAGGGGAAGCCCTTGCGGTTGATGTAGACCCTACCATGCTCACCGGGTGGTGCTTTGATGCATATGTGCGTGCAGTCTATAGCACCCACTACCTCAGGATATTCTGCTATTTGGTGGAAGAGAAGCATGTTGCTGGCCAACACCTCACAGGTGTTGAAGAAATATACGTGCTCACCGGCATGTGCTGACATGGCATCCAGGAACTGGTGGAATACCCTGGATGCTGATGCCTGTGAAATCCACATGATATCCCCAGTTGGGCTTTGGGAGGTACCTGTGGCTAGTATTCCTAGGCCTACACATACCTTGGTATCCAATGGGATGGGTTCCCCTCTGTTTGTTCTGTGTGTCAGGTGTGGCAGACACAGCTCAACAATTTGCCGTAGGAGGTACCTGTCCACCCTATAGCTCTCCACTATCTCCAGCTGTTGTTGCCCCTGGTATGTTGCCCTGGGTCTGTACACCCTTCTCCGTCTCCTCACTGTGAGTTGGTCGACAGCATTCTCATCCTCACCACCCTCAGCCTCTTCCACATGTTGATGTCTGATAGCTGCTGCAGCCCCTATCATTTTGTTGTTTTTATTTGTTAAAGGTTCCCACTTGTATACACCGGTGGTGTAGAGTATGTGGGAAAAAACAGAGGGAAAGGTGTTTACATAGTTTATAGTAGTG
Source organism: Protopterus annectens (assembly GCF_019279795.1). Lineage (NCBI taxonomy): Eukaryota > Metazoa > Chordata > Ceratodontiformes > Protopteridae > Protopterus > Protopterus annectens. The sequence goes on along the minus strand of NC_056735.1, from coordinate 1,601,280,147 downwards.
TTCTGGGCTGGGCTGGTCTACTGCCTGTGTAATTGGCTGATTCTGTTAAATTTTCCCTGCCAGCTATGCTAATTCTCCTAGATTACCTTCCTACTGCTGTTTTCACTTCACATTGCCTTCCTGTTTAAGCCCAGGGCGTGCTGCACAAACACAGTGCTCACATGTACACAGAGCTGCAATTTCCTGGTTTACTTTTTTTTTCCCTTTAAAACCCGGTCCGTGGTGACCTGCTTAGGCAATGTAAAGAGTGCTAGGCAGCCTCAGACACACACCCTTGCTTAGCTCTGCTAAGCTAAGGGCAAACCCGAGCCACAGGGCTCCAATCCACTTACAGTATGCCTGACACACACCCCTATGATGTCAGCTAACTCCTAGGCTTGCACCAAGCTATTCCTGCTCTTACACTGTTGGGGGCTGACTAGCATGCAGGGGAAATCTGGGATTCAGTATCATTCCAGAAAAGAATTAGAAAAAGAATGTCTCCCCTTTTAAACACTTACTTTACTTCAAACCACTACTTCAATCAGGAGATATCCATCCTAACCCAGGCCCCTCCCAACCTACCATAAATAATAATCCTCTTGTACAAACATCTACTAACCTCACCCCCTTAAAAAGCAAGTATCTTTCTGCTCTATCAACCTCAGGAGTATAGTAAATAAAGTACAGGACTTCCATGCTTGGTTAGCTAACTATACCCCTGACATAGTCACCCTAACTGAAACCTGGCTGAAACCATATAATAAAAATGTGAAATTACCCCACCTGGCTATAACATCCTACGACTTGATAGACAAAAGAAAAGAGGAGGGGGCTAGCCATACTCTTCTGTGACCACCTCTCAATAACTACCCCAAACCTCCCTCTACCCACTTCTTCTACAGCTTAACTCCTACTTACCAATATTAAACTTAACAACTTTACCATCATACGTGTTGCAGCAATCTACATCCCCCTGGTGATAATCTTAGTATACTGGAGAACATCCTACACCACCTCTCACAGACCATCCTTAATGAAACCATCATTCTAGCGGACATAAACATAGATTGGCTTACAATTCAAACTCCCCATACTACCTCTTGTATTAACCTACATGGATTTGAGCAACTAATCACTTCCCCTACCCATATTAGCAAGCCACACTAGCCACGGTCTCTCCTGGACTGGATTTTCATGTCTCATCCCCAAAATTACCACAACCCTCACACTCTACCAAATTTCCTTAGTGACCACTGCCCTATCATAGTAAATAGACACATTCCCCATTTCACCAGACCTTTCAGGCTTATCACCTCCCGCAAAACCTCATCCTTTAATCCAGGCTCTTTCATAGACCAACTCTCTAATATTAATTGATCCCATCTCACTATACTCCCCTTAGATGAGGCAGTCCACTCTTTCAACTCTACCTTTCCAAACATCCTCAACTCCCTAGCTCCCCTCCATACTATCAGAATCAAAGCAAACACCTCCTTGGTTGACCAAATATACTAGAGCCTTGATGAAAAGACATGACAAGATATGGAAATTATGGACCAAAACTAAAACCCCTTCTCTCCTACAGACTTACAAAGAACTTAGAAATCAAATAAAAAAAATTATCAACAAAGACAGGATTAACTTCTATGCAAACCCTCCCACTAACCTAAAATCTGACCATAAAAAAATCTGGAACTCAATCAATCAAATATTACATCCAGGAAACCCTTCCCCTCCCAACCCATGCCCAAATAAAACTTTTGAAGAAACTGTCACTGAATTTAACAATCATTTTATTAATTCAATAACTACCATAATTAATGACCTCCCCACTAGTAAAAATACTAAAAACCCCACTTTCTCATCTTCTCCTCCTTATCCTTCTAACTTTCTCTATTACATCTGTCTCAACTAAATATATTAAATCTCTACCCTCTAAACTCAAACCCTGCTCCCCCTCAGCTGATAATCTACCCACTTACTTCCTCCATAATATAGCTGCTGAACCGCTAGCCTATCCAGTATCCATCCTGATCTAATGATCTATCTCTGAATCATACGTTCCATCAATATGGAAAACTTTCTACATATTACCCATACATAAAGGAGGTAATTCTTCTGATATATCAAACTTCAGACCAATTGCTATACTGTCTCCCCTCTCCAAGATTCTTGAGAAATGCATTCACAAGCAGATAATGCAATACCTTCTCCAACAGAACCTTCTAACACACACACAACATGGATTTCATCCCAAAACAGCACTACAACTGCACTAATATCCTTCATTAATACCGTATCACTGGCCCGTGATAATAATAAACTAGTCTCATGTCTGTTCCTCGACCTGTCCAAAGCCTTTGACACTGTCTCCCATCCCCTCCTCCTAGACAAGCTCTCTCACCTAAGATTCTCTCCTCCCACCATATCCTGGTTTTCTCTCTAACCACCAGCAAGCTGTTAAATGGCACTCTGCTTTTTCTCCCCCCCTAAGCGTCCCAATGGTGTCCCCCAAGGATCCATACTGGGGCCACTGCTCTTCAATATTTTCACCAACCTACTTTACACTTCTTGTCCCAACTCCACACTTGTACAATATGCTGTTGATTCTACAGTCATCACCATTACTGACAATCCATCTGACCTCCACTCTACTACCCAAGCATCATTCAACACCATAGAGACATGGCTTTGTGACAACAAATTAATTCTCAACCCTAAGAAAACTAAGCTCCTACTCTTCCTCCTCAAAAAACTCATCAATCTGAAAACATTTTCCATCCTATCTAGCAATAACACTGTCATTACCTCTGATCCTAGTACTAAACTGCTAAGAGTCATAACAGATGTTCAGCTTAAATTTGATCTCCAAATCACCACCTCTATTAAAAAGACTCACCAGAAACTCGGACTCCTTTACCGAAACAAAAGACATTTAACCAGCTCAGCCAGAATAACTTTCTCCCATGCATTTCTTCTTCCCACCCTCCTTTATAGCTCTCAGTTTTATACAAATCTTAACACCACACTCATAACCAGACTTGAAACTATGTATAATAAAGTTGCCAGATTTGCGGCAATCCAAACCTACAAGTGACACCATTGCCTATCGCTTAAACGATTGCAGTGGCTCGAATTCCCTCATTTGCTGCTTCTACAGCAACTGTTAATTATCCACTCCATCCTCTGTCTACCATCTTTCTGCCCTAGAATACAAATAATTATAACTAAATATTCCCCAACCAGGACACTAAGTAGCTTAGACCAAGACTTCCTACAGCTCTATAAACCCAAAACCAAATCAGAGTGTTTACTCTATAACTAACCCTACTACAACTTGGAACCAACTACCCCTAGAAATTAGGTCACTTGACCAAACAAAACATTTCAAACTAGCCACTCTGGAATACCTAATAAATAAATGGTCCTGCCATTCTAGTCATCCTCCCTGAAACTACCTAACCCTAGCTTCTGTCTCTCATCCCTCCTTTCTTTTCCACTGTCTGTCTTAATATTCATCTACCTGTCTGTCTCATTGCTTAACCTCTACATTACCTTACTACTCCATCTGTACCCATACCGTATATAATTACATAGGAATAATGAACACTGTTTTCCCTACATTGACATTATACCTAAGTTTTTGTTGAAAGAATTCGGACATTGTACTCTACTGCTTTTCTGTATCATTTGTTGTAAATGCTTTTTGCAGTTTGATCTCTAAAATTTGTACCCAACTGTTTTGTGTAAAATTGTATTGTAAAATGTTATTTCTCTAACTAATTGTTTTAGCTGCCAATACAATTTTCTTGCTGACTGTATATAAAATGTTATGACTGATTGTGGAGCTTTTCTCCTCGGGTCTCCACTGAAAAAGAGCTAATGCTCAGCTGGACTAACCCAGTTAACAAATGTAAAATAAATAAATAAATAATAATAAATTCTCCTCATTTGCATAGGATTGCCTGCTGATGCATAGTTACAGGTCCCACACTGAGCCTCCCCCCTTAGCAACCACTATTCACTGGCCATGTTGTCTTCTGCCTGCCATTGAATATAATGGCGAAATAGTGATTTTGGTTAGAATGCTTATTTTAGGGTTTTTATTTTATTTTTCACCCCATCCCATTTGCACGCTGTTGCCCTACGCTTAAACAGCCAAGATCAGCTAAAAATAATAAAAGTTGATTATATCCACCCTTTATTTGGAGTTGTCATGGCTCCGTTTTATAGTTTACAGAAATGTACTTGGTTACTGACCGAGTACATTTCTACAGATTACACTAGTCCTGCATGGCCAGCTTCCAGCTTCCTGGATTGCAAATTCACCTCATTTGCATGGATTTCACCTCCAAATGGGGTAATTTGCATACAGGGGCTGAGTCCGTGCAGGACTAGTGCAGGAGTGCTCGTGCATTTCCCTACAGCTTATTCCTGGATCGCACGGCAGACATATTGCCTGCTGGAGGTTCTGCACTAGTCCTGCACACCGTGCAGGGCTTGCTGAATCCAGGGGTATATTTCTTATTCATAGCCTATATCTATATATCTTTTCTTTTTTCAATATTACACTGACAGTGGCAGAATTCTTAAAAAGAGATAATTCTTCTTTTACATATAAAAGAAGTACAATTATTTATTTCTAATTGGGTGGTATTACTCTTTCATAATTAGCTGCAAATAAAAAGTGTAAGAAGTTTTTCTTTCATTTATCACATCACTGAACTCAGTAATTATAGAAAAAATATCTTCTTATTGGTCTAAACATGGGCTAAACTCTTGGCTAGGCTTATAAGGGCCTCAAGGCCAATAGCCTAGTAACTTCCTATGATCCTATTATTTATTTAGTTATTTATTTATTTATTTTATTTTACATTTGTTTATCAACTGACCAAAATCCTTTTTCAGCAGAAGCCTAGGGAGGAAAGCTGCACATACAGTAATAAAATTTAAGTAAGACAAATAGTCGGTCACATATACATAGGATGAACCAGTTCTTATGATACTGCTTAATACGATAGTGATATACAAAATTACATACTATTAGATAATCATGATACATGCACTTAATCACACTTTCTTATTGTAATTAAAGTATTATGTCGACAAGACAAAAATAATTTGTATCACGTGTAAACTTATGATGGCATATAAAACATACAATTACTAACACTTCTTCTTGCTTAATCATAAAACTGATGCATTTTTTTGCTCTTTTTACTTTACTCAACTCTATTCATCCAGTAGTTTCTAAATTGTATCCTATATTGATACATAAATAATGGGTAGTTCTCTAGAAAACAGATTATAAAGGTTTGTTCTATATTTATTGCTAACATCTGTTTCATTGAAGAGTATGTAGTTGCCTAGATGTCATAAAGATAATTGTATATCCAAAATGATCGTATTGCTCTTACGATGTCTTTTATATTCCATTTACTGAAAATAACATTTGTAGGCTGAGATTTCTTTTTTCAATAGCAATTCAATAATAATATTTATTCTAACTTAAATGATAATGGGTTCTACCTAATATGTATTTCCACCAAATTATTTCCTCTTCCATCATCTCTTGACATTTTATAGACATTTGCTTTCTATTCGTTTTAATGCTTTTGGCAAAGGTTTGTTCAACTGCCCACACCCATTAAACTGAGTTCTTCTCTAGGATATGCTTTGGAAAATTATGGAGGGGGTTTCAATATCATTCGATTGATTTATTTATATAAATTATAAAATACCTTCCAAGTTCACTTTTTCACATAGTTCTATTCTATAGGTAATCAGTGGCTAATCAGTGGCTAGACCCTTGCTCTGAGTACCTAATTAGAGTGCTAAAGTCATGTTTCACAAATCTTTGTTTACCTTCCATAAAACACTTAGTGTCCATCACTTTTTGTGTGCTTAGTTACCTTATATACTTTCTCTTGTCTATTTACCATTTCCTTTTCTTGTCCACTTAATTTAATTATCGTTTTCTAGTTCATATCTCCAAAAATATAAGTTGTTAAACTTTTAATATTAGACATTTATGTCAAATAAGATACTCCAGGTTTGTAATCAGTTCACTGCACTAAAACTGTTTTCCAACATTAGAATAATGGTAGCCAACCCCCAGAAATGGCAAGGTTTACTTATTTTGAGTACTTCCCTCCTATTATGTATGCAATATTAAACAAAGTATTTATGTGCATGAGGTGAGAGGAAGGCACTGGTAAGCATCCCTGCCTTACCCTTTCTTATTACAAATTCCTCTGTTATATGTCTTTCTGAAAATTTCACTCCACCTCAAGAGGGATTGTATATGCTGCACTAATTTTAATTAATGTATCTGTTTGCTAGCTTTCTTCATGGACAGGCAACATTTTTACCTGACTGAAGAAATACCATCTCAAAGAAAATAAACATGGCATGAATTTTAATGTCCTAGATGTATAACATTTCTCTAAAAATGCCAAAATATTAAGCAGGCTTCTCACATTGATGCATTTGATCTAAAAACATGTTGATGCTTAGGTATCACATCCTCTCCAGTCTGTTCTTTCAAATCAGTTATCAGTCTACATTAGATTATTAAGGAACTATTGAGGTATGATGGGTTTGTGCATCTTAGAATTCCTTTCATTTCCTTTTTTTCCTAAAGCAACAGTACAACTGGTTGATTCCAGTTCTTTATTTCATTTCAATTATCTAGTCTACACCTGACCCTTTACATAGCAATTAGAATGTCTAATCCAAGCCATTTGTTTTGCAATTTATTATCTTTGTTTTTATTTTTCTACAATTTTCTTTCATCAAGATACTAAGCAAAATACTTGAATAATGACTTAATTTCTGTTAAAAATTCTATTATATTTGCAATTCTTCCTGTATAATGTGGCATCAGAATCAAAAATATTTTTGTATCCTTCTTCTATAGCAATCTTATCAATTACTGCCATCTTTTTTCTGCAGATTATCTTTTTATTTATATAAAATATTTTCCTATTCATTCTCTAATGTATTTCTTTATAACTGATACTGTCTTACCTTTTCAAATAAATTATAATAACTTTTGTACAACTTTGTTTTATATATATATATATATATATATATATATATATATATATATATATATATATACGTGTATTAAATTAAAACTTTATGTAGGTTATCTGGTGCCCTAAACAGTTCCCAAACCGATACTCCCTTCAACTTAGGAGAACAATTAAACTGTAGCAATCCACTTGCTACAAATATCATCAAGCTCTTCTATATACTTAAAAGGAACATTTGTGTATAGTTTCCTTTTTTATCTCAAACAAATTCTTATATGTTCCCTTCTCTTTCTGTTTAGCTTGTCATGTTCTAATATTTCAGTCAATATATGCTGTCAATATATTTTTCTGTTAGCTATTGGCTGTAAAATAGAATTATCTTTGTGAACAATTTTACATTTTTTGTCATTTGTAACAGGAGTTGCACTATGAAGCCTTACATTAGAAAATGGTAAGAAACGAAAACACTAGAAACAAATGACTGAAACATCAAAACACCAAAGTCTCTAACTGTAAGCATTTTTTGCAGAGACACCCCCCTGCACCCTTGCTTGAGGATTAATCCTCCCATTCTGTCATAATATGCATATATATGCCAACTCCATAGTTGCAGAAATATGAATAAAATAGGAGTCACCAAAAAAGGAATCATGCTAGTGCACTCATCAGTGATTTCCAATGGAAACTGGTGGCTGGCATTCTGTTCATCACTGCCCTGTGATTGTTGTACTTGAGTCTCAAGGAATTTAATTTTGGCCACATACAGATGTACTTGTAACAGGAAACAATATTTTTTGGATAATGTTTTTCTTAATAGTATAATTAATGTCGTTATAATAAAGTTTTCGTTTATGCTTAACACAATGTTTATAACTGAAATAGATCAATCTGATATCAGTTTCCCAAGTTCTCTGAAGGAAAATAAAATACGCCACAGTTTTACAATCATGTGTTACATTTCCTTAGTGTTTAAGCTATTAGTGGTGCTTTTTTATTATAAATATATGAAATATAACTAGTTTTATTATAAATATATGATATATAACTATATGCAAACTGGAAATAATGTTATCTGAAAAAAGCGTTTTGGTAATAGATTATTCCCTGTTAATATGATGTCCCATTTTTGTAACGTATCCCCATAATCTAAAATCATCCATTATTTCATCTATTTGCTTACCCATTATGCATTCCTCAGTACTGAGTTTGGAAGTTCTTAGGACCTATCCCTTTACTATATCATTAAATACATGTTGTGGCTTCATAGTGGTTCTGGACAAATACTTTTTTTCTTAGTTGGTTTCTACTATGTAGGGATGGCAATGTGAACAGCCGTTGTTTGACTAACTTGATAACTAAGAAATGTGTACATCATTTGCTGAAGAAAGTTTAAAATGTAAAATCTTACCAAATCAAATAAATAATTAACAAATATATGTCTTTCTTGTGTACCTCATAAAAATAATGTATCATTTGTAGTATATTTTTAAAAGTGTAACATATTAAAATATGTTTGTTCCAAAAACATATTTGTTTTCCAAATGTCAACCAGTATTGATATCACAATAAGCAGCTGGTGGTATATCCATGGCTATACCACATCTGTTATTAAAAAAATCTATTTTTGAAATAAAAAGACATTGTTCTGTAACATTGACATCAACAATTCACAAATATTGTTATAAATATATTTGAATACTTTGATTATTTAGTAAGTAGTAGTCTTTTCTACTAACCTTAATATAAATGTCATTTGGGAAAACTGCAAATAAAGAATCTACATCTAAAGTAACAAACATAAAATTATGTATTATATGAGTGCTCTTCTAGTAGTATTAGTTTGTTTCTCTTTACTATATTTGATAAAACTAATATCATAAATTATATAATACTTCATTTTATTTTCTTTAAAAATTGTGATACTTCAATGAGTCATCCAAGTGCTGATACCATTGGTATTATATGTGCGTTTCAATTTTTTGTGAATTTTTGGTAGACCTTAACACAGGGATAGTTTTGGATGAGATTTATGGATATACACTCAATATTTCAGATTGAATATTATAATTCACATATAAATGTCATGTTATAATACTTACATCTGCACAGTGTGAATGTTAAAGCTGAAGAGCTATCTCAATATTACTTTATCTTTCTAGGAAGACCCCAGATACTCAATAGCTAGCCTTACTGACCAGAGTAAATGGAGTACTGTGAAATAGACATCAATAGTTTAAAGTACATTACTGTTTTTTTATTATTATTATTTTCTGGGGACGCTTCACTCATACAGTGTTGTCCTTCTCTATTTCAGTAAAATGCAAACCTCTCTAAATAATTGACCATACACCCAAATTAAAAGAACCTGCACCTGTCAAACTGAGAATGACTAGTTGAGGTGCTTCACTAGGAAACTTCATAACTGTCATTTTGTCTGGTCTCCTAAATTTCTACTCCCATCCAGAAGGATACAGAAAAGTTCCACAAGGATGCAGCTTGGGATTCACCATGGTTAAAAAGTGGTTCTTAGCTCCTAGCACCCTATAAGTAGTCATTCTTCACTTGAAATATTTCTATCTCATAGTGTCTGGTATATATTCAGAACAATCTCTACAGATGATGTTTAGTGTGTTTACAGAGATAGGTACATTCATTTATTTATTTATATAATTTATTTATAAATGCCTACTGTGTAGATGTGCATGTCTGAAGACCCTTTCTAAGCATGACCCAGGCAAAAAGGCACAATTACAAATGGCAAGTTACAATATGTTGTAGGACTGGTACAGAAGGCATAACAGTGAGACAGTATATTAAAGTATGCAGAGATGCAAAGAGAAATGCTAGAAGAAAACTAAGAATCAATATCTGCCAGAAACTGTCATACCATATTGTACACTATTGCATGAAATTGTCAACTATATAACACAGGTACTATACAATACTTATATTGCAATGAACTACCAAGATTGTCTCTGTGGTTTAGGACCAGTAGTTTTCAATTATTCTTAATCAATATATCTCAATAAACTGAGAGGATTAGATGGCAGAAGGTTCAGGTACTGCAGAAGGGTCAATGAAGATCTGACTTATTGATGGTTGCTAAACCAGTGACACTGGCATGAGCCTCTTAAGTGTGTTTTAATTAATTTGAAATATATTTAGAGATGTTATGGCCTTAACATTTTAAGGGACGTTGTTTCAGTATTCTATGCCTATTTCAGAGTATGATCTCTCTGTAGTCACTATGATGACAGGAGGCTTAATGAGGAGGTGACTGTCAGAGTTTATGAGGGAGTAGGAAGAAGTTGTGAAATGGAAGATCTGTTAAAATGACAGGTAGAACAATTCCTTCAACAGTTAAAGGTCAGCAGATGAAGTAGAAATGAGGTTCTACTGTCAACAGGAAACAACTGTATTATTTAGGGTGAGAGAGATTGATAATCTTGATTGGGCTTTAATAAATTAATCACAATATTTTATGTTCTGCTTTTTGCAAAAAAAATGTGTGTTATAGTGGGACTTCATGATTATCAGGAAAAGACAATATTCCAACTTAGGGAATAAAACATTGCTTGCTGTACATTGCCTGAACTCATTAGTAAGTGAGGTGTTTTGTAACCTACTCTGAGCTGATTGAGTACTTTCTTTGATTATAATTCCACATGTGGCTTACAAATGAGTTTGGTCCAAGAAAATGTCCAGGTATGGCCAAGAAAAGGTCCGGGTATCTTTGCTGTTTAAGGAAATGCAGGGAAAAGTTGAGGGCAGAGATGAGAAGAGGTCAAGTAGTTATTTGCCTTCTTTTAGTCAGATAGCATAGATTTCTTTGTGTTTATGGTTTGTATATTAGTGCACACCTAGTTCCAAAGACACCTAAAGTCATTTTGTAATGCGCCAGTGATTTCAGGTTGAGATGCCGATGTACAAGTGATGACTAAATTATTCATATGAAGGATTATATTTTAGCTTGGAATGTCCCATGGGAGGTCATTAATGAATAATGAATTCTGTATTGGCTCCAACACTGAACCAAAGGACACACTCACGGAAGTAGGTAGAGTGTTAGTTGTGGCAGAATCATTATCTAGTTTATAAGCGCTGCCATAAAGGTAGATTTGGAAACAGTTGCATACTTTGTCAAACAGGTATCAGTTCTTAAGTTTGAAGGAGCTGTCAGGATGCTGTACTTCTCTCAGAAACCATGCTGCTTCTTTGAGAGGATGTCATACTCAGAGATGTACTCCAATATTTCCTTATATAATACTTTCAGTAACAGCTTGGCTAAGGGGTCGAAGCTGGCTATCTGACTATGGTCCTCATTCATTTTAGGGACAAACAGTTGTAACAGAAGAATTATAAAGACTGTCCAGAAACATTTTGAAAATTATTTGCTGACTGTTACAAATTGACAAATGTAAATGAGAACTCCTAATTGCTGTTTTCTACCTAGTTTCAGTAGCATATGGTATATAGTATAAAACTGTGCTGAGGTTTTGGTAGAAATTTATCCTAAATTAATCCTTAATCTGTTTTTTAGTTTTAAAGCCATAAAGTGAAATTAAGGGTCCAAGGTAGCTTTGTGATGGCTCCATAGATGTTAGCATGGCCACTATTGTTAAGGTATTGGGTGACATATAATGTATTTCATGTCTTGGAGTGTTTGAGTTGGTAGGTTTTGAGCTTATGTTTTTGATTTGAACTTGCTTTTTTTAACATGTTTTACCACTGTTTTGGACCATGTGTTTAGGATTGTTATAATTTCAAGAAATGGTTGTTTTTATGGAGTTGTTGCTAAGTTGCATAGAGCTTCTTCGAGTTAAGTAGTTGAAGTGCTTGTTAACACTTTTTAGCTTTTTTTTCCCAATTCTATTGATATAATATTCCTAGTTTTCATGTGTTTGTGAATGCTACAGGTAAATAAGTGGACTTGGCTTCATTTTAGTCTTCTGGTGGTTAGTGGGTAAATGGCATCTTGTACAGTAGTCATTGTATTAATGAAGATTTCTAGAAATTCTTCAATGGAGTTAAAGGAATACAGGTGCTCCAGTCAATATTACATAGTTAGTATAGCAAAGCATCTTCAAAAATGTCAGACATGCATCAGGTGCTTATGTATCTGGGTGATAGACTGAATGGCGTAAGCTGCTTCAATTTTAGGACATTTCATTTCAAATATCTATCATTAATTAATGACTGCTTAGTAAAGACTTAAAATATGATTATTTCCGTACCATTTTTCTAAGCCATTTGCATAGAAAAGAAAAAAAACAACATCAATGTCAACACCACAAAAATGATAGCTGATATCCTACAGAAACCACCATTATTGAATGTACTTAAATGGAATAGACTTAAGAGGTGGTTTAATACATAAAGCACATTAACAGATAACAGATCCATGTATGCTGATATTGATCTGCTATCAGATTTTTATCTGCAGCATTTGCCAGCATAAAAATACATTTGCAAAATGGTAAAACACACATTGATTTGATATTGACCAATATTCTTGAGGTCATATGTTGTTAAGAAGGATGCCCATGCAAATTCTGAAACATTAATTGTGATCTTTGGTATTACAACCCTCTAACTGTGAATGTGGAGGATATATACTAAGCTTGAGGTCTTTTTATCTTAGAATGTGCTTCCTTCTCCTAGGTAGATCGAATCAGAAAGGTAGCATATTTAGTTAGTGGGTATTGGGGGGATTTCATTGGGACAATACTTAAAGTGATAACAGCAAGTTTTCTAAATTTGTAACTTAAATGCTGACTGTGATGTTTATTTTTGGCAGTTATAGGCCTTGCAATATCAGGACTATGCAAGGAGCCATCTAAATTTGCTTTTGCATATCTGTATTGATATCTGCTGCACTACCTCTCTTCTGTATCAGCATAGGAGCTGGACTTATATCAAATCTTCATCAGTTGCTACTGTAATTTAATTATGCATCATTATGTAAATTAATTATGCATCATTCTTTCTGCTATGAAGAACTTTCCTTAATGTATGTCTTTGCTAAATGGTATGAACTTCTAAACTCAATTGTAAGTAACAAAACAGACATAATGCATCTGTGGTTTGAAAACTTTAGCTCCATGGCATCACAAACTGTTGCTGTTTTTAGGTTACAAGCAAATTATCCTGTTCTAACATTGTTTGGCATCTTCAAATCCATTTTATTTTGTTATCATTTCATTAAACAATTTTGAGAGAAAGCCATGTCCTTATCAAAATTATTTTACACTTATAATTTTAAATATAACTCCTAATATGATTGTATGTTAAAAAGATGAGTCATATTTTTTATATTCAGCTCATTACTGTTTGAATTATTTTCTGTACACAGTTTTGAGTGGTGAATGTTTTTATAATTTATATTGGGCTACATATTATTCATAATTTTATATAGGAACTGCGTCATGATTTTCTATATAAAAATAGTTTCTTCAATTGCAGACATAGTACAAAAGTTTATAAAACCAACAATCCTAAACAGAAGCCAAGCATTTTTGCATAATACCTGTACATTAACAATAAAATAGTACTATGTTTATTTCTGATTAGTATATAATTACTGATCTAAAATTCGGTATATACTTCAATAATATCATATGTTTTGCATGTTATTCATTACTGTATGAAATTATGGCAACATATATTTTATAATGCTCTGAAACAAAGGTTATATCTACTTTTCTGTTAGATAACATGACTTAATCATGTTAAGCAAATGAGGTTCATTGCTGTGTAAGTAGCACATTCAGAAATTATTACCAATTATCAAATCTGGCAGTCAAACTTATCATATCATAAAATAATAATCACATGGATCCCTAAAGTCAGTTTCTTCTACATCTTGCATTAGATTTAAATAATTTAATTATAGCACCTCAGGTCTTTAGAATGGACTTGATATTTTTTTTTTATTTTCTGAAAAAAGAATTGCATGACTATGCAAAAATGAGAAAATGCATTGCTTATTATATTAAAAGAACATTGGGTTATCAGTAATTAGAGAAGCTATTTTTAAAATACTGCTCAGACTAACTGTTCACATGTCATACAATAATACTTTCATATGAATAGAAAATAAGTTAAAAAATAACTAATAACTCTTTTATTTCCTCATAACAAAGACAGTGGTACCATCATATTACTTGCTTAGAATATTAACAGTAAGAAATGTTTGGATCTGTTGTTATTAATAAACATGGTGCACACATGTGCAACTAATACATAATAAGCAATTCATACATAATACCTTAATCACTTTTGTAATGTAATTATATTTATACAATTTAAAGTATTTGCAATATCTGTTGAGTCTATTAGTTTGGTTTAGGTAACAGCAAGCATCCTCTAGACTATCTGGCATAATTTGTTAGCATGCTTATTCCATGAGTATAAATGCTTTTATTTCACTTATATGGTAAGAACTTGTTTTAAATTTTGAAACCTGCTGTTATCACTTTAAAGTATTGTCCCACTGAAATCCCACCCCGAATACCCACTAACTATGTTAAAAGAACACATGCATATATACATTTTATCATTTCTCCTGCTCACTCGTTTTAATTCAAGCGTGTTCATTTTTCCATGTACTTTTGACAGAGAATGCAGTTATGTTACATAGTGTGGAATGTATGTATGTGTGTGCATGTGTGTGTGTGGGTGGGTGGGTGTATAAGTATGCATCCTCACTGTAATATACTGATACTGGATAAATGTCCTTTGATCATCTTCTGATCAAAAGGCAGTGTATTTGAGCCAAAATGCCTATAGTTTTATGTACTCCACACACACACACACTCACACACACACACACACACACACACACACACACACACACGTATATATATATATATATATATATATATATATATATATATATATACACACACATTATTATATCTGTGCATGTATTTTTCCAAATATTTTATGTACACATTCTATTCTCTGTAACAGCCAGAGGAAATGGATTCAAATGTAATTAAATCTGTCCTTAGGATTTAGACTTTGCTTTCTTATAAGCAGTCTAAGTCAGTAAGGTATTTCATAGGTCTGTTAGATGTCTGGAAAGGAAGTTAAACTTATTATATACAGCAGAAAACGCTTACTTTAAGTCTGTGATAAAATTCAAATGTGTTGTTATTCCAGCGAGTTCTGAATGTTCAGACAACTAGATATGACAAGCATGCAAACATACATGTTTCAAAGTCTCATCTCATTTTACAGCCTATTTCATGCTTGTTATTTTCAAAAAGAGGTACTAATCTCGGTGAACTACTAGACATCAAATGGCTAACAAAAAAATATATGAACGAGGTTCCTCCTTTAAACAATATCCAGTTAAAAATCATTTCTTGTCAGGCATTGCACCAGCTGTTTGAGACAGCATGTGCTTGTGCCTTATAGTACATAAGGAGTGATCTCAGAAAAAAAGAAAAACAGTGACACTGGTCACCAGCAGGATAAACAATACTAAAATGTATTACTGCATGTAGACTAAATCACATTTTACTTTGTTTGCATGGTAAATTATTAATGTTCTTACTCATAAATACAATAAATGATGCATTAGTATAAATCTTTTATCTTTAATCTGTACTTCGTAACTTTCTTCTAAACATGGATGCTGACAATATACAATGTACAGTGCAACTTATTTGATTCATAATCATTGTTTACTAATGTCTCTTAGATGCAAGTAATTAGAGGTATGTTAGCTTCAGCTTATACGGCTGCAGTATTAAATAAGAGTTTCTGAACTTTTAGAAGAAAGCTATAGAGAGTGCTGAAATCAGGGAGGTACTTAAGATAAAGGGTACACAGCATTCTGCAAAATAGTGTGGTGAGTGGCCACATGCAGGGATGGGGGATTTAGAGATACAAGCAGTGTGGTTATGCTAATACAGAATAGTGCAATGTGTATGGTATGCTAATGAGTGTATTATGTCATGCAAATGAGATGTATCATATGAGTGACAACCATCATGCATGCAAATGATGAAAACAAACAAGAGAGAGTGATAAAAAATGTACAAATTTCATGTGAAGAGCCATGCTGATCAATTATTCTGATCATCAGGATTTGCCAGTGTTCAGGATCATCACTCATAATATGAAACAAGGAGTAATGTCACTGCTAAATGGATGGCATGTCTGAGTGAATGCCTTGAGATCCAGTGTCTATGATGTTGCACACTGTCATTCACTGTGTTGAAGGTGGGTCTACAAACACATAATATACAACCACCTCCATGACCTGGACATTGTTTACTATCTCCTATACAGGAATCAAGGAGGATGCATGGAATACCTGTACCACGGGATATGAAAATCTTTGAAGCATTAATTATCCTTGGTACATGGATCTTTCAGCATCTAACAGGTAATACTTTGGAAGTTTTGGAGGCATCAGCCTTGTAAGTCCCATATCAGTTTCTTGACAAAGTGCCACAACATGTGGAGGAGTAGTTTTGGTTTCATTGGACAGTAGAAGAAAGAGCCACCACAGTGCTGGAGTTCAATAACATAACTCGTTAATGTGAAATCTTGGAGACAACTGACTACACCTATACTGCCATCAGGACTTCACTTGCTTCACATGATGTCCACCATGTCAACCAGATGTATTTCCATTTCAACTGCCAGGTTGTATTCATCGCAAAGGATAGTTTATATAATGTCTCTTTGCACCGTCCTAATTCTATGCTTTCTACATCTGGCACTCCCCCTAGTATCACTAGGGAACATGTCCATAATGTTCTTTGTAAGACCAAGAACATTACATCAATGGGCCCAGACAGTATCCCAGGATGCCTTCTAAATAGCATGAAACATGACCTATCAGGGCCTCTGGAATCACTATTTAACTGTAGTCTCCAAATAGGCTTCATGCCTCATGAATGGAGAAAGGCAACAATCATCCCTCTGCACAAAGGTGGGCCATCAACAGACCCTGGAAACACCAAACCCATAAGTCTCACTAGTCTTATATGTAAAGCCATGGAAATAATTATCATGGAGATGATCAACAGAGATATAGTAAACCTCCAGACACTGGACCCAACCTGGTCTGGTTTCGTCAAGGGCAGATCATGCCTCTGCAACCTGTTGAACTTCTTTGAGAAGGTCAACAAAGCAATGAATAAGGGCAAAGTCATTCACACTGCCTACCTTGACCTGGCCAAGGCATTTGACACAATACCCCACTCGGGTATTGTTGACAAACTCAAAAGGTTAGGTACAAATCCATATGTCACCAGGTGGCTAGCCAACTGGCTCACAGACAGGACCCAGGAAGTTAGAATTGGGGAATCTACTTCTACAAAGAGGCCAGTCACAAGTGGAGTCCATCAGGGATCAGTCCTTAGACCACTCCTTTTTGGCATTCACGTCTCAGACATCAAGGCCAATGTCAGTGGTCTCTGTCTGACTAAATCTGCAGATGATTGCAAATTAGGAGCTGTCATTGAATCTCACACTGGCACAAATGTTCTCCAGGAGGGCTGACACAGATGAACAACTGTTGTCAGAGCCATGAGCTAAAACTAAATGCCAAGAAATGCATAATAGTATATTTTGGAAAGTCATCCATCACTGGTAACTATTATATTGACAACACACCCCTTAGAGTTGACTCAGTAGTCAGAGACTTGGGGACACACACAGATAGTAATCTAGCCTTTGATCATCACTTGTCTACAGTGGTGAGCAAATTATTCAATGTTGCACAACTTATAAACAAAGGTATGGCATCTAAGTCCAAGGAAGTCATTGCTCCACTGTATTCAGCATTCATCAGACCTATCATTGAGTACAGTGCCCCCTTTGGTATGTATCTAACCAGGCATATCCAACAACAAGAACATCCACAGAGGTTCCTGACTAAAAGAATACAGGGAATAAGTAATATGTCCTATGCAGACCACCTCAAGGCCCTATCCCTGAGTTCTGTCTCCTATAGGCTTTTGAGGGGAGAACTATGCCTGGCATACAGGGCATTGTTAGACTCCACTCTGATGGACCTCCTACATATCCACAAAACAAACAACACCAGAACTACCCATTCTAAAGACTTAAACCTTGCCTGTGATATAAATAGGACCGCCTGAAGAAATAGGTATGTATCCCAGAGACTACCCTGTCTATGGAACAGGCTCCCCATCCATGTGAAGCAGAGTTCCTCCCTAATCCAATTTGAAGTGCACCTTAGACAATTGGATGGGAAACTGGAAATTCATCCCTGGTTTGGCACCTATGTCTCTAATGGACAGAGGTAACCTGTAAATGGTTCATCTCCCAGGCCCATGCTTAACTTATCAAGGGTATCAGAACTTCTCAGAGATGCGGGATACATGGCTAGGCTTAAAAAGGCCCTTGCGGTTATTAGCCTAGTAAACACCTATGAACCTTGCTAGCAGTTCATGTTGGGTGACATTCCAAGGGGATCACATAGTGGATAGTTGAACATTAGCAGGTTGCAGAGTCGTAGATATGCTGTTCCCACAGACATTGACTGTAGCTTACTCATTATGGTACCACTGTTGCTTATTGTATGTGATACCATATGTGCCTTGGAACTGTGGTTAGGAATCCCCGTCCACACCCTCTTGACCATGGTTGAGATGACATGCAGCACTGGACTGCTGCAGATATAAAGCATCATTAAACATATAAACAAACTTGCTTGCCTCTCTATGAGTTTTTACTACTTACATTTAGGGCAATTATCTGGCATATTATGGTTTGCTGACCTGAAAGGAAGGAACACTGAAGTGTCATGGGGTTTACCAAATCCTTCATGGTGAGCAGCTCTTGTCACCAAATATATTCAGGATGACTCAGGAAAGTGCAGGGAAATATTGCTCATAACAACTTTCCAACTTCTTTCAGTCCCCAAAACTGATAGCTGTATTAAATATATTTATTGCAACTCTACAGAAGTAGTATATCCACTGATGTAGGCAGACATACTCTTAGTTGGTTTTACTGTCATTTTCAGGATTACCCTCTGCTTCACCCTTCATTTCCAGTCCATTAGCATGCACACTTTAGATGGAGAATATTAACTTTAGTGCTTTATCTATTAGTGTTCTTTTTCACAAGTGACAATGCACTCCCCCCTCCAATAATCAGTTTAGTTTTACTTGAAAATATTGACTTTATAGTTTAAATGTATTCATTTGCTGTTTTTAGATTTGCCATTGGAACTTCTTTCTACTAATTAAAATGTGAATTATTAATAAAAGTTTCTGCAGTTTCCTCTTCTTTAAGGAATTCTTCTTCCAACACTTTCACATTACCCCCAGCATATTGAAATATATGCTTCCTAGTTCCTCACTAGTATTTAAAATACTATTTTGCTATTTTCTTAAAAAAATAACATCTATGTCAGCTTTATATACAGATTACTTGATTATACATGACCCCTAGTGGTTTGATAATCATCAGATAGGATGAAATCCCAGTTGTTCCTAACACGACTTTCTCAGATAAACAGCATGTCTTTCCATAGGTTCATAGGTTCATAGGTAGGTAATAGGCTATTGGCCCAATGGCCTATGTAAGCCTAGCCAACAAGGTTCCCTGGCTTATGCCACCCAAGAAAGTTATTTTCCTGTGACACTGTTGAGCAGAGACACAGAAGTAATCCCTGGGGTGTATTTCCTATTTCCCATCCACTCATCAAGATTTTTCTTGAAGAGTGCTAATGAAGAACTTTGCTTGACATAGATGGGTAGCCTGTTCCAAAGTATGGGAAGTCTCTGGGACAGGAATCTATCCCTCCAGCACGTCCTGTTTATTGTGGTGACAAGGTTTAGGTCCCAAGAGTGTGTAGCTCGGAGGGGTTGGGATTTCTTTAGGTGTAGCATGTCCAACAGCTCTGGTTTTGACGTAGCTTTATATGTTAGGCAGAGATTACCTTGGAGTAGGTGATATGCTACAGAGTTAAGCTGGAGTTTGTTGAGGCGGTCAGTGTAGGGCATTTGTTTGAGGCCAGTAATCCTCTTTGTGATGTACTTCTGTGGCCTTTCCAGCTGCTGCAGATGTCTTGTGAGGTATATTCCAAAAGGGGCGTTGTACTCTATAATGGGTCTAATGAGTGTCGAGTAGAGGGAAACAATGACCTTTTTTTCCTGGATGAGAACCCTTTTATGATGAGGTGTGCCATGTAGAAGGACTTCCTGACTACTGTGGCCTTGTGACTATCAAAGGAGAGACTAATGTCCACCTGGGTTCTTAGGTCTCTTATCATGCATTCTGTGTTAAGTAGATTGCTGCCTATGTGGCAGTTCATGGGTACAGAGTTTTTACCAAAGGGGATGACACTGCACTTTTTGACATTGAGCTTGAGGCCATGGCTCTGACACTAGGCATCTGTCTCAGCAAGGCCCTTCTGTAGGATGTCCACATTATTTGGGGACTTGACTATGGCTCCTAGTTTGCAGTGATCTGCGAACTTTGTTAGCCAGAGGCCTTCTGTGTTAGCCTGTACATCAGAGAAGTAGATACCAAACAGGAGTGGTCCCAGGACAGAACCATGTGGTACTCCACCTGTCACTGCTTTGAGGTCAGATTTGGAGTCTGCAACTTTTACAGTGTAGGTTCTGTCAGAGAGCCAGTTGGAAACCCATCTTGTGACATAGGGATTTATACCTAGTTTAGTGAGTTTAGCTATAATTCCAGAATGGGGAATGGTGCTGAAAGCCTTGGCGAGGTCAAGATAGGCTGTGTGAACCACCTTACCCTCATCTACGGCTTTGGTGACTGCCTAAAAGAAGTTGATCAGGTTCAGGAGGCATGATCTGCCTTTCACAAACCCGAACTGGGTGGGATCCAGAGTTTGGAGGATACCAATGTCTTTGTTTGTAAATTCTATGATGATACATTCCATGGCCTTGAAGACCAGGCTCATCAGGCTAATAGGTCGATAGTCCCGGGATCAGTGGTGGCTCCCCCTTTGTGGAGTGGGATAACTGATGCTGTGTACCATTCAGTGGGCACAATGCCTGATGCAAGGCTATTATTGAACATGGTGCTTAAGTGGGGAGCCAGTTCGTTCTGAAGTTCGTGTAAAACACAGACTGGGATGTTGTCCGATCCCATGGATGCTGTGTTTTTGGCTTTAGAAAGTGCAACTTTTATCTGCGTAGTTGTGATTACATGGACTCTGTATTCTTCCTCTATAGATATGGGCCCTTTAGGGGGTGTGAGGGAGGTAAAGTTAGCACTGAACCTATCTGCCAGGATGTTGGCAATATCAGTTAATTCTGTAATTTTCTTGCATTTGTGCTGTAACTCAGAAGCAGATCTGGTTGTTGCCATTGAGATTCTTGACATAGCTATAGAATGCTTTGTGGTTGTCCTTGGAATTAGTGGCAATTTTGTTTTCATAACTAGCTTTGGAGGATCTTATAAGGGATCTCAGCTTCTTACTGAGGCTGACCAGGGAGCTCCTCCACTCATGGGATTTTACTCTCTTTTGCAACAGTTACTTCCTTCTGTTGTACAGTTTGTTTATGGCGGGGACCAGCAGATTGGTTTCCTTTTTTTGGAGGATAGTGTCTTGGTTCTGTTTGGGGATAGCATGATCCATGCACTTGTGTAAGTGCTTATAGATTGCATTTGTGTAGGATTCAGCAGTTGTAACCGTATTGTCCATCTGCATGGGTGTCATAAAGTTCACCACTTCTGTCTTAAGAAGCATGAAGTTGGCTTTAGAGAATTTTTTTTACTGTGGTTTCCTTAATAAGGGGGTGGGAGCTGGATGTGGATATCAAGGGTGATTAGCTTATGGTCAGATCGGACCAATGAGGAGCTGACTTCAGGTGTGGAACATCGGTCACTCATGTTGGTAATGATTAGGTCTAGGATATTGTTGCTCTTGGTGGGGTTGTGGATAAGTTGATCCAGGGCATTGGAGTTTATGATTTCCAGAAAACGTTGAGCTAAGGAGTTGATACACGAGTAGTTTTCCCAGTTAATGGTGGGGTAGTTGAAGTCACCTATTATTAGGGTGTTTGGTTGAACCCTAATGTTTTCCATTACATCAAGAAAAGAGGAGTGGGAATCCTGGGGCATGGTGGGGGATATGTAGCAAGCTACAATTTGGATTGCAGTTTTGCCCAGTGTTAGTTGCACTTGGATAACCTCGGATGCATTATGCTGAGCAATTAGCCTGGAGGTGTAGATATCCTTAATGAATATGGACACACCTCCGCCTTTGGTTTCAGTCCACGTTACATGGCCGAAAAGTGTGGTATGAGTTATAGCCTGGTAGTGCAAGGGTGATCTCTGGAGCCTTGAACCAGGTCTCAGTCACTGCACAGATATCGATGTTCTCCATTTTAAGGAGTGCCTCGAGTGAGTGAATTTTGAGATGTAGACTTCTAGCATTGAGTAGCATTACCCTCAGTTTTTGCTTGCCTGTTCCTGTTATGGTGGTGAATTTGTTATTTGAACCTAGCCTAAAAAGGGCACTATAGGGGCAGCAAGAGCCTTAGCCAGTATCCGGAATCCCAGGGGCAACAGGTGCAGGCCATCTGTGGCAAAGCATCGTGGTCTGTCGACCATGTCATCCCAAGCAGACAGATACTGGATCCCCTTAGAATGACACCAGAAGCTTAGCCAATTGTTGAAGTCAATCATTTTGTCCTTGTACTGTGGTATCATTCTGGGTGATGGCAGAATGCTACTCAGGGCTAGGGTCATACCTGCCTGGGCTACAGGATCGGAGAGCTCTTCCATGTCTCTTTTCATGTAGTCCAGGGAGGTACATCTCAGGTAATTCACACCAACATGGACAATGACAGTGTCATATTTGTACTTGCTGTGAAGTGACCTGAGTGCGTGGATTATGAGGTGGATCCTGGCACCCGACAGGCAGCTGACAGTAACCTTCTCCTTGTTTAGCCTGGTGAGTGGGACATCAGTGTGTCTGACTATAGAGTCGCCTATGACTAGTGTGTTGAGTACGTTGTTTTGCCTTATTGGCTGTGGTTGAATGGCACACTGAGTCTGTGGGCTATGTGTCATTTGGGTTGTGTTGGGAGATGGAGGTTGCTTGCGTTTTTGCTTTGAAGGTCTCTGTTGCTTAGGGAGATTATTATTAAGAGCTTCTGTGAATGTTTTTGTGTTACTATGTGTGTATTTTGGTGGTGCAGATTTAGTGAGACTATGTGATGAGTGTGGTGTGGTGCAAATGTTTACCTTCTCCTCATGACTGTCAACTTCAGTCTTGGTTGGAGAGAGCTTTACCTCCAGTTTAGCTAGATAAGTGCATCTCTCACAGGTTGTAGTGTTGGGTGGTAGGAGGAGAGGGTTGTCTGTGTACATAAGGTAATTTCTACATTGCCTCAAGATGCCCAGATTCATCAGATAGACAGCAGAGAACACTGGGAGCTGACCCTTGGACATGCCTGAATAAAAACCTATTTTCCTCTAGATAAATGAGAAAAGTGATTACAAGAGCTGTTTTTCTCTAAGCAAGTGAGAAAAGTAAGTACCAAAACAGTTTTCCTCTAGGTAATGAGGAAGGTTGGGTGTTATAGTAATTAGTAGCTTATTTAGTGCTTACAATTTCTGAACAAGTGACGAGCACAAATAAGCAAATTTAAGTGCTAAAACTATGAATCTGTATCTGCACTAGACGAGTTACAGGACAGAAACAAGTGCAAATGCAGGCTTTCAAATCAGAAAGTTGAGAGAGATGGAAAAGATTGCCCAAACGTCCAAAAACTACAATTTCTGGGCCAGAACCACTCCTTATGTGGTAGACAGGTTACCTAATGCTTACCACTCCCACTGATAAGCTAGAAGGCTTCCCTCCAACACATAATGGCTTGGGGGGCTCAGAAGCTTACATACAGTCCTGGATACAGCAAATCTGTATCTGGAACACTAGTTACAGGAATGGTAGGAAACATGCTTACAGTTTTTTTTTCTTTTATAGAAAAGTAGCAAAAACAGTAGTAAAAACCATTCACGTGCAGTGCAAGCTAGCACACTTGAGTGTGTAGCAATATTAGACCAAACACAGTTTAAAAAATGCAATTAAATTAAAAAGGACTAAAACCATGTGCAGAAAGAGTTTATTAGGTATAATGTGGTAAAGAGATGGGACTGGGGGAGTGTCCCAGATCAAATCTACAGTGGGGCGTGCAACTGCAAAAGCCACTAAATTTAAACAACAAACCAAAAATAGGGAGGTTGGTGGGACATAACAGTTTCAGCTGAGATCTAAGCAACAACTAACAGTACAAACTCTAAAACCAAAAAAATATACTCAACTCTGTATATTTGCAGATCAGTCTCTCAGAACAGTGAGACAACAATTTCAACAGAGATCTAAGCAACAATTAACAAACTCTATAATCAAAAAATATATACTCAGCTCTGTATATTTGCAGATAGTCGTTGCCTGTTTCAGTTCCATCCCAAGACCACAATTAACATTAGCTTTTATTTTGTTGTCTCACATTTGTTTTTGTGGATTGCAAAACCAGATTCTCTATATGGTAGAAAATGATTATTTGCTGATAGATTGTTCATAAACTCACATTTTTAAAGTCCTGATAGTGCCTCATAAACAATGTTTGCTGCATTTAGATGGTGTAACGGAAGTTGCTATTTCAGTCTATTTTTTCAGAAAACATAGAGAAGGCAAGAAGATTATTGATATTACTTTTACTCTAATACTCTGCATCTAACCTATCATGTTAGAAATTTTATTTATTTACATATATAGATATTTTATTGATAATGCATTTGCCAAATGTATTGTAACAATACATATGTGCAATGATTTTTGCAAGTAAAGAATTTTTCCTCCTGCTGTCACTTTTCCAGGTATGTCCAGCTGTTTGCAGTTTTTTACATTCTTTTTTGCATCGGAGTACTTCATTGTTTCATTGTAAAGGATATAAATTGTACTGAAAACTCACTGAATTGATCTGAGTAGCAGTGAGTAATCCACAATTCCTAGACTGTTTCAAAAGAAGTGAAACATATAATTATAGTATAATCTTAAATACATACTTAGTAGAGATTATAATAATGTCATGTCCAATGTTTTTTTTTCATTAGCATAATGTGTATAGAAAGTCATTTTCAGATAAAAGTGTGCTATTTGAACATTTTATCAAAATGGAATAGGGGAACAATATAAGAAATATTTGAAAATAATATTCATTTTACAGTAGGAAACTACTGTACCCAGAGGAATGCATATACTGTTAGGGCCTTCTTACTGTAAATTAATTAAAATGTGTTAATTGTATCTATCTATGCAGCTATACCTTCCATAAACTATATTATATATCTATATATTTTGATGTCATCAGTCCTCTTTTTTTCCAGTTTTTACAAGGGGTCAGTGTGTCACATCAAAACTAGTCAAAGCAACCAAATTACATAGAGAAATATTTACACCACTGAGTGGCTATGTTTATCTTTCTACATAGCTATATATCCATATACATCTATATTAACATATATCATTAATGGTTGAGATATCATCAAAGGTCAAGAGTCAAAAACAGCAAGCATCAAAAGAGTGAAAGTAAAATGGGTCTATATCACTTAATTTAAACCCCTGTTTAGTGAATCACTTTTCGTCGACCCTAAGTTGTCAAATCCTCCCTTCGTCGAATGGCCATTTCAGCAAACTTTTTCACAGTGAAAAGAAATGGCCATCCAACCTAGTGCCCATCACTAAACTCAAAACATGTAAAACCTACCCAATGTGGGTGGCTGCACTCCCCCCACACCCCCTAACTAAATATACCGACTCTGAGATTGCACTATAGTGGGGAAAATGGGAAATTCCTGATGATGGCAAACCATTTCCTTTCCCTGTGAAAATGTTCACTGAAACAGCTGTTCAATGAAGAGAGAATTCAACAATTTGAGGTTGACGAATAGCGATTCGTTAATAGGTGTTTCAATGAAGTGATATAGATCCAGTAAAACATGACATACAGTAAACAGTGAGCAAACCAAAATCAGAATACATAAAACAGCAAACAGAAAAAACAAAGTATGTTCAACAGCAGAGAAAAAAAATACACCAACACCTAACTTTTTTCATGGGAAATTGCCTTACTATCCCATGTGTGTGGGGAGAATTTCTGCCATAACCTTAAACTTAAATATACAGGCTACATGGCCACACTACCTCAGAGAATGAAAAATCTCCCACTAAATGAGAATCATTATTGTTACATACTAAAAACTGTACCAGTAATGTTTCCCAACACATATACTGCATATTCCACATTAAAAAACCCACAAAAAAGATAACCCACCCATAACCACCATAAAATAGTAAACCTCACAAATAACATGATATACATAAAATGTGCTTTGGCATTATTGCCATCCCCATTAACCAGCATTCAAACTTCAGTACACTTATGTATATATGTATGCATATAGAAAAACAGATGTATGTCTGTGTGTGTAAGAAATGAATCACTGAGTGCAGTTGACCTTTGCTGACCAATTTGCTGAGGTATTAGATTAATCTGTAGTAATAACTTAGTATTTCAGGCATAAACAACAACAAAAAAATCATATCTCATATGCTACATACTGGCCAGTCAGTCTCCTCAATAAAGATTATGCTATCACTTTCCCCTTACTAATACTACCCTTGAAAGTGGATTTATCTTTAGCTGACAGAGTGGACATAATATCAGGACACTTCTGATAATCAGCTACTATATTTATCTTTAGATTCAGAATAACTTCTTGATATAATACACTTGTCATACTTAAATGAAATACTTGTGTGCTTCCATTCCTCCCCATTTGTTTTTCTTTTTTGCATATCATTGCCAATCCAAAACGTAATTCTCATGTAATTGTGAAATTTCCCTGAATTAGTTACTCTTAAAAATGGAGTTTTAAATACAGAAAAGAAACTGACTAAAAATACGAACTGAAAAAATTTGGACAATAGTGCATAAAGCCTGACCTGAATGAATTGCATGATCAGGTTAAAAAAGTCTGCAGAGTCCTTATGCTTACCGTCAAATGAAAATGCAAATAAATCAGCAGAAAAGACCAATTTGATGTTAGAGCAAATAGGCTGCTGTTATTCTTAAATTGTAGACTGTTTTCATCTGCAAGGACATACATACTTAGATGAAAATGCTTGCCTATAATTTAAGAATAAAGGAAATGTATTTGCTGTGGTTCTGAATTGCTTTTATCTGCTGAGTTACATAGAAAATGATCTGACATTAGGAATGGAAAATAAAGATGAAAGCACCATAGAATTACTTGTAGTGCCACAGCAATTTTCTGGATGTAAATAAGGGACAAATTCCAAAGACATCTTAATAAATTCATTATATAGTATTAATAAATAAATAAACAATCAGGGACTTGCTAATTCATTCTCTGATAGCACTTGAAGTGCTGATTCATAGCATGAGTGTGGTACTGGCATGGTTTGCTGAAGATTTTTTAACCACATTTTAGTGTGTGTTGTATGGTCACAGCTCTCTGATAAAGGAAAACAATATTGATCTATGACAACACCAGAAATGACAACAAAGATCATGTTTTACTGAAACAAGCACGTCAGGTTTATTATGTCATCATTCTTCATTGAGTATACTCATCATTGCTGCAGCCATATGATATTGTTTCACTTTTTTGAGATCTACAGCATTAGAACAGATTTTTCTAAAGGCAAAAGCTAATATATTTTGGGGTTAACATATCATAATTGTGTTGGAAGTACAGTAGCTTACAAATACTATTATGAAAAGGAAAATCTATGTTTTGTTTTTTGCAAAATTGCTTTCAGATTTTTGTGACTAAATGAAGTTTGGCAACAAACCAAGTTGTCCCAGGACATCTTCATGAGGGGTTAGACTGATATTAGTGGATGTTAAGTGGGTTGGGGAGGTTAAAGGGTTAAGTGGAGGCAGGGAGGATTGGGAGGAAATGAGGTAAGGGTAGGGAGGGGCTTAAGAGGTTTAGACAAGTGTAGCTGGGTAAGAAATCACATTTTGGTGTGAACTTGCTACTGGCTCAAGGGTGATTACAAACTAGACAAGTTTGGCTCTTATTTCTGCAGGTAGCTTACCACTCTTGTCCAAGGGGATATGAGTCATAGCATAAAAACAAAAAAAAAGGACGAGAGGGCTGGTTCCATACTTTGTTGCATAGTATGGCAAACACTTGATAGGTGTGGCAGGGGTCCTTGTCAGTGCCTCCATGTTAAGTAATTATTGGTATGTGTGCACATAGAATTTATTGTTTTTTCTTTTCTTTGCAGATTGCTGAAATGCAGAAGGCATCATGCGGTAGTTTGAAAAGGGGATCTGAAAGGTGATGTTTTGATAGGATGGATGTTCTTGCCATTGGAATGAGGCACAATGAGGGTCTGAGTAATCACCTTATTAAGGCATGTTAAAGCTCTGTGTTTAATTAGTGCAAGCTGATTATTGCATTGGTATAGGGGGCAAGTAAGGAAGAGGTAGGTAGAGGGGACCGGGGAAAAACTATTGGGGATGGTTTATGGGGAGTGTGGGGATCCCACGGGATGAGTAGAGTCATGACATTCAGAGGAGTACAGGAACTTATTAGGTTAAAGTCCTATGGCTCTTGCAAGCCAGTAAGTTCAACCCTTGCTTTCAGAAGCTTGGAACCTTGGGGTGGTTGTATTTACTAATCCAGTTGTTTGAACCATATTTGGGGGAAGGGTCAATGAGGTGTTTGACAGGATGTTGGAGTTTATTCCTAATGGGTGGTATCTTTGCGGTGACACATTTGTCCCTTGAGTAGGTAGTGTTAATGTTACATACCAGGTTAAGGTTTTACAGAGTAGCACAAGGATCATTTCACTTGTGGTTTGGGTGAATTTTGTAGGTACGGTTTTGAAGCATGG
This sequence comes from Protopterus annectens, assembly GCF_019279795.1. Lineage (NCBI taxonomy): Eukaryota > Metazoa > Chordata > Ceratodontiformes > Protopteridae > Protopterus > Protopterus annectens. Next base: position 1,601,251,215 of record NC_056735.1, on the reverse strand, counting down.
TAGGTAGGTGTCTGTGTTGGGGTAATTTTAGAAACTGGGGCTTTGTTACAGGGGAGTTAGAAGATTTGAAGGAAGCTTGGTTGCAGGATATGGCAGCTGTAGGCCAGGTCTCAATTACTTACTAGTGGTATAGGTAACATAAGGGAAGAGAGCCTTCGAAGGAAAAGGCCAGGGACAAACAGGGGTTAAGGATGGTTAGTAGTTTGAGTGTTCTAGTTAGGACGATTGCTAGGAGGTTCTGAGTGGGGAAGCATGGGTTCTAGCCCAGGTTATCAAAGGGTAATCAGTGAATTGGGGGTGTTTATGGCTGGGCACACAGAGTACTTCATTGCTGAGCAGGGTGAGTTTTTAGGAACTAGGTCAAGGGGTGCTGGTTTTCTGCCATTTAAGGTTATGGCATTAACGTTTGGAGTTAGACTATTCCCTACAGTAATTGAGTTACTGCATACTCAGAACTGGGTAGTTTGGTAGGCTAAGGTGTAATGCTACAGTTGACAGGCTTGTGACTATAGGTTGTCATTCCATTCAGGTTGAGCCATGATTAGTGGCTGGAAGGGAGCGGTTTAAAAAGGAATGTATTTTCTTGGTGTGGATGTTCCGGTTGTACTGTGGAGTCATGGGTAATCTTACTTTAGTTTCATTAGGGTGTGTTTCAGGGATGGTATGCAGGAGTCTAACGGCTTTACAGATGATGGGTACACCGAATGATGTTTGGCTTAACCCTTCCCATTATGGGAGGTAGTTGGTTGAACAATTTTGGGTAGAAGGGAGGGGGACTAGCCTGGTCAGGCCGGTTGGTGGATAAAAAGGACAGGCTTGTCCTCTTCTGTTCCCCCTCTGGTGTATGGATGCTAATTTCAAGGAGCTGGGGAAAGGAAAATGAGCAGCTGAAGGAAGCTTGCTGAATAGATAAGTAAGCTGAGGTAAGGTAGAAGGTAATTCAATGAATGGTGTATGAAGTGAGATGGGACACTGCTTCATAAGTAAAGTAAGCAAGCAGAGGTATTGACCCTGCTTACTGGGCAGGGTAAGTAGGTACATTGCCCTGATTTGCATTATAAGGATGGCACTTCATAAGTAAGGTAAGCGAGCACAGGTATGGATGCTGCTTACTGGGTCAGGGTGAGTAGGTACGCTGCCCTGTTTAACATTACAAGGATGTTATGCTGTGTTTAGAATCAACTATATTATGGTCAGTTGTAACTAATAAAGTTGGTGAGCAAAACTATGTTATGGAAGTTTTAATAAAGGTCGTCCCATGTCATTCAGTGTTATGTGTTTATTGAAGGGGACTGGGACAAACCATATTAGAAATTCACAGCCTTTGTGCTACTAGTTTTCATGTCAGATTTTAGAACTTTTATCTACTCTATACTATGCTTCATCTGTGTAGAGGTACTGAGGAAGAGCGGCAGCTATTACTTCTCTTTAGAGAATATTCCATTTTTTCTCTTGAGGTCCATTAGGTAATATGAACATGTTGCGACTTTTATCACAGATTTGACTACAGCTAGCTATAGTCCTAAATGAAAATAATTGGAGAGAATCAATAGACGATTGTAAATGATTTTGAAATGTAGTATTTTATTGCTTTAAATGTGAAGTGGGTAAACATTTTTTAGGGGAGAGGATAGAACTGGCCTAGAATTTCAGATATTTCTCATCCATAATCTTAAAAGTAACTATAATAATTTGCTACACATCTGTCATAGTTTGTAGGTATTCACAACATTCAGTTAACTAGTTCTTTATTGTGGAATATTTTTCTTCTAAATTATGAAATTATTATTAAAAAAATATCATCCAGTATAGCAACACTGCCAGTTTCTAAGAACAAGCCTGACCTCCAGGAGGCTAGATATATAAAAATTGGGTATCTTCTAAGAGTGAGAAGATCCATCACCTATGACATGACTCTTCAAAGTATCCTTGCATAGATCATTATCTGCCTGTAACTCCAACCCTGATGGCATTATTGTTTAATTTGATTAAAGCAGTACTATCTACTATTATATTTTTGCATCTGGCAGTCAAGATAATTGTACAGAAAAATTAAACAACTGCAATAAATTCATGAATGTGTTGATCTGGACAAAATTCTAAACAAAATTATGATATGCAGATGCTATCATGATCTTTATTTTCAAAACAAATTATTCATCTAAGCTAATATATGACATTTTAAAATACTTTATATTTTTGTAGGTTAAACCCAAACATTCTAATTCTAAACAAATGCCAAATGGAACATGAGTCACCATGTGGATTCTACCTAGATAGTCAAATATCTAAAAAATAATCTGTCTTTTACACCATAACCAATCAGGAAATGGTGGCAGCTTTCATGCAGTCAATGCTCTGGAGTGAGAGGCCATTGAGTTCCCACATGAAAGAGCAATGGATGACAGAGGATGAAGCTAAAGATAATATGTCACAGGAAGATGTTCTGGAACTTTCTGTAGAATTTTTGCAAGAAGGGAAAACAAAGAATGTGCCCTTAGTTTAAAAGAAAATGATCTAAAGGAAAAGTTGCTTGATTTAATAGAGATGGACAAACATATTAAGATCAATGAAAGAACAGCTTACAGCAAGTTAATAAGACCCAAAATGTTAGAAGTTTGATAAAATAAATGAACATCGTAATCAGCACTATTCACAAAAATTAATTTAGTATAACAGAAGTAAATAGGATATATTATTGTGCAGCTAAGTTAATAATAGATAAAAATCTTACCACAAAAATACAGGATAGTAAAGGAAAGCAAGGGAAGAGATGAAATGCTATCATGGAAGTATCAAACTTAGAAAATGGAGAAGGGATTACGACAAGAAGTGTCACTGTTAGAAGAGTACATCAGAGAGAACAGATTAACACAAACACTTAGAAAGATAGCTGTGCTAAAAGCAATGCACAGTATCATAACAGACCAGGACCTAAATACATATTTGCAAATAATTAACTAAAGATCTCAGCACAGGCAGAAAAACTTAGAAGATATTCAGATAAATATAAAGGAAAAGTACAAAATGAACAATGCATTGCTGACCCAATTCTGAAACAAAACAGAAGGAAAAGAAAATACCACCAAAAAGTTGAAAATAGGCACATTTTGGAAAAATGTATGTGAAGACCCTGTGGAACATATCAAAGATGTTGAACAGACAGAAGAAGTAAAAGAGACAGTAAAAAGTTTTAATGTGCAGGATATGAAATTGGATGAAGTAACAGCCAGATAAACTGAAACAAAATTAAGAAAAATTCCTAAATGAAAAAACCTAGGCACAGATGCAGTACTTATTGTCTGGCTAAAAATATTAAAATCTTTACACAACGATTTATACCTGAGTAAGAACTGTTTATATGCACATCCGGAACATACACCAACTTGCTTAACAAGAGGAAAAATGATAGCCCCCCTTAATATCAAACTTACAAGCTATCCTAAAAGCTAACTCACCTTCTGATGATGTGTAAACAATATAATAGCATTGTTGCTGATAGAGTTTATACTAATTTAGAAGAAAACTCAATATTGGCAATAGAACAAAAGGTTAATAAAAGAAAGTCATATGGAACAAAGGATCATGTGTTGTCAAATAAAGTCAAAATGGAAAATTGTAAAAAAGAGAAGAATCTAAGTAGCCAGACTACAAAAAAGTATTTGAAATCATTCCAAATTCATGGATAAAGGAGTGCTTACAGATATATGACACCCTGCATTGATCAATTACATTACAGCGACCATGAAACAGTGGCAAACCACTCTGCACTATGATAAAGGACAAATGATTATCCCAGAGATAAAAATTTAAAGGGGGATATTCCAGGATAACTCTTTGTCTCCTTTGCTCTTTTGTCTTGCCCTTAACCCATTAAGCTGTCTACTTAAAATATTAAGTCATGGCTACAATTTGGCTCCCAGAAAACAACAAGGTGTAAAGACTTCTCATCTTCTTTTTGTGGATTATTTAAAACTATATATTTCATCAAATGAAGAACTGAATGCACAACTGAAAGTGGTCAAACTTTTCTCAGATGATATAAGAATGCCATTTGGTCTTGATAAATGTGCAAAAGCAACCTTCAATGCAGGAAAGCTGCAGCACTAAGAAAATATCAGTCTGGGACAGGAATGTGATATAAAGGAACTTGAGCAGAAGGGACTGTATAACTATTTGGGAATTGATAACGGATCAATAATAAAACATGATCAAAGATGAACAAAATTTAGTAAGGAATATTATAGAAGATTATAATTAACACAAAAAAGATCCTTGATACCTAGGTACAAAGTCCAAGCTATAAACCAATTTGCTCTTCATATTCTAACTTACAGTTTTAGAATGACTGACTGGCCCTGAAAGGTATTGGATCAATTGGACAGGAAAACAAGACAAATGTTTCATGCATATCAAATGATTTATAAACATCAATGCATACCTAGATTATATATTCCCCATTCTGAAGATGGTATGGCCCTCCTCGGAACCGATTACATGTCTAGCTCTGCAGTTGTTAAGATTGCATACATACCTGCTGACCTCATAAGACTCAAACATAATGAACGTTTTAAAACATGAGGAGAACAAGTCTAAGATGACTTCCTTTTTTAGCATATTGGTGTCAGTCTGTAATGGAAATGAAACTAGAAGTAGAGAAAAATCAGGCATCAAATAAATGTGCCAAAAAACCCAAACAAACAAAAAAAAAAAGAAAGAATATAAGGTGAAAGAACCGATGAGAAAACAAGAAATGTGTAAAAAAGCATAAATATAGTTGCAAGTACAGAAAACTCCTGGAGCAGCCTCATGTTGATCAGGATCTGATGCAGAAATGGTTAAGGAGAGATGAAAGGTTAATATTGGTTGCCCAGGGTTGTGGACTATATGCATATTGATTTACAATGTCCATTGAACATGTCAGAGAGACAGGCAAGTGCAGATTTTATAAAACAAAAATTGGGACTAGTTGCACACTTTGTTGCTGGGTGTAATACACTAATATCAGAGGGTCTGTATAACAAAAGGCATAATAATGTGGCAAGACTGCTATATTGGGGATTATGGAAACATTACAAAATTAAAGTAGCTGAGATGCTTTGGAAACATGGCCCACAAGACATTATAGTAAATGAAGTTTGTATCACATGGGATCACCTATTACCAACAGCTCAAAAACAGATGTGAGAAAACCAGCTATAGTAGTCCATGAAAAGAATAGAAAACTAGCATTGATCATTGAAATTGCTGCACTCAGTAATTACAAGTGTCCTATGTACAGAGAGACACAGAGTCATAAAATACCAAAATTTTCAGGCAGAACCAAGGAAAATGTGGAAGAAGGATACTCAGACAGATCCAATAGTAGTATGAGCAATGGATCTCATAAAAAATAATTTACACTTGTATTTGATATGCCACTATTACACGTAACTCCCTGTGAATTGCAGAAGGAGTCAGTTCTGGACACATTGTGGGTACTCCAAAGAGCACTTCTGGCTAACATCAAAGATTGAAACAAAACTAATTTCATGAACATTAATCAGTCTTTCACTAAAGAATGGGAGTCATTTGCATCATGGTTTTAGAAACCCAAAGATATGAGAAATTTAACCAATTAAAATACTATACCCCTTACAAAAACATATACATTTGCTATAAATAACATTTTAACCTATGGAACACAAGAATATTGATTTCACATGGTCATCTTCTGTTCTTTGAATTCATTTAAAGAATCATCTAAGATCTAGTAGAGAAAGAGGACCATGCCTATATAACTATCATGGAAACTAATGCCACCATGATGGCATTTTATACTGGTTGACCCCTAAATATTCTGTTTCCAAGAGTATATCACACACTATGCATACTAGAAAAAATAGGATAAATACCTTTTGAAATATCAATGGATTCACTTCAGAATCTCGAAATTCCAAAACGTCAAATTTCATATGATCAAGACCAAATGACAGATGTTTCGGAATCTCAAAATTCCGAAACAAATCCAAAAAAACCTCCCAGCAATTTAAATGTTTCTGCAGGGGGGCTGCACCCCCCACACCCCCGCTACTTAAATATTCCAACTCCAAGATCGCACTACAATGAGGAAAAGGGAAATGTCCCACTCTGCACTGTATGCAGATCTCCGTTCACAATGTCGGGATTCCAAAAGTTTGATCATATGGTCTCTGCCATATAAAATTCGATCTTTCAGGATTTCAGCATTGTGAAGTGTTCCCAGATTCTTGTTAATAATTAATGAGCTCTACTTCTTCTTCTTCTTTCGTCTTTTCCCGGTTAGGGGTCACCACAGTGGATCACCTATCTGCTCATGATTGGCAGTGGAGTTTTATGGTGTCAAGTTGCCAACCTGGTGCCTAACCTTCCACAGAAGGCACACACATGCACACACTCACACCTAGAGCCAATTTAGAGTGTGCAATCCACCTACAGCATGTCTTTGGAATGTGGGAGGAAACTGGAGCACCCGGAGGAAACCCACGCAACCACAGGGATGACATGCAGACTCCACACAGAAGGCACCCCAGCCGAGGATCGAACCGGAGAACCTCTTGCTGTGAGGCAGCAATGCTAACCACTGCACCACCGTGGCCGCCCCCCAATAATTAATGAGCTCTACAAAAATGTAAAATTCTCTTAACCTCACTGGTGGAAATGCCCTCAGTCCATCACAGTTTCATGGACAAATGTAATTTATTAATATTCAATAATTGTGAGTTTTAGGCCATTAATACACTATATTACTAAAGTGGTTTGAGGTAACATAATCATCCTTAATAATCAGATGTTTTTATAAATGCCACAGTACCTAATGGAATATATGCTCACAATTTAGATTTTCTGGATGATTCCATCAAGCATGTATGCGTGTGTATGATTTTATCAAACATATATGATGTGTGTGTGTGTGTGTGTGTGTGTGTGTGTGTGTGTGTGTGTGTGTGTGTCTGTGTGTGAGCGTGTGTGTGTGTGTGTGTGTGTGTGTGTGTTTGTGTGTGTGTGTGTTTTATGTCATTATATATCTGTCAGGGTAGATACATAGACAGATAGATAGACAGAGAGATATAGATGCATGTTTTTGTATCATTTTGTTGATGATAGGTTTGAATGATAGAAAAAAGCAGTAGGTACAAATAACTGAAAGTACATTTGACTAAAAAGCAATTTCATTGAAAACACACACACACACACACACACACACACACACATATATATATATATATATATATATATATATATATATATACATATATGGGATCCGTACAGATGCTCGACTGCATCTTTCACCAAATCCCAAATTGGTGAGCATTCTTGCACGAAAGTGCTGTTCACCAAAGCAGCACTTTTGCATAAGTATGCTTACTGTTCCAGTCGTACTACAGTGTGGTAAGGGAAAATTCCCTTTTCTCCACTGTAGTGTGACCTCAGAGTGAGAATATTAAAGTAGGGGGGTGTGGGGGGGTGCAGGGGGGCTTGCCCCCTGCATTCAAGTAGATTTTGTGGTTTTTTTTTTTAATATACTTTAATGAAAGTGCTTTTTCAATGAAAGCGCTTTTGTTAAAGTGTGTTCGGTGGTTTTGGATTCGGACTTTTGATTTTTTGATCAAAAGTCCTAGATCCATATACATATGTATATATATATATATATATATATATATATATATATATATATATATATATATATAGACATGCATATATACCATAACGAAAAAAAATAGTTTAATGGAGCCACTTACACTGAGCCAGACGATATAGCAAATCTGCTGGCAGACAAATTCAGTTCCAATTTTACCTCACCTATACCCAAACCTCCCCCTCCCCCACCAAGTGATGCCCTCAACCATAACCCACCAATTTATCACTAGGCAACACGTCCCTAATGTGCTGTCTAAGGATAAAAACATTACATTGATGGGCCCTGATAATATCCCAGGATGTCTCCTAAATAGCCTGAAGCATAACCTGTTTGGACCTTTGGTGTCCCTATTTAACCACAGCTTCCATACCAGCTTTGTGCCATTGAATGAAGGGCTGAAACAGTCATCCCCCTGCACAAGGGAGGTCCATCAATGAATAGACCCTGGCAGCTACAGACCCAGAAGTCTCATATGTAAAACCATGGAAAGAATTATTGTGGATATGCTTAATAATGACATTGAACGCCTTCAGACTCTGGACCCAACACATTTTAGTTCATTATGGACTGGTCATACCTTCTTAACCTGTGGACATTTAAAAAAGTCACCAAGACAATGGACGAGGGTACAATGGTGCATACTTCCTATATTGACCTGGCACAGGCACTTTATATAATACCCCACTTTGTCATTGTAAGAAACTTGCAGAATTAGACATTAACTCCTATGTTACATGCTGGATAACCAACTGGCTCTGAGATAGGATCCAGGAAGTTCGCACAGGGGACCCAACTCCACAAAGAGGATACTCACAAATGGAATCCCTCATATCTCTGTGTTAAGTCCATTCCTTTTTGGTATTTACTTCACAGAGGTAAAAGCTGATATCAAACACCTCTGGCTGATCAAGTTTCTAGAAGACTGCAAACTAGGTGCAGTCATAGAATCCCCCCCAAGACATTAACATCCTATGGGAAGGACTGACATGGAAAGGACTGACACAAACAAATGACTGCTGAAGCCATAGCTTAAAAATCAATGCCTAGAAATGCATAACACTATCATTTGGGAAACTGGCCACCCTAGGAGACTACCTTATTGATAACATGCCTATAACAGTGGGTCCAGTAATCAGGGATTTGGGGACATAAGTGGACAATAACCTGGCTCTCAATCAAAATTTGTCTGTTGTAGTAAGGAAATCATTCTATGTTGTTCAAGTTATAAGCAAGGGCATGCAATCTAAGTCCAAGTAGGTCCCTGTTCCTGTGTATTCAGTCCACATCACTCCCATCAATGAGTACAATGCCCCCTTTATCATGTACCTGACCAGGCACAGGCACACATTGTATCTGGAACATCTGCATAGGTTACACACACAGACACACACACACACACACACACACACACACACACACACACACACACACACACTCTTGATTGATTGAAATTAAACATATAAAAAACAAAAACACCCCATTGCTAATTATGTATACCAACTCCAATATTGTACTACAATGGGGAAATGGCATATCTCCCAAACCCACCTGTTCTATACTTTTGCTAAAAAAAGACTGTGTAGATTGGTCAGCTGTTTTTTGTTTAAGCATACCAGCTGTTTTGCTGTTTGATGTAAAAATACATTGACCTACAAGAAAAAGTGCATATGCTAGTATTGATACACACATGTTCAATAAAAACATATCCGAAAAATAAAGTACCCAATAAAATGTCACTCCACATCCATTATTAGACTAACTATACAAGATGTAACATTTATAGAGAGAGGTAGACAGATACATAGAAAATGTGTATGTGGGTATCTATTTCTCTTTAGATATCTATATATGTATGTATGTATGTGTATATATATATATATATATATATATATATATATATATATATATATATATATATATATAGACACACATACACACATAACACTGTGCAAGATATCCACAGTGTGACAAGTGCATTTCCACAATTCATTGACTCCTAATTGAGTGAAACACATTCAGGAACATGGTAAGAAGAGAATGTCACTGATTCATTGATTTGGGTTCACCAAGCAGATATTCACTAAACTGCCCCTCTGTAATGTACATGCACATGCACACACACACACACACACACACACACACACACACACACACACACACACACACACACACACACACACACACACACACACACACACACACACACACACGCATACATGCAGATGCACAGGCAAATACACGCACAAGCACACACACACAGATACAGGCACAAAATGAAAAATACCTGTTATATATTTCACTAATACAATCATAAAGTCTATGTATGACTAAAAAGAATAGCAGTACTGTGATTGAAGGTAAAAAAAAGCCAGTTAAGTATACATATGCTTACTAGGTTATACTATTCAAATACAAAAATAACTGGTTGTGTTCTTTAACTGCCTTAACACATATATTTCCTAACCAGGGTTTGTAAAAGAACAGGTCCAGGATTCAGATAGGTGTGATTTGAGAAGCTTTTTAAAGTTGGAAGTGTTACTAGCTGTTCTGATAATTAATGGCAGGGAATTCCAAGTTTTAGCTATGCAGTTTGAGTAAGGTGAAACTCCAGCTGTATTGTTAGGTTTGGATATATTTAAGAGGGATCTGTTAATGGAATGGAATGCCCTGTTACTGGAGTAGGGAAGTAGTAGATTTTGAAGTACTGGTGTTTTTTTCTGGCTGATTTAGTACTCAATGAGTGAAGGTGAGTTGATCAGAAGCAAGTAGATTTGGTAGTTTGAACCAAGATAGTTACTTTAAAGCCAAACAATGATGGCATCTGAAATCTGATTCTGTAGTAAACTTTGCAATTTTATTTTATATACGTTTTGAGTTTTGGTAGGTCAGATTTCTTAATATTTCTGAGAATCTGTGAGACATATATTAGCCTAGAGATAAGATGGGTTCTTGCTATAGTGAGCTTTGAAGATTTGTTTAGAAAGTGATGATTTGTTTACAGGGTTACTATTTTTTGTGAACTTTTTTATTATCAAATTTCATATTATGGTCAATGACCACTCCAAGTAATTTTGTTTGGGAAACCGGAGAAATAATTGCATGATTTGATGATTGAATATTGAATGGTGGGTGGGGGTCTGCAGCTCTAGTTGGATAGAAGAGCATGAGTTTTGTTTTGTTTGGGTTAAGCATACATTATGCATTGTTTAGCCAAGATTATGCTGCATTGAATGTCTGCTGGATGGTTTTTGGAGTTTTAGTAGTGTTGGAGCCCTTAAGTTAAAATGAGGCCCTGTTTACTTGAGTTGGTGGTAGCTCAGGTGGAGGTAAAAGATCCTACAGTACTATTGAAAAGAGTAGGGGGAAGTTCACTAATGCCCTGGCCAAATTTTCCCTAGTAGTAGAAATACCACCTTGGGTTCCCCTGAAAAGAGGCTACTACCCTAGTGTGACTAAATCAACAAAGAGGGAATATATATATATATATATATATATATATATATATATATATATATATATATATATTAGATATAAATATAGACGTATCCACATATTTATTACAATCACACATAAACACCTAGTTAGTCAAGCAAATGACATTTTGTTTTGAGAAAGTGTTACATACTCTTGTAAATGTGAAATAAACATATGTGTAATATGCAAAATTATTATTACATATAATATGCATTCATCAACTTCACATCGTTTCTAAAGCTTTAGAACTCTGGCACCAGGAAGACATGTTAAGTTCAGCTGCCTGTATATCAGCCTAACTTTGAAACCCTACAAATATCCCATAGCATGCATCACTTTCACAATAGTAATGCAAATATCAATATACAGGATATATTCATAAACAGGTAGAAAATAATAATAATATTAGTTCCTGTAAATTCTATATGATTCTTTTTTCATTCCTTGGGTACTGTGTAATCACTGAATACACATCTCAGCAATGTTTCCCAATCAATATTTTCATCCAGTTATAATCAAAAATGCATAACTCTATAATATTTGCAACAAAATGCAAATATGCCATGCAGGCCCTGCTGGCTGTTATTCAAGCAGACAAATGTGATTTCATTTTTTTCCAGCAAACTTGTTACAGCAGTGAAACTATGGCCATGGATTTAAATGTTAGAAGGCAACTCCAGTCTTGTTTCTGTGCTCCCAATTTAAATCATCTCTATATACTGCAGTGTTATTTCTTTAGGCCATTTATATTCCCAGCAGCTGTTATGAATGCATGTCATCACCAATAAGCATAACATGCTGCAAAGACAAGAAAAATCTATAATGATCATTGTGTCAAAAGTGTAGCCCAACCCCCTGAAGGCAGGAAGAAAGTCTTTCTTCACTGCAAGAGGAATAGTTAGACAAAAAAAATGCAATGAAATTAGCATCAATCATTGTTTAGGACAAATGGTTTCCTTCTGTAGAGAACCAATCCTTCCTATACAGAATACTAAAAACTCACATTGAAAGACAGAACATATAAATAAAGGCATGCTCAGGTAGTAAAGATTTAAAGCAGTACTACATAATTATAATTATATGCACCAACTAACATGCAAGACTGAGGTTTAAAGCAGGACTACATAATTACAATTATATGTACCAACTTACATGCAGGACTGGGGTTTAAAGCAGGAGCTCATAATTATAATTATATGCACGGTAGTTGTTTAAACCAGGAGTACATAATAATAATTATATGCACCTAATAACATGCATGACTGGGCTTTAAAGCAAGAGTACATAATTATAATTATATGCACCATAAGGGCTTAAAGCAGGAGTACATAATAATAATTATATGCACCTACTAACATGCATGACTGGGCTTTAAAGCAAGAGTACATAATTATAATTATATGCACCATAAGGGCTTAAAGCAGGAGTACATAATAATAATTATATGCACCTACTAGCATGCATGACTGGGCTTTAAAGCAAGAGTACATAATTATAATTATATGCACCATAAGGGCTTAAAGCAGGAGTACATAATAATAATTATATGCACTTACTAACATGCATGACTGGGGTTGACAGCAGGAGTACATAATCATAATTATATACACCAAAATGGTTTAAAGCAGGAGTACATAATAATAATTATATATACTATCTAGCATGCATGACTGGGTAGAGAGAATGACAATCTAGGGTAGAGAATAATTAGTGAAGAAAATTGGATGCAAGAAGAGACAGAGGTGAAGGAAGAAAATCAATGAAGCATAGCTCAACACTGTTATTTACAACAGCAGAAAGTAAGTTTAATACAATTCTAAGACAATATACATTTGGTAAAATTGATGAAGACTCAGGTGATATCTGTGAACACAATAGGGAAGTTGGTACAAAGGCAGGAAGTACACTCATTGGAAGTTGTCACCAAAGCAACCAATGGAGGTGCCCACCCAATTCCTCAGATTTGTATAATAATAACACACATTTATACATTTTTATTTGCAAGACTGCAGCTTATTAGGAAGTAGTTTGCCTTGGAATAGGTTTTTTAAATGTTTGAAGGTTAGCAGAGGTCCTGAGCTTAATATTTATTTCAAAGAAGACAACGTTGTGGCATGATCTGACCAATGAGGACTTTATACCGGGGGAGTGCATCATCCCTTAAATAACCATAACAGAATAACTGACTTGTGGAGCAAAACTCTATTGCAGTAGAGTGGCAAAGTTCGGAAAACATTGTCATATATCAAACTATATAAACAGAATGCAAGGAAGACAGATTATATGCTCCCTTTGCTGTACAAACACTTTCCTGAAGTCCACCATCAGAAATTCTAATCATGAAGGGACAGATATTCTTTGCCAGACAGCAAAAGAAATAAAACACTGAAAAAAGCATATAAAATGCAACTAAAGATAAAATAGTGGGGTAGTAGACAGGAAAAAGACCAAAGGCAAACAGGATGTAAACATAAAAGGGAATCTGCACTTATGATGTGAAAAAAGAGAAAAGTGTAGCAGCAGATAGGGGCACTGCCAGACGAAATAAATAATAACAAGCTTTAAGGTACTATAAAGAGTGAGCTGTACTGCGTAAGGCAAAAAAAAAAAAAGAAGAAGAAACAGAATATTGAATAGAGAGGCAACTAGTATAAACTAACATATTTAGTTTGAAAGATAATATAGAGATAAAGGAGAAAACCATATGTGTACAATGCAGACAGTCAGAAGGAAGACAAAAATTCTAAGTAAGCCAAAGGAAATTAAGAATGAAAGAATAAAATCATGCACAGAAACTTGGAAAGGTAGGAGAAAATGTAGGAGTAAAAAAGAATGGAAAGGTGAAAGAAGGTCAAAACATAAACAAGTGCTAACATGGCACGCACTTGCTGTGTTACCAGTAATAAACTTGATTATTCCAACTGCTATCAGAACTGTCTTTGTTCCATTGTTAATCAAAATGGAGAATGTTATCCTTTGACTAAAGGAATAGTTCAAAGATGGCGATCAGGACTGAATTTAAGTTTTTCTTTTGCAGCTGTCAATTTTAAGCCACTAAAAGGAGTTGCTGTCAAAATCTACTTCTTCTTCTTCATGTGAGGAGATAGAGTGCAGAGGCAATTAAAATCATATGGTTTATGAGGAAAGATCATTTATTGAAGTCAAAAGGAAAGTTATGGAAAGTATTTCCTTATCATGCTAGAAACGTATTCAGCAGGGAAAAGTGTAAAAGGATATAAAATGACTGATTGCTAGAGGAATGAACAATATTCCCAGAGTCTATTGCAGTGATTGCTGAACCAAAGCAGTAGGGCTAAAATGTAAGAACACTATAGGAGGAGGTAGAGAATGGAAAAATATTATAGTTTATAGAAAGAAGTGAGCATGAAATGTAACACTGATAAACTAGAAGATGCATATAGCTAAATTATAGAAAATATTTTACTTTCATCCTAAAAAGTAGAAGACATGGGGAGGATAAAACCCTACTAAGTTAATTTTCATTCATGAAATCAACTGCTGGAGAGCTGCTTGAGTTTTTTGTCTTGCAAATACCTTTTAAAAGTATCAATTACCAAAGGAAGTTCACTTCTTAGTGCAACATTTTTATTTACAACCTAATGTGATTCTATTTAACAACCGTCATAGAGATCCTGTACTAATATGCTTGCCTCACAGTCTCAGAGTCCAAGATTCCTTTATGACTTCCTTTCATAGTCTGTGTTGGGTCTGCATGCTCTATGTCTTTTGTATTTACACTTTTATGTATAACTAACTCATGTCTGAAACTAGCCCACAGACCAGACACCCAGTTTACAAATGAATAAAACAAGAATGCAATATGATAACAATATTATGGAATGGATTTCACAGGTTACATGTGAGTGGAGCATCCTCTTTTAGTTGAGTAATAATTAAAGAAATGTGTGACAATGTACACAGATGACTGTTGCATGTCTGCACTCACAAAATCCATCCACCTCTTTGCTGAGATGTGGGTGTCCAACAAGTATTTATATGCACACGACATAGTTTACCTATTACTCAGGATACTGAATTATATCCAGAAAAGAAATATCAGATTTTGTCATGTGTATGAATATACAGACCAAAAATAATTAAAATAAAATCATTCAAACACTAACAAGAGAAAGAAAAGGCCTCCATTACGAAAGTGGTTTGTAATGGTTATAATGTGGAACAATCATAAATATGCACTTTGCGTGAATATAAAAAGCTGGGTAATGACTAACAGTGATGAGTGTTGGAAAAAGTGTATTATCTCTGATCAGGTCTATAAATGGCATCTGCTGGATTCCAGTTAAGATGGCAATTATGGAAATATTTCACTCAGGTCATCAAAAGTAAACTATAAAAGTTAACTGATTTCAGAATAGCCAATGCCCTGGAGAATATAAAACCAGTACTATTGCATGAAATTATAACCTTAAAACAATAGCAGGAAATAAAATGACAAGAACCACAGCACTGCATAAGTGGATTTATTTTGCAAAGGAAAGATGATTAGCCTCTAATATATACAGTTATACAGCCAAAATTTAAATTCATCTGAAACAATTCACTTTGATGGAACTTAAGACCCAAAGAAGAGTGTAACCTAAAAAGCATTAGATTTTGATCAGCTAATACTTGATTAGCCCAGCATCCTCATTTTTCAGTTAAGAAAAATATGTGTGTCCAGGTCACAATTTTCTAAACTCAAGATATCACTCCTTAACGATGACAAAAATCCAAATCATTGTTCTTTACGTATCCCTTTAAATCTATACTCAGAAATCTTTGCCACTATTAATATGGTGTAATTTGGAAAGGCAAGCATTAGATAATATCAACAAGTCAATAAGAAATGTAGAAGCAGCCAGGACTACAATAACACTTTTTTATACGCATCTTGACATAATCAAACCATCTGGTAAAATTACTGGCTGCTTTGTGATTGAGCATCTATACAAAATGATCTAAGACAGCAGTAATAGAGTAGGATTTACGATAAAGCAGATAACAATACCAAACTACTCCAGGGAGATAATATGCCATTTTTTAATAGCAAAACACATTTGCTCATGTTATTTAATTTCCTTTGTTGGAAATTGAAGATTTGTTTTACATTACTTTATAAAGCCGCCTGAATGAATTCATTAATTACTGCACTGTTTCCCCTTGGCTGCTTTTTTCCCATCTTTGCTATGTATAACCTAGTAACTGTTATAGTAAAGTTTTTATCAAGTTTGTGGGTACTCTGAGAGGTACTGTTGATTATTCTGTGGAAGAGAATGCAAGTTGCTGCTGTTTCTAGGAAGCTAGCATTATAGGCCAGAACAAAAAGCTGTTTTTCATTGGTTGTTTTAATTTTTAGCTCAGCTAAATTGCACTGACTGGGGCTTGTTTGGTGTCTTAGCTACAAGACTTCAGAGAGCATATGTCAGTGCACACTTATTGAGAAAGTTTAATGTGGCATTTTGACCTCATTTTCAAACCCCAAAGTCAGGAAAGTGCTTATTTTCTTCTGATATGGCCAACAGGATATTGATGAGGTCTCAAATTCAAATATAATGTCCATGTTTATTGTATAACATAGTGTGTGTGCTATATCTTTAAGAAGCATTTCATGGACTGATCGTGTATATAAATAGCAAGCACGTGCTAGCTTCAGTGCCATTTTGAGACTGCAGCCAGAGAGTGAGCATGTATGAGTCTAATAGCTAGTTTGTATAAATGTTCACTGAGTTTTAGTTATTAAGCCTCAATCCTGATGTGTTTGTATATAATAAAGCTGCAAGAACAGAACCCACAGAGACTTGTCTATTACATCCTGACTAGACGAGCAATATGGTGTCAGAACAGGGATGCCAGAGAATGCTTTCCAGAGCTACGAGGTGCAGAGTTAACAGTAAAGGTAAACTAAGAGAAACAAAGACAAAAAAAACCAAAGGTAATAAAAACTTGCATGAACAGTTTATTTTATAATTAAGATAAAATGGAGCATTACAAGGGCAAAAATCACATTATTAAACAAGCGAGAGGCAAAAAGGTTTATTGATTAAATTAAATGTTTAAAATTAAGAGATTTGATAAAACAAGCATCAGTAAGGGGCTTGGAATTACCTCGGAATTGCAAAACAAGCATGTTTAATGCAAAACTAGCATGTTTAGAGTAAAACGAGCACAAGAAAAGTATAACAGACATGAAAAGAGATTAAACAAGCAAAATTAATATAATAAGGGCAAAAAGGGCACATTAAACATAAATAAAGCAAGGTGACTTGGCAATGTGCTGTGTTTTGGCACAACTACTACTTCGTATTGTATTCAGGGCATAACTAGAGTTATTTGAAGTATCTCAAAGTATATAAAAGTGCTTACAGTCTGTGCTTATTACTTTGCATGTATTCTAAAGAGTTTATATGTGTGCAAAGTGCAGCTAATTCATGAAGTACAGACAAAATACAACCATTTTGTAAAGTTTCTCATGCTGGGTATGCCAATTTGCAAAGTGTCACCATTACAGAGTGTTGCTTGCACAGTAAAGAAATATCTACCAAAGTACAGCCATTTTGGACAAGTTTCAGTGTGCTGTGGACTATTTACTTACAAAGTGCAGTTACGTTGAAATGTTTCTTACTCTGAGCTTCTTCTCTCCAGTTCATTCACATAGTGCGGTTATTTTGAAATGTTTTTTACACTGATAAGAGGTGATTTCTTGCACTACAGTAATTTCAAGAGTATTACAGTACCCAAAATACTTATTTCACAAAGTTCAGTTATTCAGAGGGTTGCTGTACTATTGGGCATAGTTATAAATACTAGCATACGTTTCTGGCATATATATGTGTGCGTTCGTGCATATTTGCAAAATCCTTCACTGGTATATGTTAATAGGATTGCGAAAGCCCTCGCCACTTGTATTTGATCAGAATATTGCAGAGAATTGGCGAACATTTGAGTAAGAGTACAATATTTTTATACAAGCAGCTGATTCTTACAAAGATGCACACACCAGGGCATTCATTTTGCTAAACTTAGCTGGGTCAGAGGCCATAGAAAGAGAGCATTCATTTGTGCATGCACCAGCAGCATATGAGGGAGAAGGTGAAAACCCCCATATTGTTGTACAGGCTGAATCAAGGGAAGACTCCAAGTGTCTGAAGTGCAAATTCAGAGAAATGTGTAACCCCGAGACAAATATTATATTAGAGAGGCATTTGTTTTACACAAGAGATCAGAAACCAGTGGAAACATTTGCAGTTTATATTACTGACCTGAGGAAAAATGCTAAAATGTGTCAGTCTGGTGACTTAAAAGACAAGTTGATAAAGGGCAGGCTTTTATGTGGTATTAATAGTGCTGCTGTGAGAAAAATGTTGCTTTGTGACAGTGATTTAATGCTAAGCAAAGCTATCGAGAGTTGTAAAATCCATGAAGTTACACAAAGGCACACAAGTATGTTGCAAGTGATAAAAGCATGGTTTCGGCAGGCTCCAGAGCAGATGTAGACAACATCCAACAAGTGGCAAACACAAGCAGGCCTAAGCACATGACGACAGCCCCTGTGGGTTGTCCGGAAAACCACATAGTTTACCAGCAAGTTCTAAGACTAGTTCAGTTAAAGGAGCATGCTCATTGCAGTATAAGCATGAATCAGCAAAAACCCAAATCTAGCTTTATAGTTAATTGTCACAATTGCAGTGCCAATGTGAGAATGCCACAAGTGTAAAAAATGGAACCATTTTCAAAAGTTGTGCAAATCAAATAAACCTCACACAGTTATAAAGAAGGGTCACTGAAAAAAAGCAAGTTGATCATATAAAGAGCTGCAATTCTGCTTTCTGTGTAGATGGTGTATCAGTAATTGGTGAAAAGGTTGATGCAGTCAATTTTCTGGCAAAGAACAAAGTATTTTATACTGTCCAGATCAATGGTAAATCCACCAAGCTCAAAGTACACACTGGTTTAAAGTGTAATGTTATGTCAGCAGACACATTTGCTAAAGAGAAAGCTAGTGAGCAACTCAATGTGGCTAGTATTGTGAAATGTGTTGCTTAAGGAGGTGAAGAAATTCAAACTGAAGGCTCAGCAGTGCTTTCATGTTATTTGGCTAGCAACTGTTACAGCTTGTTATTCTATGAGGTCTGAAGACCTGTGCAATCATTATCGCATCTCAGAGACAGTTTAAGAATGAATTTGCACTCTTTTACCAAAGAAGTTCATCATATAAGCACATATCCTTGTTCCAATTTTTATGAAGCCATTTTTTCAGAGTATGCTGATGTTTTCAGTGACAAGTTGGGCAAACTTTCACTTATGTATTCTATGAAGTTAGACCCAGAGGTCAGTCCAGTGGTCAGACCAGCAAGAAAAGTTCTGATAGCTATGAAGGATAAAGTTAAAGCTCAGTTGGATAGAATGGTGCAGCAAGGTGAAATTTGTCCAGTTACAGAACCAACTGAATGGGTGTTGTCCATTGTAGTAGCCAGCAGAAAGGCTCAGACAAAATCAGAGTATGTATTGACCCATGAGATTTGAACAAAGCATTAAAGAGACCACATCATCCAATGCATGCAGTCAAAGAAGTCGCAGCCCTAATACTGAATGCCACTGTTTATTCTGCCTTGGATGTAAAAAGTTATTTTTGGCAAGTGATGCTTAATTGCAAATCCTCATTACTGAATACATTCTGCAAGTGAAGTCTTTCAGCGTGCAATGCAACAATTTTTTTCAGGTTATCCTTGTGCCATAATAGTGGAGGAAATGGTGAAGCAGAGCATGACAGGAACCTTAAGAGAGGTCTAGAAAAAGCATGTGAAGTGAACTTAAAGCTCAATCCTCTAAAGTGCACATTCAGACTACCAGAAGTTACATATGTAGGTCATTTATTTACCAGCACTGGCTTGAGACCAGATCCGTGCAAGCAAACAGTTATTCTTAAGATGTCAGCACCTGATAATGTTTAAGTTGTACAGCATTTTCTTGGCATGGTCAACTATTTAGGCAAGTTTATACCAGACTTCAGTGAGTTGACAGCACCTTTGAGACAGCTCATGTGCAAAAATGTTACATGGTCTTGGTTGGAACAGCACCAGAGAGCATTTGAAGACCTTAAGTGGAAAATTGCCACCACATCTATATTAAGATACTATGATGTCAATAAACCAGTAACTCTTTCCTGTGATGCTTCAAAATTTGGTCTTGGTGCAGTTATTTTTCAGGAAGGCAGACAAGTATAGCTTATGCATCTAAAACCCTTACCCAAACTGAAATGCAATATGCTCAGATTGAGAAAGAACTTTTGGAAATAGTATTTGCATGTTCAGAGTTTCATGATTATATCTGTGGTCAAGCTATTCTGACTGAAACTGATCACCAACCTCTAGTTACTATTCTAACGAAGCCTATGCATTCAGCTCCAGTGAGGTTACAAAGAATGATGCTGAAATTGCAAAACTACAAATTCAAAATGGTCTATACAAAAGAAAAATGTCTTTATCTGGCTGATACTGTATCCAGATTGCCCAGAAATACAACAAAACAGCTTTACACAGAGAATTTTGACATTGACCTAATGGAAGTGAGTACTTTTTCTACCACAAGACTTGATGAGCTGAGAGATCATACAAAGACGGATCCAATTTTGCAAAAGCTCAACCAGTACATTAATGCTGGATGGCCATCAAATCAATCTAGTATACCACCTGAAGTGCAAACTTATTTTCCTTACAGAGATGAGATGTTGCTGGAAGATGGCATTATTTTCAAAGGTCCTAAAATTGTTGTTCCTGCTTCCTTACAACATGAATATATCCAAATTTTGCATCGTGGTCACCCAGGTTGTGAATCTACCAAAAAAAGGGTGAGGGAACTAGTATTTTGGCCTTCTCTAGTAAAAGACATTGATAAAGTATTTTTTTCTTGTTCAGTATGCAATAGTACTAAACTGCATTTGCAAAGAGAGACACTTCAGCTAAGTCAAGCTCCTGAACTACTTTGATCAACAGTAGCCACTGATGTATTCGAGTGGAGCAATCACCATTACTTAATATTGGTAGACTCTTATTCGAACTGGTTTGAGATCGATTTACTATCTAACTTAACGTCCACTGCTTTTATCATTAAGTTGAAACATCATTTCTCAGTCCATGGTAGTCCACACAAAGTTGTTTCTGACAATGGTACTCAATTTACTAGTCAGTTGTTTCAGAAATTTGCAAGAGAATGGGACTTTGTACATGTTACAAGTAGTCCTGAATATTCACAGTCAAATGGACTAGCTGAGCATGCAGTACAGAGTGCAAAGCAATTACTTGAAAGGTCAAAGTGTGACAATACCAATATCTTTTTGAAGAGACATACCCTGTGATGATATACTTGGCTCACCTGCTCAGAGAAGTCTATCCAGGTAAGCCAGAACAACATTGCCTATTAGTTCCAGTTTGTTGAGGCCTAAAATTAAGAACAACAGAACCATTCAGGAATTCAAATAGTCAGGAAACATTCTTCCCAGAATTTCAGCTATTATAAATCGAGCAGATTTCTTTGTCCATTGAAATAAAGAGAGACAGTGAGGATACAAACAACACAAGGTTTCGACCAGACTGGTCAAGTAACAGGCATATGTACTGAGCCGAGATCCTACTTTGTAAAATCTGAGGGTGTGGAGTACAGGAGAAATTGCAGACATCTTCTTCCTGTACTAGAATTGATATTGCAGCATTGTTCTTGTGATAACAAACTCTAGATCTCAGAGCAATCCAGACAATGTCCCTGTTGCAGAATGTGTCTTAACTTCTACATCCATTCCTGATGATGTTCCTGATGTTTCTAAGGTTGAACATTCAGTAGAGACTGTCTCAGTTGCTAAATCTGATTCTAAACTTTATGTCACATGTTTTGGTCGTATTTACAGACCTAGTGTGAAATGCTCAGCGACCTAGACTTGATTGTATATATGTGTACCTAGTTCTGAATAATTGCATGACAAAGAATTATTTCTATTGATTGCATGTCAACTGATATTGTCAATATTGCATAACCTATTTTTCAAAACTGGCAGGATGTAGAACAGAGAGTGTGTGCTGTATCTTTAAGAAGCATTTCAAGAACTGAATGTGCATATAAATAGGAAGCACATGCTAGCTTCAGTGCCATTTTAAATGTGCAGCCAGAGAGTGAACATGTATGAGTGTAATAGTTTGTGTATAAGTTTATCTAAGTTAAAGTTATTAAGCATCAATCCTGATGTGTTTGTACATAATAAAGCTGCTTGAACAGAACCCACAAAGACTCGTCTATTACATCCTGACTAGATGAGCAACATTTATTAAATCTATTCATAGGTTCATAGGTGTGTACTAGGCTAATGGCCCTGGAACCTTTACAAGCCTAGCCCATATAAGTTCCCTGGCATCATGCCGCCTGATGTTAGTTCCCAGTGTCTCTTTCAAGTAGAGCCACTGGAGTGATTCCTGGGATAAAATTTCTATTTCCCATCCACTCATCAAGATTTCTCTTGAAGAGGGCCAGTCAGGTGTTCTGATTGACATGTATGGGAAGTCTATTCCAGAGCATGGGCAGTCTCTGGGTTATGAACCTGTCCCTCCAGCATGTTCTGCTAATTGTGGTAATGAGGTTGAGGTCTCTGGAGTGTGTGGTGTTGAGGGATTGGGATTTCTTTAGATGTAGCATTTCTAATAGAGCTGGGTCAGACATAGCTTTGTAAGTCAAGCAGAAATCGCCTCTTAGTAGACAATAAGAGACAGGGAATAACTGGAGTTTTTTGAGTCTGTTCATGTAGGGCATGTGTTTAAGGACTAGGATCCTCTTCATGAGGTACTTTTGTGACCTTTCCAGCTGTTGCATGTGTCTAGTGAGGTACATGCCAAATGTGGCATTATACTCGATGATTGGCCTAATGAGGGAAGAGTAGAGAGAGATTATGACCTCTTTCTTCCTGGATGCAAAACCCTTGGTAATGAGATGTGCCACATAGAAGGACATTCTGACCACAGTAGCAATGTTGTGGTTGAAGGAGAGGTTGCTGTCAACCTCTGTCCCCAGATCTTTTATAACGCCTTCAGTGTTCAGTGGGCTCCCATCAATGTGGTAATTAGTGGGAACTGAGTTTTTCCCAAAGGGAATGACGACACATTTTTTTGGCATTAAGCTTAAGGCCATGGTTTCAACACCAGTCATTGGTCTCAGTGATGCCTTTCTGTAGGATGTCTACATCACTTGGGAAGTTAATAATGGTTCCCCAGCTTGCAGTCATCTTCAAACTTGGTCAGCCAGAGTCCCTCCGTGTTGGCATGGACTTCTGAGAAGTAGATGCCAAACAGGAGAGGACCCAGGACTGAACCCTGTGGAACTCCACTCATGACTGGACAGCATTCTGACATGGAGTCCACTACTTTCACACTGTGGGTTCTATCTGTGAGCCAATTTGCAACCCACCTAGTGATATAGGGGTAGATGCCTAGTTTGGTGAGTTTATCAATAATTCCTGAGTGGGGAATGGTATCAAATGCCTTAGTCAGATTGAGGTAGGCTGTATGAACTGCCTTGCCCTCATAGGATCAGGGGTTCATAGGTAAGTACTAGGCTATCTGCCCGAGGGCATTTATAAGCCTAGCCAAATTGTGTCAGCTTTCACCGCCCCATTGATTAATTAACTGAGCCTCTGTCAAGAAGACCCAATGAAGTGATCCCATGGGTGTATTTTCTGTTACCCATCCACTCGTCAAGGTTTCTCTTGAAGAGTGTTAGTGAGGGGCTCTGCCTAATGTAATTAGGAATTTTGTTCCAAAGCATGGGGAGTCTCTGTGACAGGAATCTATCCCTCCAGCTTGTTCTATTTATTGTTGTGGTGAGGTTTAGCTTACTAGAATGAGTGGCTCGCAGTGACTTGTATTTCTTTAGGTGGAGCATGTCCATCACCCAGAATGATACCGCAGTACAAGCAGAAAATGACTGACTTCAACAATTGGCTAAGTTTCTGGTGTCATTCTAAGGGGGATCCAGTATCTGTCTGCTTGCGATGACATGACTGACAGACCTCAATGCTTTGCCAGAGATGGCCCCCATGGGTTTTTGGATACTAGTTAAGGCTCTTGTCACACCTATAGTGCCTTTTTTAGGTCATGTTCCAAAGACCAAATTATAACCGTAACAGCTATAAATAAATGCAATCTGAGGGTCATGCTGCTCAATGTTAGAAGTCTAAATCTTAAGATGCACTTGCTCGAAGCACTCCTCACAGGATTTTTCTCCTGTCTACCTGATGAATCTGGGCATCTTGGGGCAATGCAGCAATTGCCTCATGTACACAGACAACCCTCATCTCCTACCACCCAACACTACAACCTGTGAGAGATGTACTTATATAACCAAACTGGAAGCAAAGCTCTCTTCACCCACCCACCCCACTACCTCTAGCTTTATAGCCCATTGACCACACCCTACTTAGCTCTTGTCCCACCTCTCACCCTCCTAGCTCCTCCCCTAACAACTCATACCACACCTCACCCTCCTAGCCACTCCCCAATCATCTCATACCACAACCCTTTTACATCTACACCATACACTCCACTCTTTTCAAGCCCTCCTCCCAACTAAAACCCTAAATTACAACTATGCTAGCAAAATCATCCTCACCTATAACCCATCTACTACTACTTCTTGTTCTATCCTATCGAACCTACCTTACCATACCCTTTAATACTATCCATTCACCCCACTTTCACACTACTAGTTCAATCCCTGAACAAAACCAACACTCTTCAACATTCATCAGCCCCCATCTTTACTTCAATAACCCCTCCCTTCTCTTCCCATTCAGACTCTTCCCCATCTACAAACACACCACCCTAACCCTAACTAGCACCAAATATACAACCCACAATCTATACACAAAACTATCCAATGACCTTTATTTCCAACTTCACCATTTAATCAACACCCTTCTTTCTGGTGACATTCACCCCAACCCAGGTCCCTCTCCCATCAACTCCTCATATACACCATCTTACACCCCTCCATCTGTAAAAACCCTCTCCTTTTCAGCATTAAATACTCAAAGTATATGCAACAAAATCCCCAACCTTCATGCCTGGCTTCTCCATAATCATCCCGACATACTCTCTATCTCTGAAACATGGCTAAAACCCTCCATAATAGATTCTGAAATAGCTCCCCCCAACTACAATATCATCAGGAAAGATAGAACCCATAAAAAAGGAGGTGGAGTTGCTCTACTCTATTCCTCCTCCCTTTCAGTTACATCATATTATAAGCCTATTCCCCAATTTGCCAACGCCAAACTACTTTTAGCCTTACTTCACCTAAACAAGCATAAAACCATATGCATAGCCTCCCTCTACATCCCTTCTGATGACAACATACCTATTCTCGAAGACATACTCTCTTGGCTATCCTCCAATATTACAAACGAGACTTATATCCTAGGTGACGTTAACATTAACTGGCCCTTTGTCCAGTCCCCCACAAAATCCCTAAATATAAACCTTTATAACTTCCAACAACTCATCAACTCCATAACCAGACCATCAAAAGACCTTTCCTCTGGGAGCACTATTGACTGGATCCTAGTATCACACCCTCATCTTATTACCAGCAGTGGCACCCTCCCAGACTCCTTCAGCGACCACTTTCCTACTTTCGCTCGTCGTCACTCTCCCTCACTGTAACTACCACAAACCACCATCTCTTTATGTTCCTTAAAGAACTTCATCCCCAACTTCTTCTCTGACTTAATTAAGAAATTCAACTGGAATCCTCTAAAAACTCTTCCCCTAGACGAAGCGGTCAATTATTTTAATACAACATTTCTAAACCTACTAGACAACTTGGCCCCTATGAGAACTAAGAGAATTAAGAGCAAAACCATCCCCTGGCTAACTAAAAAATACCTTAGCTGTCACGCGCCTCCGTGATAAAGCCCTAAAGAACCACTACAAAAGCAGAACCCTTGACACCCTAAATAAATACAAAACACTCCGTAACAGAGTAAAAAAACTCATTACTTCCGACCGCAAATCCTACTACATTACCCTACAAAATTATAACAAAACCAACCCTAAAAAATTCTGGGATACCATCTCCACCCTCTTCAACCCTGGGAAAAAAGAAAACCCTCAACCAGAACATAATGCTTCCGAAATTGACCTAGCCTCCCAATTTAACAACTTTTTCATCGACTCCATAAGCAAATTAACATCATCTTTCAAAAATAATTCTACTCATCCAACTTCACTTCCTACAATCCCCCCCTCCTCACAAACTTCTACCTCCCACCTATCTCTCTTCTCTCTCAAACCCATCCCCATGTCAACTATTAAAAAACTCCTAAAATTAAAACCATGCTCTAATGCCCCTGATAATATCCCTTCCTTTTTCCTAAAAACAGCTGCTGATGCCATTGCCTTCCCCATCTGTATTCTTATAAACCGGTCTATTCAAGAAGGCTATGTACCCCAAATCTGGAAGAAAGCATATATTATTCCCCTCCACAAAGGTGGAAACAATAATAACATCTCCAACTTTAGACCTATTGCCATCCTATCCCCATCTCTAAACTACTTGAGAAATGTATTCATATTCAATTTCTACCCCACCTCATCAACAATCACCTACTTACTCCCACACAGCATGGATTCAGACCTGGACACAGCACTACTACTGCTGTACTCTCCTTCCTTGAAACCATAAATAAAGCACGCGACTCTAACTGTATCGTTTCCACACTCCTCTTGGATCTTTCTAAGGCTTTCGATACTATCTCTCACTCCCTCCTTCTGACTAAACTCTCTAATCTACAACTCTCACCCAATTCTATTAACTGGTTTACTAGTTACCTTTCCAATAGGCAACAAGCCGGCAAATGGAAGAAATCCACTTCCTTATTTCTTAACACTGCCACTGGTGTACCCCAAGGTTCTATATTAGGTCCCTTACTGTTTAACATTTTCATCAACGACTTCCACCACACTATTCCTAATGCTAAAATCATCCAATATGCAGACGATTCAACAATTATCTGTGCTGCTAACTCCATTCCCACCCTGATACAACTAATACAAGATGCCTTCTCTACCACCGAACAATGGATGCTAGATAATCATCTAGCTCTTAATCCATCAAAAACTAAACTCTTGATATTCACCCCATCCAAAACCTTAACTATCAACATAAATTCATTCTCCATAACCAGTCACAACAATACTACCCTTGAAATTGTTCCCAGTGCTAAACTATTAGGCGTTCTTATTGATAATCAGCTTAAATTTTATACCCATATACAAAGTAACATAAAAAAACTCACCAGAAACTTGGTATGTTCTATCGCCATATTCGCTTCCTCACCCCATCCACTAGATTCCTCCTTGCTTCCACATATCTCATCCCTTCCCTCCTTTACGGTGCCCCACTCTTTACCAATCTACAATCCTCTACCAAAACAAAACTCTCCTCCTGCTATAATAAAATCGCCAAATTAATCACTGGCCACAGATCCTCCTCTCATCACTGCATTGCTCTTCACAAGCTAAATTGGCTAGAACTTCCCAATTACCTCATCTACACTCAACTAACTCATGCCCACAAGCTCATATTCAAGCCCTCCCTCTGCCCTTCTCTTGCCTCAACCTTCACTATTCACATACCCAGCCAATCCCTAAGAACCAACACTCATAACTTAATCAAACTCCACAAACCAACCCGTCCAGCAGGCAAACTCCTACTCTCTTTTTCCCTAGCTCGTCTCTGGAACTCCCTCCCACCTCATATTCGTAGCACCTGCAGTCTCCCCTCCTTTAAAACTCTCCTTCACTCACACTTACAAATACTGTGGGAATGTTCATGTTCCCATCCTGCTTAACTTTCACAGCCACTATTGTATCCCTTAGCCAACAACCAGATCACCTCTACAGGAACCTACATACAGTAAATAAACACATACATTTAATTCTGTGTTCACACCTTCATACTATTTGTCTTAATCTAAATATCTATCTTAGTGATTATAGTGACTTAAAAAAACAACAAAAAAAAAAAAAAAAAAAGTTTTGTATACTGATGTGAACTGTTACATATTGTTATGCTTTACCTTCTATTTCGGCTTTGATTTACTTTGCCTTAAATGTACTCTCCTTGCATTTTACTATGTTTTTATATATTGTATTTCACTATGTTTTTATTGTATCCTTGGAGCTTTTCTCCGAAGGACTCCATTGAAAACGGGCTCATTTGGCCCAATGGACCATCCTGGCAACCAAACTTCAAATAAAATAAAATAAAAATAAATAAATAAGATTGGACTAGACAGTCAAGAGGAGAAGGTAAACACTTGCACCACACCACACTCATCACATAGTCCCTCAAAACCTACACCACAAAAACACAAACATAGAAACACAAAACACACACCTAAATTTGTGGAGGCTCTCAAAAAAAAATCTACCCAAGCAACAGGGACTGCCAAAGCAGAAACGCAAGCAACCTCCATCCCCCAACACAACCCAAATGACACATAGCCCACAGACTCAGTGTGCCACTCTACCACAGCCAATAAAGCAAAACAACGTACCCGACACACTAGTCATAGGTGACTCTATAGTCAGGCACACTGATGTCCCACTCACCAGGCTAAACAAGGAGAAGGTTACTGTCAGCTGCCTGTCGGGTGCCAGGAACTGCCACATAACCCACGCACTCAGGTCACTCCACAACAAGTACAAATATGACTCATTGTCCATGTTGCTGTGAATGACCTGAGACGTACCTCCCCGGACTACATGAAAAGCGACATGGAAGAGCTCTCCGATCTTGTAGCCCAGGCAGGTATGACCCTAGCCCTGAATAGCATTCTGCCATCACCCCAAATGATACTGCAGTACAAGGACAAAATGATTGACTTCAACAATTGGCTAATGTTCTGGTGTCATTCTAAGGGGATCCAGTATCTGTCTGCTTGGGATGACATGGTCGACAGACCACAATGCTTTGCAACAGATGGCCTGCACCTGTCGCCCCTGGGATTCCAGATACTGGCTAAGGCTCTTGCTGCCTCTATAGTGCCTTTTTTAGGCAAGGTTCAAATAACAAATTCACCACCGTAACAGGAACAGGCAAGCAAAAACTGAAGGTAATGCTACTCAATGCTAGAAGTCTAAATCTCAAAATGCACTTACTCGAGGCACTACTTAAAATAGAGAACATCGATATCTGTGCAGTGACTGAGACCTGGTTCAAGGCTCCAGAGAGCACCCCTGCACTACCAGGCTCTAACACATACCACACTTTTCAGCCATGCAACCTGGACCGAAACACCAAAGGCAAAGGTGTGTCCATATTCATTAAGGATATCCACACCTCCAGGCTAGTTGATCAGCATAATGCATCTGAGGTTAGCCAAGTGCAACTAACTCTGGGAAAAAACGCAATCCAAATTGTAGCTTGCTACAGATCCCGCACCATGCCCTAGGATTCCCACTCCTCTTTTCTTGATGTACTGGAAAAATATTAGGGTTCAACCAAACAACCTAATAATTGTCAATTTCAACTACTCCACCATTTACTGGGAAAACTACTCGTGTACCAACTCCTTAGCTCAACGCTTTCTGGAATTCATAAACTCCAAAGCCCTGGATCACCTTATCCCCACCCCCATCAGAGGCAACAATATCCTAGACCTAGTCATTACCAACATGAGTGACCGGTGTTCCACACCTGAAGTCAACTCCTCGTTGGTCCAATCCGACCATAAGCTAATCACCCTTGATATCCACATCCCAACCCCACCCCCCATTAAGGAAACCATGGTAAAAAATGTCTCCAAAGCCAACTTCATGCTTCTTAAGACAGAAGTGGTGAACTTCATGACACCCATGCAGATGGACAATACAGTTACAACTGCTGAATCCTACACAAATGCACTCTATAAGCACTTACATGAGTGCATGGATTATGCTATCCCAAACAGAACCAAGACACTATCCTCCAAAAAAAGGAATCCAATTTGGTGGTCCCCTGCCATAAAAAAACTGTACAACAGAAGGAAGAAACTTTTCAAAAGAGAGTAAAATCCCATGAGTGGAGGAGCTCCCTGGTCAGCCTCAGTAAGAAGCTGAGATCCCTTATAAGATCCTCCAAAGCTAGCTACAAAAACAAAATCGCCACTAATTCTAAGGGCAATCACAAAGCATTCTAAATCTATGTCAAGAATCTCAATGGCAACATCCAGATCTGTTCTGAGTTACAGCACAAAGGCACGGATATTACAGAACCAACTGATATTGCCAACATCCTGGCAGATAGGTTCAGTGCTAACTTTACCTCCACCTCACCCCCTAAAGGGCCCATATCTATACAGAAAGAATGCAGAGTCCCTGTAATCACAACAATGCAGGTAAAAGCTGCACTCTCTATAGCCAAAAACACAGCATCCATGAGACAACGTTTCATGCTGCGTTTTACAAGAACTTCAGAACGAACTGGCTCCCCACTCGATAATAGCCTCGGATCAGGCTTTGTGCCCACTGAATGGTGCACAGCAACAGTTATCCAACTCCACAAATGGGGAGCCACCACTGATCCTGGAACTATCGACCTATTAGCCTGATGAACAGACGAACCTGGTCTGCAAGGCCGTGGAACGTATCATTATGGAACACATAAACAAAGACATTGGTAACATCCAAACTCTGGATCCCACCCAGTTTGGGTTTGTGAAAGGCAGATCATGTCTCCTGAACCTGATCAACTTCTTTGAGGCAGCCACCAAAGCCGTAGATGAGGGAAGGTGGTTCACACAGCCTATCTTGACCTCGCCATGGCTTTCAACACCATCCCCCATTCTGGAATTATAGCTAAACTCACTAAACTAGGTATAAATCCCTACATCACAAGATGGGTTGCCAACTGGCTCACTCACAGAACCCACACGATAATAGTTGCAGTCTCCAAATCTGATCTCAAAGCAGTGACAAGTGGAGTACCACAGGGTTCCGTCCTGGGACCTCTCTTGTTTGGTATCTACTTCTCTGAAGTACAGGCTAACACAGAA
This sequence comes from Protopterus annectens, assembly GCF_019279795.1. Classification (NCBI taxonomy): domain Eukaryota; kingdom Metazoa; phylum Chordata; order Ceratodontiformes; family Protopteridae; genus Protopterus; species Protopterus annectens. The sequence goes on along the minus strand of NC_056735.1, from coordinate 1,601,219,989 downwards.
GGCCTCTGGCTAGCGAAGTTTGCAGATGACTGCAAACTAGGAGCCATAGTCAAGTCCCCCAATGATGTGGACATCCTACAGAAGGGCCTCGCTGAGACAGATGCCTGGTATCAGAGCCATGGCCTCAAGCTCAATGCAAAAAAGGACAGTGTCATCCCCTTTGGTAAAAACTCTGTACTCATGAACTACCACAAAGGCAACAATCTGCTTAACACCGAATGTGTGATAAGAGACCTTGGGACCCAGGTGGACAGTAGTCTCCCCTCTGATAGTCACATCGCCACAGTAGGCATGTAAGTCCTTCTATGTGGCACACCTCATCATAAAATGGTTTTCATCCAGGAAAAAAGAGGTCATTGTTCCCCTCTACTCGACACTCATTAGACCCATTATTGAGTGCAACGCCCCTTTTGGAATGTACCTCACAAGACATCTGCAGCAGCTGGAAAGGCCACAGAAGTACCTCATAAAGAGGATTACTGGCCTCAAACAAATGCCCTACACTGACTGCCTCAAAAAACTCCAGCTTTACTCTGTAGCATATCGCCTACTCCAAGGTGATCTCTGCCTAACATATAAAGCTATGTCAAACCCAGAGCTGTTGGACATGCTACATCTAAAGAAATCCCAATCCCTCTGAGCTACATGCTCTATGGACCTAAACTTTGTCACCACAATCAACAGGACATGCTGGAGGGATAGATTCCTGTCCCAGAGACTTCCCATACTCTGGAACAGGCTACCCATCTATGTCAAGTAAAGTTCTTCATTAACACTCTTCAAGAAAAATCTTGATGAGTGCATGGGAAATAGTAAATAACACCCCGGGGATCACTTTTGTGTCACTGCTCGACAGTAGCACAGGAAAATAACTTTCCTGGGTGGCGTAAGCCAGGGAACCTTGTTGGCTAGGCTTACGTAGGCCCTTGGGCCAATAGCCTAGTACCTACCTATGAACCTATGACCCTATGAACAAGATACCCCATTCACTTCACTGATCACTGAGCAGAGAGCCAAGACCCTTGCCTAGCAAAGTTTGCAGATGACTGCAGACTGAGGGAGGGGGAGGGTTTGTTAAAAAATGCAGTATCATCAGCTTTGTTAGACAACCTCTTCCTTTATCATAATGCACAGATTACATACCGTTATAAAATTAAAATGTAGTCAAGAACCTAGAAAGTACTGTTTATTATTCCATCGGTTTTGATGATCATTTTACAAATGTTGTTATGAAATCATGTTATTTTTGTACATCTCCTTATGAAAAGAATATCATCAAGGTCCAAAGAGATAGGTAATCACTCAGCACTGATCTGACCAATTATCAGTATGACATCACATTCGGGACAAATTTCTTTAACATATCAAACAATTAGAAGGACCACAAAGATCCTTAACCAGGAAAATCACAGGCCTAAAGTCCCTGAGCTATCATGAGTGGCTGGAAGCTATATTCCCTCATTCAGTATCTTATAAACTTTTGAGAGGGGAGATCTCTGCCTCACATACCATACCATTACAGACCCATTTGGCCTGGGCCTCCTCCTTCTCAGCAAGTGCAATTGCTCCACTAGTACTATAACCAAGAGTCTAAAACCTACAGTGGCGGGACAGTTTTATAATCCAGTGACTTCCCAACCTTGGAATAAATTTCCCTTGTATGTAATTTCTACCTCCCTTTATTATAACCTAGATGACTGGATGGCTGTTCATAAATTAAGTTGGGAGATGATGATATGGCCCTCTTGGAGAATGAGATTTGGCTTGAGGGAGGGTACAGTCAAGGCCTAAATGACCGTAAGACTCAATAGCCTTTAAATATCTGTGAATATTTAGAGAGTTGGTGCAAAGCTTTTGTCTGAGCCTTATGCATATCCTATTAACTGGAGCCTAACTCAGAAAAGATTATACTGTTTGCAAGGATAATTGCAGGCAACTATAAACTAAAATAAAGGATTATGCTTCACTAAATGGGAGGTAATTGAGCTTAAGTAAATTAATGCCCATTTATTGCCAGTAGTTCCAAATGTGACCAACCAAAGCTAGCTTACATCAATGAGTTGCGAAGCAGGGAGCCATTTTCCACAAACTATACATGGAGGTGTCTTATTTTGTACTAGATGTACAGGCAGCTGTACCATTATTTTGCTGCCAACTCTGTACTGACTTGTTTACTTGCAATAAATTGATTATTTGTATATAACAAATACACTTAAATGCATTTTACATTACCCACAGTCCACACTGAAAATTAAAAATAAAGGGGGGTTGCAGCTCTCCTGAACCTGCACTCTTAGTACTTTAAATATTCTTGGGCTGAGACTTCACAACAGTAATGGAAAAATGCAAATTCCTTATCCCATTTTACATGATCTCATACAAAACAACTACCATACCATAAACCACTAACTGTACAAATGAGCTCAATAGGAAGATACACAACATTCTTCTGTACAAGCCGCCTAAGGTCAGTCAGCTGAAAACATCCACATAGTATACTTCAAAGCAATGCAGAATTCACAGCTTTTGGCCATGTGCACCTCATACAAAGGAATGGCCTGTCTAGATGCAACTAATAATAATTTCTCATATGAAACTTTTGTTAACTGTTTGGATCCATGTTTGTCATGTCAAAGTCATTAATTAATAAGTAATTCATGTATCCTTTTATCTGCATTATAAAGTGTCACAGAGGCAAAACATAAGCACTCAGTAAAATGTCCTGTCAGTTCTTTGCTAGTGTCTGCAACTTCTCAATGATTTTATCATGGCATAGCAAATGTATCTATTTGTTTACAAGTGGTTGCACTCTGTGTTAATTCCCAAGGACTGTAGCATCTGGCTCGTCCATGTTGTACTGCCAGTATTAGAATACTAATGCAAGTGCCTGACAAGAATTTGATTCCTAGGTCTTAGTGTTTTACAACAGCTAATAAGTGCCCACAATGTGGTGAGCTGCAGCCAAAAACTGTGGGCAAGAATAGTCTTGTTAAACTTGATTTCTGCATTAGTAGCTGTATTTAGAGCACAACCAAAAGCTGTTTACTGAATTTCCTGTTTGCACTTAATTTTAAAATCGTTTTTTTCAAAACTTGCATATTTTCTGTCTTTGACCTAGCACTCTTGTGTGGGGTCATTTACTGCACTGTTATAACTTTATATTACTTGTGAACCTCTGCTATCTCTGAAAAAACAAAAACAAAACAAAAAAATCTTGTTTTTTTCCCACTTTTCTGAGATTTAAAAAAGTTCAGTTACAGGCTTGCTGTTCCTGAACTGTTTGTAAGTTTCTGTGAGGCCATTTTTGCTTGGGCTAAAGGAAAGTCTCTCTGTTGATCAGTGGCAGTGAAAAACATTGAGCAGCTCCCCTGCCCCCGTGGGAGTGGTTACTGACTTGAAACTGTAGTTTTATTGACCAGTAGGGGTAATTTCCAAAACTCCTTCATCTTCCTCTCTTAAAACCTAGTTGCCTCGTGGGTTTGGTGTCTTTTCAGGCTTGTTGGCTGTTGATGAAGCACCCACCAAGAGGAGAAAACGCTGAGAGAAGAAGGGAGCCACTTTTAGGATTTTAAGTATTTTTTGTCTATTTATTTGCTAAGTTTTTCTGCATAGTTGCCTAGTTTGAGCTTTCTGGCTTGTTAAACTTGATTTCTGCATTAGTAGCTGTATTTAGAGCACAACCAAAAGCTGTTTACTGAATTTCCTGTTTGCACTTAATTTTAAAATTGTTTTTTCTCAAAACTTGCATATTTTCTGTCTTTGACCTAGCACTCTTGTGTGGGGTCATTTACTGCACTGTTATAACTTGATATTACTTGTGAACCTCTGCTATCTCTGAAAAAACAAACAAAAAAAATATCTTGCTTTTTTCTCAATTTTCTGAGATTTAAAAAAGTTCAGTTACAGGCTTGCTGTTCCTGAACTGTTTGTAAGTTTCTGTGAGGCCATTTTTGCTTGGGCTAAAGGAAAGTCTCTCTGTTGATCAGTGGCAGTGAAAAACATTGAGCAGCTCCCCTGCCCCCCGTGGGAGTGGTTACTGACTTGAAACTGTAGTTTTATTGGCCGTATTGGGTCAATTTCTGGCTCTTTCCAGCCCCTGATATCAAGCACGCTTTAGCGTGCTTTAGCGCGATTTAGCACGGAGTTGCCACTAGAGCAGCATCGGGCAGTGCTGGTTTAACAAGGTTAAACTTTTTCTGGCTCCATAAAGTCTGTTCTTCATTTTTTCCCTTAGAACTGCTCTACTAGTAATCTAAACAGTATATCCCTTAACTAAAAAGCGCAGCACTTGTTCCTAAAAAGCTTTTTTTTTTTTTTCTCTCCAAAAAAAAAAAGCTCAGCATTTGTCTTAAAAGCATCTTCTTTTCAGGCTTAGCACTTCTGTATTATACAAAGTCCCTCACTAGCGAACCCCCCCCCCCCAGGAGTACCCACTTCCTTACTAAATCCTCTCTCATTCAGTTACACCCCAAACTTCTTAATTTCTCTAGCATGTCGAAGGGCCAGATGCTGGCGTCCTCTCATGTCCAGTTGGTGAATCTGGAAATATTGAGGCAATGTTACAATTGCCTCATGTACACAGACAACCCTCTCCTCCTCCCACATAACACAAATACTTGCGAGAGATGCAGCTATTTAGCCAAACTGGAGGCTGAGCTCTCTCAACTCAGGACTGGCAAGACCAGACAGGAGGAGAAGGCAACTACACACACCACAAAACCAGTCTCACATAAAGCTATCACAACAATGAGTCAAACACATAAACACACAAAGACATACTCGGAGGCTCTAAGCAAAAATTTACCTAAACAGCAGAGGCCTCCAAAGCAGACACCCAAGCAACCGCCACCTCATGACACACCACAGGCAACACATAAACCACAAAATCAGTGTGCAAAGCAGTCACAGCCCTTAAGGCCAAATGCAACACCAAACATACTTGTCATAGGTGACTCCATAGTCAGACGCACTGACGTCCCACTCATCAGGCTGAACAAGGAGAGGGTCACAGTAAGCTGCCTGCCGGGCGCTAGAATCTGCCACATAACACAACCACTCGCGTCACTCCACAGCAAGTACAAATATGACACAGTCATTGTCCATGCTGGAGTGAACGACCTGAGACGTACCTCCCTGGACTACATGAAAAGAGACATAGAGGAGCTCTCTGATTATGGGTAGTTTCTTTACTCACTAGTGGGAGTAGGGAGTACTGAACTGCCTGTTTGTCCTCAGAGGAGTGGTTTAAGGCAGTAACTTGTAGTTTATTGGCCATTTTGGGTCATTTCCTGTCTTTTCCAGCCCCCTGCTATAAAGCACGTTTTAGCGCGCATTAGCGCGATTTAGCGCGGAGCTGCCACTGTTGCACACTAGGGCAGCGCCGGTTAAGCAGGTTTAAACTATTCGGGCTACCTAAAGTCCACTCTTCAAATTTTCCCTTGAGACTACCTTCCTCGACCTATACTACTCATCTAATCAGCGTATCCTATAACTAAAAAGATCATCTCTACTTGACTCTAAGTAGACTATTCTCTATCTGTTAAACCTAGCACTTGCCCCTACAGTACTTATTACCTTGATACGGCACTCTTATAGATAGCACCCCAAAAAGGCAACCCCCCCATTTCTCGGTCACCCACATCCCCCGGAATCTTTTTTAAAGTTTTTTGTCCTTCCTTCTAGCATGTCGAGGATCAGTTGCTAGTGTCATCTCCTGCTCAGCTGGTGAACCTGGGAATATTGAGGCAATGTTACAATTGCCTCATGTACACAGACAACCCTCTCCTCCTCCCACAAAACACAAATACATGCGAGAGATGCAACTATACGGCCAAACTGGAGGCTGAGCTCTCTCAACATAGGACTGGCAAGACCAGTCAGGAGGGGAAGGTTACCACACACACTACAGACCCAGTCTCACATAGTACCATTACAACCTCAAATCATACACATAAACACACAAAGACATACTCGGAGGATCTGATCAAAAATCTACCAAAACAGCAGAGGCCACCAAAGCAGACACCCAAAAAACCACCACCTCAGAACACAACACCTGCAACACATAGACCTCACAGTCAGAGTGTCAAACAGTCACAGCCCTTAAGGCCAAACACAATGCCAGACACACTAGTCATTGGTGACTCCATAGTCAGACACACTGATGTCCCGCTCACCAGACTGAGTAAGGAGAAGGTCACAGTAAGCTGTCTGTCGGGCGCTAGAATCCGCCACATAATGCAAGCACTCAGGTCTCTCAACAGCAGGTACAAATATGACTCAGTCATTGTCCACGCTGGTGTAAACGACCTGAGATGTACCTCCTTGGACTACATGAAAAGAGACATTGAGGAGCTCTCTGATTATGTAGCCCAGGCAGGTATGACCCTGACCTTGAGCAGTATCCTACCTTCACCAAGAATGATGCCACAATACAGAGATAAGATGATCAGCTTTAACAATTGGCTTAAACACTGGTGTCATTCAAAGGGGATCCAGTATCTGTCTGCCTGGGATGACATGCTGGACAAGCCACGCTGCCAAGGGACGGCTTGCACCTGTCACCCTGGGATTCGGATATTGGCAAAGGCTCTTGCCACCCCATAGTGCCTTTTTAGGCAAGGCTCAAATTCTAAACCTACCACCCTAGAACACAAAAAGGAAATAAACTAAGGGTAATGCTGCTCAATGCCAGAAGTCTAAATCTCAAAATGCACGCACTCGAGGCCCTTCTCAGTATGGAGAACATCGATGTCTGTGCTGTGACAGAAACCTGGTTCAAGGCTCCTGAGAGCACCCCAGCGCTATCAGGTTTTACCTCATATCATGCGTTCCGGCCCCAAAATCAGGAAAATACCAAGAAAGGAGGGGGGGTATCCATATTCATCAAGGACACCCACACCTCAAGACTGGTGGCAACACATGATGCATCGGAGACCATCCAGGTGCAATTAGCTGTAGGCAAGACTGCTCTGCAAATAGTAGCATGTTACAGGCCACCCTCACAAACACAGGAACCTCACATGGCCTTCCTGAAAACACTAGAGGGGATAAATGTATCACCAAACACCATCATACTAGGTGACTTCAATTACCCAAATATAGACTGGGAACACTACTCAAGCCCAAACACCCTAGCCCAAAAGTTCCTGGAATTCATAAACTCAAATGCCATGGAACAACTAGTCACCATTCCCACAAGAGGAGATAACATACTTGATCTCATCATCACGAACATGGGAGCACAATGTTCAACACCGGAAGTATACCCCTCACTGGTGAGATCAGATCACAAACTAATCTCGCTGGAGGTCCTCATCCCACCCCACCTGAAATAAAAAGACCACAGTAAAGAACTTCCCAAAAGCCGACTTCACACTTCTAAAGACTAGTGTGGTCTCCTTTAAGGCCCCCGCGCCGGGGCAAAACAGTACTCAAGCCGCTGAATCACTTACAAATGCCTTCTACCAGCACCTGCAGGACTGCATGGATAAGGCAATCCCAAGCAAAACAAAGACTCTTTGTACCAAAGGCAAGCGTCCAGTCTGGTGGACCCCAGCCATAAACAAACTCTACAACAAAAGGAGGAAGCTACTACAAGATAGAGCAAAATCCGTAAAAGGTAAGACACCCTTGATCACTATAAGTAAAAAACTAAGAGCTCTCATAAAATCATCCAAAGCAAATTTCGAGAGAAAAATAGCTAAAGACTCAAAAGACAATCATAAGGCCTTCTTTAGCTATGTTAGAAACCAAGGAGGAAACTCCCAGATATGCTCAGAACTAGTTCAAAATGATGTGAAGATTACTGATCCTACAGACATTGCCAACATACTGGCTGACAGGTTCAGTGCAAACTTCTCACCCCTGCCCCAAACAGAGAGATATCTATACCAAATGATTGCAGCCCCCCAAACATCTCCAGCGCCCAAGTGAGAACTGCTCTCTCCAAAGCAAAAAACACAGCATCCATGGGACCTGATGGTGTCCCCGGCTGTGTGCTCCACGAACTCAATGAGGAATTAAACCCACAGCTAGGACAGCTGTTTAATCAAAGTCTTACCTCTGGATACGTACCCAGGGAGTGGCGCATGGCAACTGTGGTCCCACTTCACAAAGGCGGTGCCTCCACCGACCCTGGTAATTACCGGCCCATTAGCTTGACAAGCCTTATCTGCAAAGCCATGGAGAGGATCATAATGGACCTCATAAATAAAGACATTGGGAATTTGCAGACTTTGGATCCAACCCAGTTTGGCTTTGTCAAAGGCAGATCATGCCTTTTAAACTTGGTTGACTTTTTCGAAACAGTCACCAAAGCCATTGATGAGGGAAAGGCAGTCCATACAGCCTACCTCGATCTGGCTAAGGCCTTCGATACAATACCCCACTCGGGTATCATTGAAAAACTCATCAGCTTAAATGTTAACCCATACATCACAAGATGGGTTGCAAACTGGCTGAGTGACAGAACCCACAGGGTCAGAGTTGCTGGCGCCATGTCAGACTCAAAGCCTGTCACAAGTGGTGTCCCACAGGGCTCAGTCCTGGGCCCACTCTTGTTTGGCATCTACTTTTCTGAAGTACAAGCAAACACAGGAGGGTTATGGCTGACAAAGTTTGCAGATGACTGCAAACTGGGCCATAGTAGAAAACACATCTGACACAGATATCCTTCAGAAGGGTCTCACAGTAACGGATAACTGGTGCCAGAGCCACGGCCTAAAGTTAAATGCCAAAAATGCATAGTCATACCCTTCGGGAAAAACAAGGTTACCCCTAGCTACCAAATAGGAGGCAATCCACTGAGCACAGAAGAAGTTATCAGGGACCTGGGGACCCAGGTTGATAGTAGTCTGTCATTTGACACCCATGTAGCTAAAGTAGTTAGGAAGACCTTCTACATTGCCCACCTTATCATGAAGGGATTCTCATCTAGATCAAGGGAGGTTATAGTCTTCCTTTACTCATCACTCATCAGACCAATGATTGAGTACAATGCCCCATTTGGAATGTATCTGACCCGACACTTGCAGCAGCTGGAGAGGCCACAAAAGTTCCTCACCAAAAGGATAAAGGGTCTCAAAATCTATCCTATGCTGCCCGACTGAAAGAACTCCAGCTCTATTCAGTCGCCACCGCTTGCTCAGAGGTGACCTTTGCCTAACATACAAGGCCATGTCAAACCCAGATTTGATGAATATGCTTCACCTCAAAAATCTAGATCCATCAGAGCCACAAGGGCGGGAGACTTAAACCTCGACACGGCTATTAACAGGACGTGCTGGAGGGATAGATTCATCACCCAAAGACTCCCTATGCTGTGGAACAGAATCCCGGTACATGTGAGGCAGAGCACCTCGCTGGCCTTGTTCAAGAGAAATCTTGACCAATGGATGGGAGATCGCAGATATACCCCAGGGATTACCTCAGTGTCACTGCTCGACAGAGGCACAGCAAAATAATGGGTATAGTTCCCCATACTAAAGGGGTGGCGTAAGCCACAAAACGATGGGCTAGGCTTGTAAATGCCCTCGGGCAGATAGCCTAGTATGAACCTATGAACCTATGAACCTATGTAGCCCAGGCAGGTATGACCCTGACCCTGAGCAGCATCCTTCCTTCACCAAGAATGATGCCACAACATAGAGACAAGATGATCAGCTTTAACAATTGGCTTAATTTCTGGTGTCATTCAAGGGGGATCCAGTGTCTGTCTGCCTGGGATGACATGCTTGACAAGCCACGCTGCTTCGCAAGGGACGGCTTGCACCTGTCACCCCTGGGATTCCGGATATTGGCTAAGGCTCTTGCCACCCCCAGAGTGCCTTTTTTAGGCAAGGCTCAAATTCTAAACCTACCACCCTAGAAAACAAAAATGGGAAGAAACTAAGGGTAATGCTGCTCAATGCCAGAAGTCTAAATCTCAAAATGCACGCACTCAAGGCCCTTCTCAGTATGGAGAACATCGATGTCTGTGCTGTGACTGAAACCTGGTTCAAGGCTCCTGAGAGCACCCCAGCACTATCAGGTTTTACCTCATATCATGCGTTCCAGCCCTAAAACCCAGACCACACCACAAAAGGAGGGGGTGTATCCATATTCATCAAGGATACCCACACCTCCAGGTTGGTGGCAATGCACGAAGCATCGGAAACCATCCAGGTGCAATTAACCATAGGCAAAACTGCTCTACAATTTGTAGCATGCTACAGGCCACCCTCTCAAACTCAGGAACCCCACACAGCCTTCCCGAAGACACTGGAGGGTATAAATGTATCTCCAAACACCATTATATTGGGTGACTTCAACTACCCGAATATAGACTGGGAACATTACTCAAGCTCAAACTTTCTAGCCCAAAGGTTCCTGGAGTTCATAAATTCAAATGCCATGGAACAACTAGTCACCATTCCCACAAGAGGAAAAAATATACTAGATCTCATCATCACAAACATGGGGACAAAATGCTCCACACCGGAAGTATATCCCTCATTGGTGAGATCAGATCATAAACTAATCTCACTGGATATCCACATCCCGCCCCCACCCCAAACAAAAAAGACCACAGTGAAGAACTTCTCTGAAGCAAACTTCACACTACTCAAGACTGGTGTGGTATCCTTCAAGGCCCCTGAGCCAGTGGAAACCACAACCCAAGCTGCGGAAGCCCTTACAAATGCCTTCTATGAACACCTCCAGGACTGCATGGATCAGGCAATCCCTAATAAAACAAAGACTCTTTCCACCAAGGGCAAACGTTCAGTCTGGTGGACCCCAGCCATAAACAAACTTTACAATAAGAGGAGAAAGCTGTTACATGATAGAGCAAAATCCATAAAAGAGAAGACACCTTTGATCATTATTAGTAAAAACATACGAGCACTCATAAAATCATCCAAGGCCAACTTTGAGAGAAAAATTGCTATAGATTCAAAAGACAATCATAAGGCCTTCTTCAGCTATGTTAGAAACCTGGGTGGAAACTCCCAGATATGCTCAGAATTAGTCCAAAATGATACTAAAATCACTGAACCCACAGACATTGCCAACATACTGGCAGACAGGTTCAGTGCAAACTTCACCCCCCTCTCCCCCCCAAAAGGTGAGATAACTATCCCAGCGGAGTGCAGCCTCCCAGACATCTCCAATGCGCAGGTGAAAGCTGCTCTCTCTAAAGCTAAAAACACAGCATCAATGGGACCGGATGGTGTCCCCGGTTGTGTGCTACATGAACTCAATGAGGAACTAAACCCGCACATAAGGCAGCTGTTTAATCTTAGCCTTACCACAGGATACATGCCCAAGGAGTGGCATACGGCAACTGTGGTCCCACTCCACAAAGGCGGTGCCTCTACAGACCCTGGTAATTACCGCCCCATAAGCTTAACAAGCCTGGTCTGCAAAGCTATGGAGAGGATCATAATGGAACTCATAAACAAAGACATAGGGGACTTGCAGACATTGGACCCGACCCAGTTTGGCTTTGTCAAGGGCAGATCATGCCTTTTGAACTTGGTCGACTTCTTCAAAACAGTCACCAAGGCCACTGATAAAGAAAAGGCAGTCCATACAGCCTACCTTGACCTTGCAAAAGCTTTCGACACAATACCCCACTCGGGTATTATAGAGAAACTTACCAGCTTAAATGTAAACCCATATGTCACAGGATGGGTTGCAAACTGGCTAAAGGACAGAACCCACAGGGTTAGAGTAGCTGGCGCCATGTCAGACTCTAAGCCGGTCACAAGTGGTGTCCCACAGGGCTCAGTCCTTGGCCCCCTGTTGTTCGGCATCTACTTCTCAGAAGTACAGGCTAACGTAGGAGGACTATGGCTGACCAAGTTTGCAGATGACTGCAAACTGGGAGCCATAGTGGAAAGTACATCGGACACAGATATCCTTCAGAGGGGTCTCACGGAAACTGATAGCTGGTGCCAGAGCCATGGCCTGAAGTTAAATGTCAAAAAATGTATAGTCATACCCTTCGGGAAAAACAAGGTAACCCCAAGCTACCATATAGGTGGCAATCCACTAAGCACAGAAGAGGTTATCAGGGACCTGGGGACCCAGGTTGACAGTGGCCTTTCTTTTGACACTCACATTGCTAAAGTGGTTAGAAAAACCTTCTACATTGCCCACCTGATCATGAAGGGATTCACATCTAGATCAAGTGAAGTCATTGTTCCCCTGTACTCTTCACTTATCAGACCAATGATCGAGTACAATGCCCCATTCGGGATGTATCTCACCCGACACCTGCAGCAATTGGAGAGACCCCAAAGGTTCCTCACCAAAAGGATAAAGGGACTCCAAAATCTGTCATATGCTGCCAGACTGAAGAAACTCCAGCTCTATTCAGTCACATACTGTCTGCTCAGAGGTGACCTGTGCCTGACATACAAGGCCATGTCCAACCCGGAATTAATGGACATGCTCCACCTCAAAAAATCCAAATCTACCAGATCCACTAGAGCAAGCGACTTAAACCTTAGCACGGATATAAATAGGACATGCTGGAGGGATAGATTTGTCACCCAGAGACTCCCTATGTTGTGGAATAAAATCCCGGTCCATGTGAGGCAGAGCACCTCGCTGGCTCTGTTCAAGAGAAATCTTGACTGGTGGATGGGAGATCGTAGGTTTACCCCGGGAATCGTCTCTGTGTCACTGCTGGACAGAGGCACAACAAACTAATGGGCACAGTATTTTTTAACATAAGGGGTGGCGTAGGCCACACAAACTCTGTGCTAGGCTTATAAATGCCTTAGGGCAGATAGCCTAGTATAAACCTATGAACCTATGAACCTAAACAAACATTCTTCCATAATATCTGCACAATAATGCTACTCTTGATTTGTAGGTATAATCAAAGAATAAATTGTTGTTCAATCAGTATGGCAGTCAGTGGAGAAAACTAATGTTGGGGGCTGCTATTCTATAGTCAGGGTTTTGATTCCATTCTTTTTTCCCCTCAGCCTATATTTACTTACTGTGTAACTCTGAGTAAGTCACTTAACTAGACATTGTTCCCATGTTCCCTTTGAAAAAAGACACTTGTGTCCAGTGGCCCTCCTGGTTAAGAAAATTAAATAAATAGAAGGAAAACAACTTTTGATCTACAACAAAACATGAATCAATAAAATGCATTCAGATAAACAGAAAATAACTAATTGCCCATCGACTCAGTGTAGGGTAGGCATACTATTTACTTACAGCATTACAAGGAGTGAGCTGTTATGGGTAATTGGGTATTAAATTATATGTACTGATATTGGTAGGAACTTAGCTTCAGAAGTGCATTTGGCTAGGTAAGACATATTCTATTAAGGACTTAAGGTTCCTTAGGTAGTGCGAAGAAGAAGCTAACTACTGAATCTGATAAGCAAACCACTGACAAAATGAAAATTAGCAAGAGAAAGAAAGCACTATACCTGTCAATTCTGTTGGGCAGACAGGGCAGGTAAAAGATGGATGGTGGAAAAACAGCTGGTGTGAGAAAAGGGACCTATGTATTCATAGGGCAGGAAAAAGGGGCTGACAGAAATAAAACAGGAACACATAAGACATGTTGTTAGAATAAATTATTACTAACTTAAATTAATGTCCAGGGAAATGGGTATACTACAAACTGGAAAACGTTTTCATAAAAATGACCCTAGGAGATAGCATATTATGGGGCAGATGAGTGGTACAGAAAGAGGTTAGTAACAGTGTAAGTAACATAAGTGAACTACTTGGTATTTATTTACTGTTTGTGGTGAGGAAGATCACATTTGAAAAGTAAACTGGACTAAGTTCAAATCATCATCATCATTCTTATAATAATATGACAACAGCTTGCTTAGTCACCCAATTTCACAGTTTACACATTTCTTCCAAATAGTGCTTAATAATCTGGTCCAATTAAAAACAAAAAGTTCCCACTGGATGAATTGGAAAAAAAAAAAACACTAAAACAAAAAACACCAACCAAGTAGAATGGAGGCCACAAGAAAATTAATGAATAAAACAAGCTTTTTTGTCACTTTCATCTCAAAGAGATTTCATCAGAATAAAATTCAACCATCAAACCTTTCTTTTTATATTTAATAAAATACAATCATTCTATCACCCAATTAATCAATTAAAACCTGAACCTAAGGTTTCACTGAAACTAATTGAAACTAAAAGCAATTCAAATGAAAAACTTCCTTCAGTACTATTTCTTTGTCATACAAGATATCTGCAGGCTAAAGCCGAAATGTCATAACCAGTGACAAAAGTAATAATACCACTAAAATGTTAATAAACAGTCAATCTTCTGTTCTTTAAAAACATTTTATGCTGATGGAATCATTCATTCCTGGTGGTTTGTTGGCGCCTAGCCTTAACTGCCAAATAGTTTCCTTTTGTTCTATTCTTTCTTTGTAACAACCCTCCCTAATGTTCCTAGGCACTTGTTCCAGAATAGAAAACAAACATTTATTATAACTGGGACACTGAAGAGTGTGCTTGAATAATGCACGGTTGTAATTTTACTTTTTACTTTTGTCACTGGTTATGACATTTGGGCTTTAGCCTGCAAATATCTTGTATGACAAAGAAATAGTATTGAATAAAGTTTTTTCATTTGAATTGCTTCTAGTTTCAATTAGTTTCAATGAATCCTTAGGTTCAGGTTTTGATTGATACATCGGGTGATAGAATGATTGTATTTTATTAGATACAAAAAGAAATGTTTGATGAAGTCTCTTTGAGACAAAAGCGACAATAAAGCTGGCTTTATTCGCTAACTGTCTTGTGGCCTCCATTCTACCTGGTTGGTGTTTTTTGTTTTAATCTGGTCCAGTTATAATCCGCATTTTAGTTGTTGATTTCATTCAGATGACTGATTGCAATGTAATGGAAACAGACCTCAACAAATGAATCTTTTACAATAATGGAACTCTGTAAAGTTTAAAAAGGTCTTTTACATGGATACTAAAGACTTGTCTGCTTGGTGCATGGCATATGCCCACCACCAATTTATATTTATAGTTTGAGACCATTTATAGTCTGAATAAGCCTACCCACTTCCACCTATATATATATCAATTTGCTTCAGTACTTTGTTAACACTTGCAGAAATATTTGGGGGCAAACACTGTGTGAAATTATTAACTTTGTGGAATCAGTTGTCATACTGTATGTCCTAAGAGCAGTTACTGACTGATATAATACTAAAAAAACTAGGAAAGTCATTAACAAAAGTAACAAAGCACTAAACAGCCTGCAAACTAGTGCTCATAGAAATGGTAATTATACTGATGAAAATAATATACTACCACTTCAGTCTGAGAAATAAATGGAAATCTAAATATTCTTCCTGCTTGCTTTTGTTTTAGACCCACCTTTAATACATTCAAGTATAGTGAGCTGTCAGCAGTGTTTTAGAATTTAATGAGAATTTACAAACTAAGAAAACAATATAGTGCAATTTGTTTCACAAGGAATGGCACTGACAGTTTGTTTCACAAATAATGATACTGACAATTTGTTTCACAAGGGATGATACTGATAATTTGTTTCACAAGGAATGATACTGACAATTTGTTTCACAAAGAATGACACTGATAATTTATTTTATAAAAAACAATGCTGGCTTTTTTCTTACACAGTTTGTTTAGCAAAAAAACATATGGAGCTGCAGAAACAATGACAACCATACATCAAAGTGCAATGGTTTAGAAATTCTAGAAATGCATCATTTTCTGGGGCTTTCTTTCGCCAGCTTTAATTAAAAATCCCCAAACCATGCAGGATAGACTAATTCATTCTCCAAAATCCTGAAGTAGCCTGAGCTTGTTTCTCACAGCTCCCATATGTATAAGCTTTGAAGCTGATAATCATGCAATTTGTTTTCATATTCTAAACTTAGTTATAGAGGCAGGTGTTGGTCATTACAAATCTCTAGTGGTTAAGAAAAAACTAAATACAATGTAACTGCTGGTTTCCCCGTGCAATTCAGTAAATAAAAATATAAAAATAAAATTAAATAGTAACACAAATAAACTTTGAAAATAAGGTATACTAGTAACTCTTTTTTCCTACATAATGAAAACATGGCTATATTTATGTGTGTGTGTGTGTGTGTGTGTGTGTGTGTGTGTGTGTGTGTGTGTGTGTGTGTATGTGTGTGTGTGTGTGTATGTGTGTGTGTGTATAAAATCAACAGATTACTATGAACAATATTCCTTATCTGTAAGTAGATGTCAGTAGAAACCAAGATTCTGCAGATCACAAAATGAAAGGCTTAATCAGTATGTAGCTTTGTTCTGCCAAGCATTATTATGCATTGACTATGGCAAATAACAAAGCCCTAAAGCTGAGAAACTTACAAGTGATTAAATGGCAGGTGTTGAAAGGAGAAACTGCAGGATAAATAGAATTGCTTGACACTGTTATCAGAACAGCAGTGTAGAACAACAATGACAGCTTACCCGTTGTGATCAGTTCTGCAGAAAGGAACTATAAAAGAAATATAATGGATGTAAATGTGATTCTTGATATCATATCCCAGCAGGACTTGAGAGGTAGAGATTCTGATAAGAATCAATATTATTTTCTAGGACAATGGCAAACTTCATAATTATTCTTGTTTTAGATACGGAATATACAATATGATATTTTCATAATTAAACATGAAAGTACAATTAAACAATGTGCCATTTGGTTAATTTGTGTTTCTGTAGGTGCTTTGATAGATCATTTTATCCGTGAGCTAGGTAAGAACTGAGTAAGAGATTAGAACAGTGATTGGAGAGTTAATAGATAAGATAGATATGTAATCTAATCTGTTTGTGAATAATCTATGCAATTTCTCAAGAAACACTCAACACCACATAGCACACATATCACCATATGTTAACTACGTACCTTATGCAAAACCCCGGTTTTAAAGTTACAAAATATGTATATATGTGAAGTGACATTTATTATTTTACTGTGATTGTTTAAACACTAGCTTGGATGAGTATCTAATGGATTGTCACAGTGGGATTCATTGAGTGTTACACCACATAGACCAATTCCAGGAAATGTGTCTCAACAAACTGTAATAATGGGGTTTACTAAATGTGCTAGCAAGTTAGTAGTTCATGAAGCACCTGCTCTCTACCACTTCCTCCAAAAAACAAGTGCTCTAACTCCTACTAACATGATTTCCTGTCTGTACATAGTCCTCCTGACACCTGACCATATAGACTACATAGCCAATCCAGAACTAGGATTGGGAGTTGGCATAATGGTTAAGTTGTTTACCTCATAGACAAGAGGTACAGAGTTTGATTTTCTCTAAGGGAAATTCGCTAAGTTTAAAATGGTCCACAAGAGCAGCTAACCTAATACTAACCTATGAACCTAAACCTAAGAGTTCCACCCAGTCTCCATCCCCACTTCTCAGTCCCTTATCTTAAACTCTACTCTCTCTCAAATCCAAAAGTCCTTGATCGGTTCCTAAACCTAACGTTCTAGCTGCTCCTTCCTAAACCTAAATTCCTTCATCACTCCTTAACCCCAACTTCTTTCATACACCCAAACCTAAAACTCCAACCCTTTCCCTAAACCTAAGTTACCCATTTGATCCCTAAACCAAAAATTCCCTTCTGGCTCCCTAGCTCTAAAATCCCCCTTCTGTTTTCTAATCTTAACTCCCTGCTCCCTCTTCATAACTGCTTGCCCAAACTCATATTCTACTTTTAGCATGAGGCGCAGCCTAAGCGAACTACAAGGTGCTTGAGTCATTGGCTTGTCTCTTGTGCCTCTAGTGAACCCTTCAGGATGGGATATAACATGGGTCCTGAAGAAGGCTGCAAGTCCTACTCTCTACATACCTAGCATTTGATGACCCAGGCTTCAACAAATAAGGTTCAACAATCTGAGCCTTGATCAAACAAGTTGTGATGAAACTCATGAGACCCACATTTGTACTACACTAAGCCCGTTGTGGGATATTTTGCAAATAAATCATATTTATTTATTTACATTTGTTGACTGGGAATGTCCGACTGGACGCAGGTCCATTTTCAGCAGAGGCCCGGGGAGAAAAGTTCCACAAATTAAAATATTACAGACATAGTTACAGATTAAGATTCCTAGCAATTAAAATATTACAAACATAGTTACAGATGAAGAACATAGTGCATTCAGTAGATAACTAGCATCTGTTCTATTCACAAAGTCATAGCTGATATTAACAATTGTTTTATATACTCAGAATACATTTCAATAAGTGAAGATTTTCATTCCATAGCATCATGTTTAGTTCTGCAACAGGTTCTATATCTGTCTAGTCATTCAATGGTGTGGTATATTTTGAAATAGTTAACAAAACTAATTTCAGAGGACTTTTGATGTTGTTTTGGAGCAGTTCTTGTGCTACTTAAAGACCTGTATTCACCAATCTGTCTGTCTCACTTATTGTCTCACACACACTCTGAAATTTATTTTAGCTGCCACAGTTTTCACAGTCTCTATTGTCATTCAAAAGAAGTGGATGTGACAATTCTTGTTGTTCACCTTCCTAGAACTCTAAAATATCTGTCTTAACCAAATATCTGTAATTCCTTTTCTAACACCTTATATGTTCCTCGCAAACTAAATGTTTTTTGGTTAAGCTGCGTTATCAACTGCTTCAGTTTCACTTTGTAGACATCCCCATGGCTTTTGTGTCAATTTTGTATGGCTGGCAGTCTTTTTTGATTTCAGTCTTAGAAGTACTTTAATTTATGCTGAATTATTTCTAGTATTTCATTAACTCTGTTGATTTTCAGAAATTAGCAATGCAGCTGAAGTAGGTGGTCTGAACTTATATTCTCATTACTGTTTGGATAATTCACGCTGCTTCACTAACAGATTACAGACCACGTGGACTTAAGTGTTATAAATATTTGAATTTCCAATCACCCAGAAATATTCTCCAAATTCCTGACTTACATATCATGGACAAGTGTCAGAAATGAGAATGACATGTGCTCCTTTTCACACACACAACTACTCTACCTATTCCCTAATTACTTCCCTCCTAACTGTAACCACTCAGGCAGACACAGGTGTGCACGCGTGCACACACACACACACACACACACACACACACACACACACACACACACACACACACACACACAAACACACACACAAGATCAGTCACACACCCCTGTAGATACACACAAATCCTTCCACATACATATACGTAGAGATATGCCTACCCCGCTATTACACTTACCTGATCTTACATTTTACATGGTTTATCCCACCATTGAGTAGAATAGGGAAAAGCAGCTTTTTCTCCACATTCATTAATATGGCGGACAATGCTAATTTATGTAGCCAAGCAATTCACTGAATTGCTCAATTACTTAAATCCCTTACCAGCGGGCATTTTTGTGAGAAAGTAAATGTCAATTGAGCATAACCACCCCCCCCACTACTGGGTCTATATTAAATCAACAAACAGTTAAAAAAGTAAACATTGATTTAGTGACCCCATGTAAGCGAAAGCTTACAATCCCGGACACTTAGGAGAAAAAGATCGCTGTTCCAAAAAAGAAAAAAAACAAAAAACTGTAAAACATTACATACTGTCTGGGGGCTTCATCCCCACACACCCCTACTTAAATATACCAACTCTGAGATCACACTACAGTGACGAAAATGGCAAATTATTGAAAGCAGCCAAGCAATGTCTTTCCCAGGGAAAGAATTCGCTTATATGCCATTTCAGTATTTTTGCCATTTCGTGCTTCCAAGTTCGATCAAGACGCATTCGAAAGAATGCATCTTCAGTCATATAATGGGGAACTCAACTACATCATTATCATGAAGTGCAGTTGTAGTAGAGACAACCCACAATGCTAACCCTACATACATACCATATAGAATCACTCTGTTGACCCTATCTATGAATCAGAATAGGTCTCTGCCAGTGTCTGCTGCTCATGTTAGGATTTTCCACTGGTGACTGCCCTTTCTGACCAATCCTCATTCTTATAATATAGTGAGTATAATGTGGATTCTAAGATGAATGCTGTCTGTGTGGGAAAAAAAAATACTTACTTTTAAGCATGTGATAGACTCAAAACAAGGAGCACTTCCTAAACATTTGTTCCCTTTCTTTCTAGTTAGTGTACATCAGATAATTGTTGGACATGACTTTAAACATGTGAAAGTCAAAAGTAATTTATTGTTAACCAAGAGTGTATACTGAACTACTTACAGATTACCATGAATAAATGCTTGTCTATAATGCAGACTTACTGTATTTGCTGGCTAATGTAAAATGACCTT
This sequence comes from Protopterus annectens, assembly GCF_019279795.1. NCBI lineage: Eukaryota > Metazoa > Chordata > Ceratodontiformes > Protopteridae > Protopterus > Protopterus annectens. The sequence continues at coordinate 1,601,199,685 of NC_056735.1, read as the reverse complement.
AAGGTAATACAGTATAGTGTGTGTGTGTGTCTGTGTGTGTGTGTGTGTGTGTGTGTGTGTGTGTGTGTGTGTGTGTGTGTGTGTGTGAGTGTGTGTGTGTGTGTGTGTGTGTGTGTGTGTGTGTGTGTGTGTGTGTGTGTGTGTGTGTGTGTGTGTGTGGTCTTCTACAATTTTGGTGAACATGCTTTTCTAAGAATGGTTTGTGCAGCTATATTTTATATTGAATCCACAATACTGTGAACATAAGCTAATGCAGTCAGAAATTATGTTGATTTGCATATGGATTTCATTAGATGAGAGTTCTGGATTTTTAGGTTTTGTACTGTGGTTTGAGGGAATGTACTGAGAAGTTTTGTTGGTGGCTTTGTTGCTATTGTTTTTATTGCATTTCTTGCAGTATAGACTTAGGGGGGAATTTAATAAAACCTACACTGTCTTTTTTACCATGTAGGTATTGTGGCATGCTCCTTATATGAAAGTAAGCAGGTTTTCAATTCAGTAAACACAGCTGGGTGGTGCGCACAAACATGCCAACATGGAAGTATCCGTGGCATGCAAATCATCTCATGAGCCGGTGAAATTCATGCAAATGAGGGAGGTAGAGCAATCTAGGCAGCAGATAGGCAACCCTGCAGACCCCTGTTGGTGTCCAAAGTGTACATGGAAAAATTCTGTGTACAGGATTTTAGACAGACAACAGGGGCTGCAGAAATGTAGGTAGATAGACAGAAATGGCATAGCACATGCAGATATGAACAAAACTATCCACCTTGTGCCCAAAAATGTAAGGGAAATAAGTTAAAATAATTTTATTTTTTTAATGATCTGGTTATGTTTGGGCAGCACACTGCAGTGCGCAAACATGTTTTTAAGAAAAAAAAAAAAAAAAAAAAAAAGTAGAAAAACCACATTTAATAGTATGTGACAGAAATGTATTACAGGACCCTGCATGGAGTATCTACAATGGTGGAAAGCTGCTGTTGCTAACAAGGTAGGGCCTGGAACCATGTGGTTTCCAGGTTGTGTGCACAGATCCCTATGCAAATGAGGTGGGGTTACTGAATAGCACAAATGGGTATCCATGTCCTCGTATCCCTTCTGTGTAGGCCAGAACAATGTTGGTGTCCACAGAAGAGGTAGCTAATATCAAGAGGGGGTGTGTTGAAGGACCTGTAAGCTCTCTGGAACTCAGCTGTGGCTGTTTGCATGGCACACTGCTGTGCTTAGCAGGGTGGTGTGTACACTGATGGCTATGCTTTACTTACCTCTGGGGCATGTGTTTCAGCATGTTTATGAAGTGCACTACCATTCTGAGAGTGACCTTTCATGGGGGTGTGTACAGTGACTGCTGTGCTTTGTTTACCTTCGTGGCACTTGTTTCCGTGTGTTTGTATGGTGTGCCTCTGTACTGACTGTGTTTAAAAGTCAATGGTATATTAATTACTGATGACCACTGTTTCACTTAAACTAGGGCAATTACATCTTCTTAATGATGTACTTGGCAGGTGGAATGTATCATAGGTAGCCAATCATACAGCCTGCACCTATAGCAGAGCACTATAAAGGTTGCATACACCATATAATCTGATTTCTCCCCCATACTCTGCACCAGTGAAGTACAGACGTGGGAATTTGTACTGATGGAATGCTAGGGCCTGCTGCAGGTCTGCTACATCCATATGTGCTAGATGCTGAGGTCAATGCTGCTGCTGACAATGAGCCTAGACTGAGAAGGAGAAGGGTGTTCAGGCTCAGGGTAAACTTCCAGGAGCTACATGAGCTGAAGATTGTAGAGCACTACAGGGTGGACAGGGACATGCTACAAGGACTCACTGAGCTCTGCCAACGTCAACTCAGACCCAACAGAGAGGAACCCATCCCAGTGAACACAAAGATATGTGTAGCTCTTAAGATACTAGCCACAAGTGCTTTCCATAGACCAAATGGGGACATGATGGGGGTTATGCAAGCATCAGCATCCAGGGTACCCCACCAGTTCCTGAATGCCATACTACCACAAGCTAGTAAGCACATATAGTTTCCCCTTACCCCTCATCTGAGGGCCAGCAATATGCAACACTTCTACTGTATAGCACACTACCCTGAGGAACTGGGTGCCATAGATTGCACTCATGTATACATCAAAACACCACCCGGTGAGGCAGATAGAATCAACATCAACCGCAAGGGTTATCAATCCATCAACTGCCAGGTCATATGCAATACCCAGGGCATTATCATGAATATGTGTACTGGCAGCCCTGGCAGCTATAATGACTCTCATATCTGGCATGCATCACAGCTGTACCATATGTTTGCTAGGAGGTACATCCCGCATGGCCATTTACTGGGGGGGGGGGGGGTGCTGGCTACACACTGGAACCTTGGATAAAGACACCCATTAGAAATGCATACACACCCTCTGAGGAATGCCATAATGTGGCACATGCACAAACTAGGAACATCATAGAGTGTGTGTTTGGGCTGTTGAAGTCATGGCTCTAGTGCCTCAATATATCTGGCAGGGCCTTGCAGTACTCTCCATCCACATGTGCACATGTTCACAGTATGTGCCATGCTACACAGTATGATCCTGCAGAAACAGCTGCATCAGGCAGAGCAAAGAAAAGGTATACACAGCCCCCACTATTGCCAAGGTCCCCTCAGCCACACCCACAGGAGGACTTGGAGGAAGAACACCCTGAGAAAGTCCCTGAAGGCAGGTGTAGGCATGCCCAGTATGCCCTGACCTTGGCAAAGAGACAATTCGTAGCAAGTTCACTAATAACGTATGGCCCTGGGGACTGACACCTACTCCAACTTGCATACATATAGTAAAAATGATGCCAGCCAGCCCACACAACCTGTACCTAACCATGTATTGGCTGCATATTTAGTGCATCAGACAGAGTCAGCCACAAGCTACACGTCTGTCAATTTCGGCATTTGTAAGGTAAGTCACTCAACTATACACCACTTGTAAGGAGTACTAGGCTATGGTAGCATATGTATGGACTTGCCGCATGTATATAAGGGAATATAGTGGGCTACTGGGCTACTTGAAGAGATCTAACAGCCACATGGGACAACAGATACCCAGTCCAATAGTATGAGCTCCATAGTATTCACTAGGCCAAATGGCTGGAAAATCCACTACATTATTCCAGGGAGATGGCAAACAGTGGGGTCACAGGACAATAACACAACTGTCTATGCCAGCAGATCATGGGTTGCTTGTCCCCCACCACAATACATCAGTGTTCCCAAACAACTGCTGCAACAGTAAGTCAGCAATGGTATATCAGCAGACCAGCCAGTGTCAAAGCTGTGACATAGAATATGAGCGCATGTTGTATGTCATACGTAATGCAGAAATGACAATGTATGTCTGTATGCTGCTGATTGTGTGATGAATGACACATCTCTGTCTGGTGGCTGGTGTAGGTCAGTGGGCTAGGGACGTTAACATGGGTGAGGGGTGTTGGTTTAAATCTGGCAGCATCTACATCTTTTTTCTCATTTTTTTTTTATTTTTCAAATACATTTGAATGAATTCCATATTATTTATACATAACATCTTAAATAACTATGTACACTATTTACATTGGCCTGACACTATAACATATCTTAATGTATACAGTTACTTCATAAGTATGTCCAATCCATTATCAGAGTGTCTGATCAATTATTGTATAGTGTCAATCAACGATAAGTCTTTTCCCCAAAGGTTGTTGATAAATGGCTTTGGATAAATTCTTACTTCTTTAATTTTAATTTCCAATAATGCTGTAGTCTTCCAAAGGCTGTAGAAGTCTTCCAAAGTTGGTATTGTGTTTGTATTCCATCTTCTTGTTATACACTTCCTTGAAATTGCAAGTGTAGTCCATATTAGATACATGTTTAACCTATTCAAATGAGGACCTTCGTTCACATTTAATAATACAAGAGCTTTAGTTAAATAAAATGATTCATTAAATAAAGCTTGTAGAAAGTTATTAATAGCATTCCAAAATGGCTTAATTTTAACACAATAAAAGAAATTGTGGTTCCAATCTGCATTGTGTACTTGCTCACATCTCCAACATATTCCTTTTATGGAAGAACTAATTCTACTGATTTTATCTGAGTTTAAGAATGCTCTGTGCAAGCATTTCTAAATAAAAACATTCCAGTATTGTGTAAAGGATGCATATTTTATTGATAATAAGATATTGGTTTTAATATCTTCAGTTAACTGTACTGAGTGTGCTTTTGTTATATATTTCCAACATGAGGTTTTGGGTGTTGCTTTATCGTTTATCAATATTTTGTAAAATTGTGAAATACTGTTTCCCATGTCAGAGTCATTATATATGATTTCATATATATATATTTTGTAAATTTAGGTATTTCTTTAAATGAAGAATTGTTAATCATTCTACTTAAATCTTGTGAATATGACAGAATATTCTGTAAAGTTAGCCAGTCCTGTTATGGAATTTTGTTTGTTGTTCTTATTACTTGCATATCTAAAACTTTTAGTTATTTGATACATTGGAGACAACAAACAAATCCTTTCTGTTCCCAGGAATTAATGATTTCTCTATATATTTTATGTGGAAAGTTCTTTGTGACCATAAATGGTCCTTCCCAACCCTTGGTTTGGCTGCTGTATGTCCCGATACTGGTGCTGGATGATTATCTAGAGTAAGCATTTATACCTCTGTGTTCTTATTGGGTACGTCTGTGTTCTGTAAACTACTACCATTAGACCGGAGAAGTACTACTTAGATGTTGTACCTACAACCAATTTTAGATATGTTTAGTGCTTAAACCGTTCTGATATTCTGCTTAAGCACGTGGCTTTATTGATGTTTTGCTTGTAACCTAAGATTGCAATGTATTAACGCTTGGACTGCCCTAGACATTTATGATCTCACATGCTGCGTTATGTACTAGATTGCAGTTAAATGCGGTTCGCCTGGGAATCGCCCACCTGTGCACTGTATTTTTGTTATTGTTACTCTGAATGTTTTCTAGCCAGTTAGTTAAAGTTTGTGCTGTAGGAACGCTTGTTGCGCATTTAAATGGCCAGCGACGCTCAGGCGTCTTCCTTATCAATCTTTCTGCTGCAGAGTCCTCTGTAATGCTTGTAGAATATTTAACTGACGAGTTAGCTACCATCGCTAACATTGTATTACATAAGTTGCGCACTATACATTTTATTCTCCTCAGCATATTAAATCCTGACCTTAGAGTGCTGTGTGTTTAACCAGTCTGCTCCCATACCACTTCCATTTGACTGCCTCCCCACTTTTGGCGCCTTTTCTTAACATAGCATATGCCTTTACCATAGAAGACTCCTTGTTGGAACAGGATCGCAGATATTGTGTATCCACAATACATATATAGCAGCTTTCATAGGCAGCATCTCTTTGTGGTAGTCGCATCTAATATTGTGCACCTTATATACCACTACCTTCAATATTCCCCCTTAGTCTAACTCCTCTACGTACCATAACTTCCATTTATCTCTCCTAGACCACCGCACGCTGACTACATTTCCTGATATATTATGGGGTACTCTAAAGCCTATCGCTGTACCAGCGCACACCAATTCACCTTTGTACTGGATCTGTTAGTCTCAGTTGTGCCACACATTCTGGGGACAAGCACTCGCTGACCCTACTTATTTTACTAACTGCATTTCCCGTTATAGTACAGGGGTATCGATGTATCAGTGCACACCAATTCATCTTTATACTGGATCTGATAGTTTAACTGTGCTACACATCCTGGGGATAAGCACTCGATGACCCCATTAGTTTTACTAATTGTAACAACAGTTGGAGCATATAGTTCCCGCCTCACCCGCTAATAAGAAACAGCGTCGCTACTTCTTCTTGTATAATGGAAACCATTATAAGCGAGCGCTTCCATGCCATGTTAATACCTCTGGCCTTGTAATGTATCTACTTAATCAACCTCTCTCCATATATTCACCCACCAAACTAGTTTTTTTTATTTGAGTCCTCATTTCTATGACTAGAGTTATGTCTGCATTGCATTTCTTACCTTAGAATATTATTTTTACTGCATTTAACCTAACATATTGTTATTTTGACTGCAAATAACCTAATATTTTGTGTGCTTTTAATATACTTTGCCTATTTAGTGCCAGATACTCTAGCTTTTAACATACATTGCCTATTTAGTAACAGATATGCTAGCTAGACTATAAGTATAAATCCAAATGTGAGTAATGTTCACCTGTTAGACACTTCGTTGCTATGTTTTAATAATTGCTCTCCAATAATTGTCTCTGTTTTACCTCACTATCTTCCTCTCTCTCCCTAAGATTTCAATTACTTGCCTTTCTGGAACCTGCATCCTCCTTCACAAGTGTCTCTTCCCTGCTGGAAAGCCTGAAATTGTGTCCACCAAGCCCCAATACTGTATACATCGGGAGTAACAACTATACAAAGACTATAAAAGTATGTTACCTGTATATGAATAATCCAAACCTTCTGACCCTAGAATTCTGGTCTAGCTACCTGCCTAGGACTAGCAGCAGCCAATACCCTAATTTTATTTGGAGGCCCTTCCAAACCCTTATTTACTAAGCTCCCATAGCCACCCTTGTTAGTTCTATATCCTCTAGCCTTAATACTGATTCTGTTCACTACTACTGTCCTCATTTCACCCCTTCCTACCTGGATAACTCTGATTTAATCTATTGGTCACTAGGTGGCATCCTCTAACTTTGGCTTGACTCCCTTTTTAGCTGTTCTTTAACTCTCCTGTACCCTTCCTCTTGTACCTGGATCTTCTAGCTCACAATCTGCTCTTCTATTTTTCTCCCTGGCCTCTTACAGACCTCTCTTCTTACTTTTACTTTGCTGATAAACAGTCTGAGCACTCACCACTTGCCATACTTCCACTGTATTGCCTCTTCCATACCTGTAACAAGCTTACCTTCTGGTTCTCCACCTTTACTGATTGTTTTCTGTGCACTACTACTCTTTTGTGTCTACAACTACTCTTCCCTTCCTTTCTCTTCTGTTCTTACATTTTTCATTAATGCTGTTATCTTAGCTATCTCGTCTCCCTCCCCCTACACTCTTACATCTCTATGATCCACCCACTTCATTAAGCCGCCCCCTCTAGAGCATTAACTACCCCCCCTTATCCATATTTACCACCCAATACCTGTGCTCTAAACCCACGCCCACCCCCACACTTTCTAAGCAACCTTACATATACACCCTCACATCCCTGGATGCCATCTTTCCTTCCCAACCCTTGGTTTGGCTGCTGTACGTCCCGATACTGGTGCTGGATGATTATCTAGAGTAAGCATTTATACCTCTGTGTTCTTATTGGGTACGTCTGTGTTCTAACTTAAAGTCCATGTGTGTTTCATCTTATCACAAGTAACTATATTGAGTGTAAACTACTACCATTAGACCGGAGAAGTACTACTTAGATGTTGTACCTACAACCAATTTTAGATATGTTTAGTGCTTAAACCGTTCTGATATTCTGCTTAAGCACGTGGCTTTATTGATGTTTTGCTTGTAACCTAAGATTGCAATGTATTAACGCTTGAACTGCCCTAGACATTTATGATCTCACATGCTGCGTTATGTACTAGATTGCAGTTAAATGCGGTTCGCCTGGAAATCACCCACCTGTGCACTATATTTTTGTTATTGTTACTCTGAATGTTTTCTAGCCAGTTAGTTAAAGTTTGTGCTGTAGGAACGCTTGTTGCGCATTTAAATGGCCAGCGAAGCTCAGGCGTCTTCCTTATCAATCTTTCTGCTGCAGAGTCCTCTGTAATGCTTGTAGAATATTTAACTGACGAGTTAGCTACCATCGCTAACATTGTATTACATAAGTTGCGCACTATACATTTTATTCTCCTCAGCGTATTAAATCCTGACCTTAGAGTGCTGTGTGTTTAACCAGTCTGCTCCCATACCACTTCCATTTGACTGCCTCCCCACTTTTGGCGCCTTTTCTTAACATAGCATATGCCTTTACCATAGAAGACTCCTTGTTGGAACAGGATCGCAGATATTGTGTATCCACAATACATATATAGCAGCTTTCATAGGCAGCATCTCTTTGTGGTAGTCGCATCTAATATTGTGCGCCTTATATACCACTACCTTCAATATTCCCCCTTAGTCTAACTCCTCTACGTACCATAACTTCCATTTATCTCTCCTAGACCACCGCACGCTGACTACATTTCCTGATATATTATGGGGTACTCTAAAGCCTATCGCTGTACCAGCGCACACCAATTCACCTTTGTACTGGATCTGTTAGTCTCAGTTGTGCCACACATTCTGGGGACAAGCACTCGCTGACCCTACTTATTTTACTAACTGCATTTCCCGTTATAGTACAGGGGTATCGCTGTATCAGCGCACACCAATTCATCTTTATACTGGATCTGATAGTTTAACTGCGCTACACATCCTGGGGATAAGCACTCGATGACCCCATTAGTTTTACTAATTGTAACAACAGTTGGAGCATATAGTTCCCGCCTCACCCGCTAATAAGAAACAGCGTCGCTACTTCTTCTTGTATAATGGAAACCATTATAAGCGAGCGCTTCCATGCCATGTTAATACCTCTGGCCTTGTAATGTATCTACTTAATCAACCTCTCTCCATATATTCACCCACCAAACTATTTTTTTTTATTTGAGTCCTCATTTCTATGACTAGAGTTATGTCTGCATTGCATTTCTTACCTTAGAATATTATTTTTACTGCATTTAACCTAACATATTGTTATTTTGACTGCAAATAACCTAATATTTTGTGTGCTTTTAATATACTTTGCCTATTTAGTGCCAGATACTCTAGCTTTTAACATACATTGCCTATTTAGTAACAGATATGCTAGCTAGACTATAAGTATAAATCCAAATGCGAGTAATGTTCACCTGTTAGACACTTCGTTGCTATGTTTTAATAATTGCTCTCCAATAATTGTCTCTGTTTTACCTCACTATCTTCCTCTCTCTCCCTAAGATTTCAATTACTTGCCTTTCTGGAACCTGCATCCTCCTTCACAAGTGTCTCTTCCCTGCTGGAAAGCCTGAAATTGTGTCCACCAAGCCCCAATACTGTATACATCGGGAGTAACAACTATACAAAGACTATAAAAGTATGTTACCTGTATATGAATAATCCAAACCTTCTGACCCTAGAATTCTGGTCTAGCTACCTGCCTAGGACTAGCAGCAGCCAATACCCTAATTTTATTTGGAGGCCCTTCCAAACCCTTATTTACTAAGCTCCCATAGCCACCCTTGTTAGTTCTATATCCTCTAGCCTTAATACTGATTCTGTTCACTACTACTGTCCTCATTTCACCCCTTCCTACCTGGATAACTCTGATTTAATCTATTGGTCACTAGGTGGCATCCTCTAACTTTGGCTTGACTCCCTTTTTAGCTGTTCTTTAACTCTCCTGTACCCTTCCTCTTGTACCTGGATCTCCTAGCTCACAATCTGCTCTTCTATTTTTCTCCCTGGCATCTTACAGACCTCTCTTCTTACTTTTACTTTGCTGATAAACAGTCTGAGCACTCACCACTCACCATACTTCCACTGTATTGCCTCTTCCATACCTGTAACAAGCTTACCTTCTGGTTCCCCACCTTTACTGATTGTTTTCTGTGCACTACTCCTCTTTTGTGTCTTCCCACTCCGTTCACCCTTCGGGCTCACTCCGCTCCCCTCCCTGCCCCCAAATTCCACCCGCCCCTAGGACCTCTACATTTATCTCTACATAACCACTCCCCCCCTCATTCTACCAATCACAACAGCTTCCTGTCCCCATCCCCTCCATAATTAGTCCCCTCCCTCCTACTCCTTAGACCACATCCTGTCAAGTCACTCACTTATATCCAACCTAACTATGCCTATCCTACATCACCCCACCCTACTACTAACTCTCTTAACTACCCTCATCATTACCTATCTCTCAACCTCCTATGAACTAAGCTTACCCACAACTCTTACTATCCCACGCAAATATACCCTAACTACTCCCCCACCTACACTCATTAACAATCTTAATATCATCTATAAAACCTCTTATCTTCTACCTAAATACCACCGTCTTACTCACACCAAATATTGTATTCATAACCCCAAAAAACGTGATATTTACCAGTACAAACCATCACAATTCTATAACATTTTATTAATTACCTCACTAATACATGGAGACATACACCCCAACCCAGGCCCTGACCTATCTCCAGTACTAAACAACTGCCATCTAGCTAATCCAAAGCCAACCCTACCTACCAAACCTCCCAAATCACTCTCAATTGCCCAACTTAATATACGTAGCATCTGCAATAAAATACCACAAATACATGCTTTACTTGAAGTCCAACAGTTCGACATTCTCTGTCTAACTGAAACATGGCTCAAACCTACAATAAAAGACAATGAAATTCTCCCCCCTGGCTACAATATCCTCAGACAGGACCGCTTAAACAAAAAAGGAGGTGGAGTAGCTATACTCTACAAAACGGGCCTGCACCTAAGCATAATAAATCATACCCTATTAGCTGATACAAATGCTGAATTAATTATCACAAAACTCCAAATCAATCCTCACAAAAATATAAATATTATCTGTACCTATATTCCTCCGGGCAAAAATCCCACTATATTAGAAGACCTGCTAAACTGGCTTTCTAAATCTCCTCCAAGAAACAATACTTTTAGGAGACTTGAATATTGACTGGAACTCATGTGAACATACTAATCCATCTACTCTTATTAACCTGCATGGCTTTACTCAACACATAAACACCCCTACAAGAGCAAACAAGCATAGTAACAAAGAAGTAGTACTTGATTGGATCTTAACAAACAGTCCCCAGCAAAAATATACAACAGGGACCCTCCCAGATGACCTTAGTGATCACTCTCTAACTTATATCATCATGCATAAAACTAATCTTTCCATCCCAACCCAAGTTCGATCATCCCGCTGTAAAAAGCATTTTGACCCCAATCTGTTTCAAAATGAACTTATGCAAGTCAACTGGTCACCTCTTAAAACACTCCCAATAGATGAAGCGGTTAACTACTTCAATAATACCTTTCTCACCATCCTTGAACACCATGCCCCACTGCGTTCCATACGTATAAAAGCTAAAACAGCACCATGGCTCTCTAACAAAACTAGGCAACTAATTCTTAAAAGAAACAAAGCCTGGAACACATGGCGAACCACTAAAAATATAACTGACCATCTCTCGTTTAAACAAAAAAGAAATATGACGAAACAAGCTATCCTACATGATAAAAAAAATTTCTACACTCAATTACAACAATCTTCCCTCCACCAACCAAATAAATTTTGGTCTGCTATTAATACTCTTCTATCCCCTGGCAAACCAGCCACACCTACTCCACAAGGCTCCAACACCAACTCCCCCTCAGAAATAGCTAATGCCTTTAACACCTTCTTTACTTCAGCCATTCTGAAGCTAGCTGATCAACAAAGCCCTGACATCTCCAAACTTACTAAGCCTAGCTCCACCCCTCCTCCATTTCACCTCCAACCCATACCTACCTCCTACATTTTGTCCTTACTTCAAAAACTTAAGCCAACAACCCCTTCAGCAGATAAATTACCTGCAGAATACCTCCAACTAGGTGCCAAAGCAATAGCGTACCCCATCTCTCTACTAATTAATAGGACTCTAAAAGAATGCACTATCCCTTCTGTCTGGAAAATCTCCCACATCATCCCTCTCTTCAAAGGCGGTGACTCTTTAGAGTATTCTAACTACCGCCCCATAGCATTACTATCTCCTCTTGCAAAAATTATGGAGAAATGTATTCACAAACAGTTACTTAATCACCTGTTAAGCAACAATCTCCTAGCTACCTGCCAACATGGGTTTCGCCCATTCCACAGTACTACCACCGCCCTACTATCCTTCATCGACTCTATCAACATAAATCGCAACAATAACACTACTTCCTCTGCATTCTTTGTAGACCTGTCTAAAGCCTTCGACATGGTTAACCATCAACTTCTCCTACAATGCTTACATTCCCTCTCTCTTGACAATCAAGCCTTAAGCTGGTTCTCATCCTATCTTGAAAAACGCGAACAGGCAGTTCTCTGGGACAACCATCTCTCAAATCTTCTCCCCACCTCTATAGGAGTTCCTCAGGGCTCCATCTTAGGTCCTCTTCTGTTTTCCATTTTTATCAACGATCTGCATCTAGCCACTCCTCTATCTACTTGTATTCAATATGCTGATGACACAACCATCATTTGCTCTGCCTCAACCCAGACTGAACTTCACTCACTAACACAACACACCTTCACCACCATTGAGCAATGGTTCTCTAACCACTGTCTCCTACTAAACCCCAAGAAAACAAAACTTCTGCTCTTTCCACCCACTCACCTATCACCCTCCATTGATTTCACACTTACATCAAACAATGGCACACTTATCACTCCTGACCAAACTATGAAACTCTTGGGTATTACTATCGACAACCAACTAAAATTTGACTGTCATATCAACTCCACTATAAAAACAACTAACAGGAAACTCGGTTCACTCTATAGAATCAAATCTTTCCTAACTCCTGAGGCTAGAACTACTATAGCTAGAACCCACTTAATATCAACCCTTTTATATGCTTCTTCTATATACACTAATCTGTCTAAGTACAACCTCAATAAACTAGCCACATCATACAACAACATCGCCAGATTTGCCACTGCCTCTCCATACAGAACTCACCATTGCTCGTATCTTATAAAACTAGGGTGGCTGGAACTACCCCACCTCATACAATACTATCAACTCACTATTGCCCACAAAGTCCTCTACCACCCTGAAAACACACCAATGCTCTCTACCCTCATAAAGCCCTACCACAACATGAGGAATCTACGTTCCTGTAACAAAATTCTTGTAAAAACCTCTAGAGCAAATAATGTAGCAGATGACTCCATATTTTCGAACTCAATTGGCAAAATATGGAATCTACTACCACCAGACCTTACATCCCTGACTTCTATTTCACTATTTAAAACCAATCTAAAACTCTTCCTAACTAACCACTGGCTTTGCTCTTGCAATAACCCTGGGTAACCTTGCTCTCTTGCTTTCTTTCCCTCCTTTCCTCTCACCTGATCTTCCTTTCCTCTCTTCCATTTACTCTAGGACTATTCACTTTCCCCTTAAAAAAAAAATGTTTCTGGCTATAGCTCATTAGTTATATAAAATTATAGATTTTGTTACTTATGTCTATATTAAAACTTTCATAATGTAGTAAAGCATCTATTATAGACTCATGCTATTGACTCACATTGTACTCAGACACTTAGATAGCCACTAAGAAGTTTATGAAAATGGTTTTATTGTATAACTTGTATATTCTTAGCTTGTTAAGTATTAGATAGTGGAGCTTTTCTCCTCGGGCCTCCACTGAAAATGGACATGTATCCAGTTGGACTAGCCCGGTTAACAAATGTAAAATAAATAAAATAAAAATAAATAAAAGATAAAAACGGATTTTTAAATCTATATTTGCAATAATAATTTTCCTAAATAACTTAATGTAATAACTAATCATACAAGTTTTAGTGGGTTTAATTATGTTATACTGCATACTAATGCATAATATGTCTCATGGCAAATTGTTTTTATCTATTTGAATTTTCTTTTGTAAATCAAATTAATTTATTGATATTACAGTAAGTAATGCTTTCCAATTTGCAGAGTAATTTGGACTTATCCAATCTGAGATTGTTTTAGATATTAATGCTTTTATATATGTTTCTATATCAGGAAAGTTAAATCCTCTCTGTTTCCATGGTCTGGTATGATGTATTAAAGCTATTCTGTTTCTTTTTGGAAACTATAAAAATTGTATTAGGCATGAATGTATTTCTTTAAGTATATTCCTTTCTGGTAACAGTAGTATTTCCAAGGGTATATATAGGATCCTGGGCAATAAAATCATTTTTATTAACTCTAATCTATCTTCAAATGTTAATATTATTTTGTTCCATTTTCCCACAAAGATTTTAATTGTATTGATGATATTATTGTGTTTTTTTTAGACTAATTCATTATTATCCTTGCATAACTGAATTCCTAGATTTTTTAAGGTAGATTCTTATTTCCCTATGATGTGATCCCCCTTAGTCTGCAGTTCTTTTTTTAATTTAAAAATAAAAATTTTGATTTTGATTTATTGAAATGGAGTCCTGAAGGCATGTAAAATTAGTAAATTAATATATATATATAATTTTTCTAATGTATCTTTTGTATTAGTTAATGTTAGTAATATGCCATCAGCAAATAGCATTACTTTAGAATTGTATTATTCATAAACATCTATTCCTTTGATTTTTATATTGTTACAAATTGAATCTGCCAATATTTCAAGAGCCAGAGCAAATAGAATTGTTGACATGGAACATCCTTGTTTAGAGCCTTTTGTTATATGTGTAGATTCAGAGGTAAAAGGACCTAATTTGGCATACGTTAAATTATTTGTATATATATATATATATATATATATATATATATATATATATATATATATATATATATTCTTTAGGAGGTGAACAAAGGATGCAGGAAATTCAAATAGCATTAGGATTTTGAATAAACAGTCCCAATTTAAGGAATCAAAGGCTTTCTCTATATCTAAGCCAATTATGAGTGTTTCTTTATTTTGTTTATTAACATAATCTCTAAGAGAAATTATCCTTTTAATATTGTCACGTATGTGTCTATGATATATAAATTCAGTTTGATCATTATTTATTGTTTTGGATGGTGGTATTTTAATTCTGTTAGTTAATATTGTCATAAATATCTTATAGTCATTATTTAATAATGATATAGATCTATATGAGGTACAGATGTTTGGGGATTTGTTTTCCTTTAGGATTGGTGTAATAAAGGAATATCTCTAAAAGGGTGGTATTAAAGCTTGTGACTGAATTTCTAATAGTTTTATGGAAGAGGGATAGTATCTTTGAAGGAAAAAGTTTATATATTTCCATAACTATGCCATCTATACCTGGAGTTTTATTATTTTTGCCCTGTTTTATTGTATCAGTAATTTCTTTGTAAGATATGGGTGCTTGCAGATCTAGTTTTAATTTTTCTGTTTTTTTTTTATGTTAGAACATTTTTCATCTAGAGTTAATTGATCAATATGTATATTTTCTTTTTGGAAATGTTCCATATAGTGATTTCTATAGGCATCAAGAATGTCACCTATATCCGAGAGATTTTTCCCTTTCTTTTCATGGAAGATACTTTTAATGTTATTAGCTTTTGATTGTATTTTGATTCTTGTGGATAAATTATGTAGATATTTGGGAGAAGTGGTCAAGGTATTAATTTTTAGTTTTCCTAAAGCTAAACTAGTTTTATTTGTTAGAATTTCATTGTATTTATTGTTTAATACTTCTACTTTCTTTTTCATCTCCAAATGGTTTTGATTTTTTCAGCTTTTACTGACAAATGTTTGGATTGTAGACCTAATCATTCAGAATCCCATTCTCTGATTTTTTTTATACCAAGTTTGGGTTTTATCATATATGTAAGTTTTTAATGAGTCCCATATTATTATCTTATTTATCTCTGTGGTGTAATTAATATCTAAGAAGAACTGTAATTCAGATAATTACCAGGGTTTGAACTCTTTAATTTTAGTTATATGTGCTGGAATTCTGGAGTTAAAGATTAATGGTTTGTACCCATTTTGAAGTTTTAGTATAAATGAATTGTGATCTGAAAAGGGGCAGGGAGTGATTGAGAAATTAATGATTTTAGAATGTAAGTGATGGGCAGCAACTATTTTATCTATACTAGTTTGGGCACAAAATCTGTGATCTTGATGGGAAAACAACAAATATTTACCTTCCTTAAATTTGAAAGTATCTACAAGATCAAATGATTTTACCCACTTGCTTAAAGCTTTTGATACAGCAGATGTACACAACGGTATTTTATTTGTAGTTTCAGAAATATCAAATATACAGTTATAATCTCCTCCTAATATTAAGTTTCCTTTATAATTATTGGAAATGAAATCCAAGTGCTTTTAACAGTTCCTGTTCCAATGCCTGGGAACCAGTATAGATTGGCTAGGGTCCATATTCTGTTATTATATTTAATTGCTACTAATGCCATAAGGTCTTCTTTATCTTCATACTTATAAATGATGTCTGGGTTAATCACACTTGTTTTCCATAAAATTGTTACCCCTTTTGTCTTTATCTTATAAGTGGATTGTGCCAATATCATATATTCCTTAAGATTCCATTTGTAATTGTCATTTGTTTTGAAATGAGTTTCTTGAAGGAAGACAATTTGTACTTTGTTCAATTTTAAATATTTCAGTAGATATGATCTCTTGCTAGGATTATTTAAGCCGTTAGTATTTAAAGATATTAAAGTTAAATCCATCTTACGTTATTTAGACTATGTATTTTTTTTTTGTTTTATTGTGACTATTAACCATTTTCCTCTGATAACTATAAAGTATACATTTGAGCTTTTAAAGGAAATTATCAGTTTTATACTTTGAGTGTTTACCAATAAAGTAATGTTTTGGTCAGGCATACTAAAAATGCTTGTTGTGAAATAACACATTTAAATTAATAAATGTTAACAAAACTAAGATCTGCACTAGCCATGGAATGAAAATAATTCCAAATCTAATAGATAAACCTAAGCCCATCATATTATCACTCATACCGTGACAATCCAGAACATCTGAGCTCCATAAATTGAATTATCATATGGAGAATACTTGTAATAGGAATAAACAATTTTTATATTATTTTGAACAGATATAGTACTATTGTAGATTAGACAGAATTCTAATACAATATAAATGTCTACTTATTGTATAAGCAATTCATATTTACATGAAAGATAGATGACAAGCAATTCAATCATAGTAAAGTAGGATGCATCATATAAAAAAACCTCACTAAAAAGATTATAGCACACAGTTATTTAACATATTCACCCTTATTGATCAAGTCTTTCAAAACTTATTACTTAATATAAATAGATGGTAATAATATTTATACCCGATGTTTATAATACAATTATTTTACTGGATATATCAGAATTTATATTTTATTGTTTGCCCGCATTTAAATAATCATGTTGTTTATTGTTAACTTACTTAAAGCATCAAATTTGTTTTATGTGAACATTGATGAAAGTTAGTGCATCTTAAATATCAGTGCATCCCTCTTCCCCCCATTTCCTACATATAAGGATTTTCATATCTGTCATTTATTTTTATAAAATGAGTAAAATTATAGGTGAAAAACAATACATTCACTTATTGTGATTAATGATTGCAAGTTCCCTTTCCATATTCTTAAATTGCCATTTTATGGCATATACTGAAAGCTGTTAGACTTAAATGGCAACATTCTATTTTGTATAATCAGCAAAGGTTAAACTGAGCTATTGTTGTCAATTTAATACTATTTGTTCAGAATGTAATTGTTATATTCTGTGACATTTTAAGTTCAGGCTTCTATTGTTTCTTTTGAACAACTTTTCAGTTTGCTGTCATGTATAAAATATTAGTTACCTTGGTAACCACTTACGTATTATATATGGGTTACAAAAACTACAATTCAAGTTAAAGCAATTACATCACTTGTTATGCATATTTACTTATATAAGAAAATGATCATGCTTCCCCATGATGTTCAATGTAGTGCATGTCATTTATGACAAGTTAAGACAGTAGTGTTATTATACACAAGCCCATAGGATCATAGGTTCATAGGTAGGTACTAGGCTATTGACCCTAGGGCCTATACAAGCCTAGCCATAATGATTCCCTGGCCATGTTATTAAATCCTGTCTTTAATATCTAAATTCAGCAGACTGCTTCATCTTATATGATGATTATATATTTTATGTCTAGATTTACTGAAATAATACATTACATAACTATTGTGGGTTTTTTTTGGTTGTTGCATAGTTATTTGAGAGACCACAAGCTGTAATGCTTATTCTTATCATTAGCTCCTTCCAAGCATGTTTGTACAGTCCATAGTCTTTAAATTATGAGACCCTAATAGTTTCTTATTTGTTATAAATATATATACATCCTTACATACACACATATCAGTACTTCAAGCATGGGCAACAATGCCCATCTAATTTGGCCAGAATACCATTCACTAGTTCAGGTGGTATGTTTCCAGGCTGTTCTTAAATATCCAAACAGATATTTGTCCTGTTCCATTTTACCAGCCTGTTATATGCAGTGGCTACTCTGCCAGTGAACCATTCAACACACCTTCCATTCCCACAGATATTTCCATGAAGGAAATCTGATGACTCTCTAGCACTTCCTGGCAACCCCAAACACTCCTAGAATTAACTATCGCCATATGCCCAACACATCCGAGCAAGATCACCTCCCAAACCACTGCAAAGGGTACTGCACAAGACGAAGTGCTCTTAGTCTTTCACAATAACACAGACTTCCACTTTTATTTAAGCCCTCAATGTGTTTGGATCAAAATACATTTTAAATATAAAATTGTGCTTATTATTTTTTTTTATCAAGAATCAACTTAATGAACTAAACAAAGTGCTGGGAGACCATCAATATGTGTATATGTGGTTTAAAACAGCCCTTTTATTATATATATATATATATATATATATATATATATATATATATATATTTTTTTTTTTTTTAAACCAAAACTTCATTGCAGAGAATCATCTCGGAGGCTCCTCAGAGCCATTAAGCATTATCATCACTCTGCCTCCATTACCATAGCAACTTGGGAGGATCTGTTTCTGTTAGTGTGTCTGTGTACTGCATACCAGAGGCTTATGATGCACCTGAAGTGAAGCTTCACTTCATGGAAACTTCAAGCCTAAATTCCCTCCCTTTCAGCAAGGCAGCAGCCAGGAAAAGAACAGAGAACAGAGATAAAAAAAAAATCTCCCAACAAGCCACCACAACAAGAGATAACACATTCTTCTAGCCTTCCCACCTCTCACTTAGCAGATGTATAAACAAACTATTCTCTGCCAAAATATCCCAAATCACAGTTTTATCCACCTTCTTCCCCTGGATCTAGGCTAAAACACCAAATGTCTCTTCCTAATACACAAGTATCAGTAAACCTCGATCACAAGCCACAACCCACAGCATCCCAGAGATGAAAACGGCAGCATACAACAGCTGCCAGACACAGCTGCATCCACACACACCATGTCAGGCTTAATCAAACATCACTCAAAGCTATGATACCTGCCATAATTTATATTAACTATGTTTAGAGAGAATAATAATGATATTTGTTCTAGCTGCCAGACATGACTGCATCCACACACACCATATCAGGATTGATCAAACAACACTCAAAACTATAATACCTGCCATAATTGATATGTTTAGACAGAATAATAATGACATTTGTACTAAGAGCTTGCTACTGTTATTTAACCAGGATATACATGACATTTCTAAATCATACTTTAACTGAAGAAGGCATTAGTCTCCATGACAGCATTTTTTTTCAAAACACTCTACTGTTACTGCTATTATATATGATGTTAATTTGTTAAATTTGAGTCTGAACTCTGATGAATGGTATCCTGTTGAATTAGTTAATTAATTACTTAAATTATTATAAGTAAAAATAATGAAAACTGAACAAGATAAGTATTCACTGGGTTCAAGTAGGGGAATAGAAACTTCCATGTCTGTATTATATGTTGCTTAGTTTGGCTTATATATAATGTAAATAGTAACCCATCTTGACCTACCTTTGTTTGTGAAGAATTATTGGACTCTCTGAACATTCTGAATAAATCATTACTGTTTCTCAGTTGTATAAGAAACCCTCCTATTTTTAAATAAAAACAGATGACAAGTGATGCACCATATCAGTTGATACTTTGAGAGATGTAGCTGTAAGAGTTATTTTTTTGGGACAGCTATCTTGGAATCAGTTTTTTTGCTTCTTTTCTCTAGCATCAGTTCAGGGATTTATTAATTTTATTTTTTTAAGAGTAGGGTCATTCAATCCATTTCTTCTGGAATATACACTATGTTGTTGTTTTTGATGACTATAGCAGCTTCTTCTAAGTAATTAAAACTTCTCATCTCATCGGGAAAAAGTATTTTTATATTGGAGGGAAAGGCCAGCTGTGCTTTAATGTTGTTTTGATTCAACGGTTTTATTATTGGCCAGACTTTTTTCCTTTGTTCTAGTATTCTGGAAAAATAATCATTGTCAAACCTTATCAGGCTTTGATTCTATTTTGAGGGTGATTTTCTCCAAGCAGATTTTAATATTAGTTCCTTGTCCAGAAATGAAAGAAACTGTATAACTATGGATCTAGGTGGAGTATTTGTTGAGTTAGAAGCAAGTTTCCTCAGTGCTCTATGTACCCTTTCAATTCAAAATGAAAGTCCCTCTTTCAAGTCTAAAAATTCAGGAATCCAGGTTGTTAAGAATGAAATAATGTCTCTCCTTCAGTGTTTTCAGGCAGACCACAGATCCTTATGTTGTTTCTCCTTTCCCTGTTTTCTAAGTCATATATTTTGTTAAGCAGCCATGTATTCTGTTTAAGCAGAATTCTTTTTGGAATTCTTCCTCTTTCAGTCTCCCTTCAATGTTATTTAGAGAAGTCTCTGTATTTGTTATTTTTGCATGGTATTGCTGTAATAGTTACTTAAGAGTATCAGTTTGTTTTTGAGAATTTAATTTGAGGTTTTCTAAGTAATTTTTAAAGCCATCCATCTTCAAAGATTGCTCCTGTAAGGTAGATGTCATCAATTGCAGTTCTTTTTTCAAAGCAGCATCTGGGTGAGAATTCCTTGAGTTGTTCATATTCAGTGACTCAATATATCTCCAAGTTACTTGACAGGAAAATTTTTGTTTATCTCCACCAAAATTGAAATGTATGTAGTTTAGTAGCTTATCTATAGATGTCTGACATTTTAAACTTGAAAATAATAAAATTTTCCTATATTATTATACTAGTTGATGGCGGTCTCAAAATAAACTGCTCTCAGTTGGCCATCTAGGCTCCACCCCCCCAGCATCCACATCTTTTGCATGTGAGTTAGTAGCATGGTGGTAATACCACAGACTGTCATACCTCTCAATCTGTTACTGCAAGAAAGCTAGACAAAGTCAGAGAGAATGTGGGGACAAAGTGCCCAAAGTACAGACTGACATTACACTTGCTCTGATTAATCTAGAAGGTGACTAGTATAACAGTGGGATGCATCAGAACAGAATATCTGCAGGATGTAAAGTCTGTCACTACATGTATCTGTAGTTAATACTATTCAGCGTCTGCATTTTACAGTAATTTACCAGAACACTGCAAATGTATGAGGAACAGAACAGACATATGGGGCAGAATGCTGGACATTCTGCAAAAACTAGTACAACGAGAAGTGTGCAGGCTGTCACCCTGCGTGTAGCTTTACATTATGTACCCCAAACACATATTAAGTGTAGCACACATTTGGGGAATGCCATGGACGATTTCAGGGAAGTACTGTACTGCAAAAACAGGTGCAGCTGTCAATGTCTATAGCACAAAAAATCCTGGTCTGGAGTACAGGTAGCTCTGGCCTGGAGTCACCTTGTATGTTCTGACAGTCCCACTGGGCATGCTTCTACACTTAGCTAACTTGAGTGCAGTTCTGTTGCCTCTTCAACACAAAGACCTGCTATGTGGAAATGCATCTGTACATACAGACAGCTATGTATATATATATATATATATATATATATATATATATATATATATATATATATATCTATATATATATATATATATATATATATATGCATATATATCTGTCCCTATTCCCCTCTCACATGATTAATGTATCTATCAGTATGTACCACAAATACATATAATACCTATATATATATATATATATATATATATATATATATATATATATATATATATATATAGATTCATTTTGTAAACTTGAAATTCTGAAACCTTGAATTTCAGAAACTCAAGCCCATAAAGTGGAAAATCCAAATACCCAAAACCACACAATCACGAAGCCCTAAATCCTGAAACCGCAAAACCTTGAAATTCAAACTACCAACACTTTCAAACACCAGTACAACACACACAAACAACTAAACAAGCACACACACCTACCCTTATTATATGCAAGGGGACAAGACCCCCCCCATGCTCCCCATAACCCCCTACTTAAATATTCTAACCCCAAGATCGCACTACATACACACACACACAGACACACACACACACACACACACACACACACACACACACACACACACACACACACACACACACACTCACAAAACACCACCACACAAACTACATTCTTCTTGCACACACACATCACAGTAACAACACACACTAAAACACACTACAGCCCCTACCCAACACCCTTACACATAAACACTTACCTGAATCCACAAACACAGCGCAACACCAGAACTGCTAATTCAAAATCTCCCACATTCGAGATTTTGAATTTCATGCTTCTGGGGTTGCGATCTTCTGATCCTTCTACTTTATGAGCACGAGATTCTGAAATTCGAGCTTTCAGTATTTTGAGCTTATAAAGTGTTCCTATAGATATATATATATATATATATATATATATATATGTATATATATATATATATATATATATATATATATATATATATATATATATATATATATATATATATGTAGCTATATATATACTACAGTGATACATAGACTCTTCACATATATCTACATAATACATATACATAACGTACTTACACAGAGACATTTATAGACACATCTCTGTTATATAGTTTATTTGTAGGGATGCATGAATTTCCCTACATACCCTCAGAATGCTGAGGTTATCTGCACTCACACATCATTACAGTTGCCCAAATGAATCAAACCAAGGCTGCAACAGTACATATTCCACTAATGCACAGACACCAGTGCCTGCTGAATGTCACCATGTAGACAGACACAGGTGATCAAATGGTGTAATGTATAATGGTTTCAACACATGCCTTGGGCAGGACAACTTGTCCATGGCCATGTGTTTCTCTGTCTAACTGCAACCAGCCAAATATGGCCATACTGGTAACTGTACACACATAGCAGGGATATTGACAGGTATTCTACTCCTAGGACACTAGATACAATAACAGTACCAAACAATATCACTCTGCAGGCCACACATGCTGCCTCACACAAGCCTTCTTTGTGTACACCACAAGTACAGTGCCTGCAATCACATATACAGCAGATGTAACCTGTGGTGCACGTGATAAGTGCTGTGCACTATTGTGTGCAACTGTAGATAGGTAGGGGATTTTACTCTCACATCAGCCAACTGTGTGTGTGTGTGTGTGTGTGTGTGTGTGTGTGTGTGTGTGTGTGTGTGTGTGTGTGTGTGTGTGTGTGTATAAATATATTGCCTTGCAGAACTATGGAGATGCCCTTATGAGCTATCCCCATGCAAGGGTTAGGCACATTTTTGATCCTGTAACTAGCTGCTGGCCTCTAAACTGCTCTCCTCTACAAGGCCTGCTGATGTCATCCACCTTAAGAGTGCTGGCTGACACACTAACATTAGGTAAACTCCATTATGCAGGTGATAAGTACTGTGAGCTTTAGTGTCTAACAGTAGATAGGTAGGGGTTCTAATCTCACATCAGCCAACAGTGTGCATGTGTGTGTGTGTGTGTGTGTGTGTGTGTGTGTGTTTGTGTGTAAATGTATCCCCTTGCAGCACTATGGACATGCCTTTATGGGCTATCCCCCTGTAATGGTTAGTCACATTTTGGCCCTGTAACTAGCTGCTGGCCTCTAACGTGCCCTCCTCTAGAAGGCCTGCTGACATCATCTACCTTAAGATCACTGGCTGACAATCTAACATCAGATAAACTCCACTGCCCATGTGATAAGTGCTGCGTGTTATAGTATCTAACAGTAAATAGGTAGAGGTTCTATTCTCACATCAGCCAACTTGGTGTGTGTGTATATCCATACCGCATACATATGATAACCTTTGTAAGATACACATGGATAGGGTTTTGCATTAGTTTACTGGTTGCAGGTGATGTGGCCTCTCAAATGAATAACCACAACATGGCCTGCTGATATCAACAAGTATTATGTGTCCTACATGGATAGTACTAGCAGACATGAAGCATGTGTGAGACATGTGTGCATCAGGTATTGTCCTCTGTAGTGTGTACCAATACATAACTAAGTGTTCCACTGTACATGCAACCAACATGCAATATGTGTGGGCCATGACGTGCCCTGTATGCAGTGAGTAGAAATGCTGCTAGCCTGAATGTGTGCATTTCAGGCTGTGACAGCGTTGCACATCATGTCACAGAATAATAGGAGATGTGCACATCAGTAGCATGATGACCATACAGCCATCACAATTGGCGACATCTCTACCCCTCATCACAGGAACAGTACATATTGCCCAAGTCCATGAGAGATGCAGCCACAACCCTAGTTGAGATGACATTAGCCCAGCCAATCATACAACTGGCATGTGCAGATGTGTACTGAGGTGGTCTCTATACCATACCAGTAGGGAGGGTCTGTGACAAGGGTCCATTACGCCTGCTACACAAATGTCTCCAACAAGCATGTACTACTTACATCACATAGTGAGTTAATGTCCTTACAGTGACTAATCCATCTACTATGCTTAGGCAGCATATGCAGTCAAGCAGGGTCACACTTTGTCCTGTATGCATGGCATAGATCACCTATGAGTACTCTGAATGGCACAGACAGCACTAACACACATTGCAGATGAACAGCTGTGAGCATATACTAAAGATGTGATGTGACGCTGTGAGTAGCCATACTGTCATGGGCAAGTGCCACTAGAGTTTGGAAAGGTACATCAACACATAGCCATTGTAGTCTGGTAGTGTAATGCTGAGGGAAGTGTATATGGAGGGTATGAGTATGTCACCTACTGCTGACTGTGGTCACGGCTATGCCATATGATTCCTGCCATACCACTGTACAGATATGTTGATATGTGGCACATGAGTTGTACACCTATGTGGCCGAGTCAGTGTGGCTACCTGTCACCCCTAGTATGTACATCATATGTAGGGACTGCTGTGCTACTAACCGGGGACATAGTTCTTCCTGGTGGAAAGGATAGTACATATATATATATATATATATATATATATATATATATATATATATATATATATATCTATATCTATATCTATATATATATATATATATATATATATAGGCATGTATTTGTAAAACTGACATGCAAGGCACTGACATACCACAGTGACTGTATGAGTGCTTACAAGTAGTAAGCAGCAGCCAAAATTGTTAGCCACAGTCAGTCAGTACCTGCATATACTGTGTGACATGCAGTCCAAGCAGTAGAGGACCTGGGACTGTGCCCTTTTGAGCACTGCTGCTTACAGAACAGCATTTGGAGTCGGCTGTCCCTATGTTGCATATTGTCTGCCATCAATGTGCCATGTAGTGACCCCTACATTAACAGGATCACTGTCTTGGATGCTTAAGTGGGTGCTTTGTACATGTTGCCTGAACGGGCAGTATAGTGAGATGGCTAGGCTCAGTCTGGGTGTTGTATGCCCTAATGTACCCCCACCCATGTACCTGCTGACTGCCAATACAAGGTTTATGGGAATATTAGGGCAGCAGAACATGCTGCTAACTGTGTATGCCATATACAGATAGTATGTCAGACGGTGTATACACAAGTGTCTGAGAGTCATACCGTTGGAACATATCATCAGGAGACCTATTCTTTACTAATGGCACTCAACAGTGGAGTTCGCCATCTGCCATTAATGGCATATCCCTTCCAGGTATTCCTTCTCTGCTATCACAGCCACTGTCAGTGACCTCTGACTGGTACATTAGCAGGTGGTTGCATATTACTAGCTATCACTGACACCCATACAGACCCAACAGTTATCCAGGATGGCCTAAACCACAGTCAGGTGTTGTCTCTGCACTGATGCAGATGACATGCCAACCACTGCACATTGCTGTCCTCTGGGATATCATCCACCCCAACACAATAATGTAGTGTCTTCACACAAAGCGCACGGGACCTATGGACACATCAATGTATAGACACACACAGTGCTGTACCCTTTGATGATCACTGTTTATGGGGATGTAGGGATGCATTCACTGTTGTGTCACCAATACCGACAGATACTGGATGGATGTAAATGTCAGATTGTCACCGCTATACTGAATGTGATGGACAGCACACCATCATTGTGTGCAATGGCTCTCTTGCCATGTCACCATATAGGCATAATGTGCAATTGTAGATGCCACACAGATGCCATGGCACAGCAATACACAGTGTAAATAACATGTTATATGGTGTCAGTGGCATAACCATACAAATATTGGCCCATCCACTAACTGCTATGATGAGGATGTGTATGTCCCCATCCAGGAAGGTCTCAGATCTCACTGTGTAGCCCCAGCATTGCCATGACAGGTGTAACACATGTCTCACATGTGCTACACACTTGCAACGTCAAAGTGGTAGGCTTAATACATACTGGGGAGACTGCTATGTGACACAGACAGTATATCCTGCATGACACAGGCCCGCCATGCATGTAAAGCAACATCTGCTGTCACACACATTATGTGCAGGTTACACCATGGGATGCCCATCACAACAGTCATAAGTGATGTCTGCCACCTGTCTGAACCCAACACAGGACATTTGTAGCTATGTCAACTCCATCGCTACACCTTGTAGATTTGTAAGTTCAGAAAATCCAGGTGACACATATTAAGGGTAGCAGACCTTATCACAAAGTATGAATGCATGATTACGCTGACCACCCCTAGTTGTTCCTGTTAGCCTATTATACACATATGCACCTAGGGATCCATGCACATATACTGCTGTACCTTGCTTCATCATATGTCTGCTGTGCTGCCATGCCATCCTGTACCACTGCATTGCTGCCAAGTGTCCATAGCTTATCCCTTCAGACTCCTGGAACAGAAACATACACAGGTATGTGATACACCTGTCATTCTATAACACTACCACCAGTACAACATCATACAAAATAAGGTACACAAAGTCTGGTGTATAGTCATGACACATGCCAGCATACAGTATCTGTTGTTGACCACAACAAACAAGTGCCTTGGCAAAGCAATATTGCATTACACAAGTACATGTCAAGTAATATAGTCACCCTGTGCATCAGACATATAGATTCATTCCCCTGCATCGATGGCAAGGATGACAGAGATGTGGTGCAGGTATCATTGCATGCACAGGGTGTGATGTGGAGATGCTGGAGGGCTAAGCTGTACCAAACAGCTGACAGCATGTGTGTGAGTTGGGAAGGGGTGCAGTTTAGATGGGCATGGAGAGGTGCCGTGTGTGTCTGTAGGTGACCTACATGTGATAGTGGTGTGTGTGTGTGTGTGTGTGTGTGTGTGTGTGTGTGTGTGTGTGTGTGTGTGTGTGTGTGTGTATACACAGTCAATCCCAGTGCTATCTCTACACATGTATGTTGGACAAATGTGAACCGTACATGGTAGAGTGGACAGCTCACCATCTCTGGCCATGAACATGGGAACTGGGTCGGCCAGGAGTAGGACTGGCACCACCATGCCCAATGTCAGATGCGGTGCTAGTATCTGATGGCAGCTGCTGTCTACTGGGGCTGTGTACCCTGCAGGACTGACCAAGACTACATGCCCATGGCCTGCTTCATCATGGTTTGGACAGCACACTTCCCTCTGTAGTGCTGGAGGTACTGCCACTATAGGAGCATAACTGTGCATGGCCACATGGACTCTCAGAAGATTGGTGTTCTGACCTACATCCACAAGTCTGATGCCCAACTCCAACCAGATATTCCAGCACAAACAATGTGCGGTCCAAGACAGGCACTGTCTCAGCCCACTGGCTGTCCATTGCATCAGTGAACTGATCTAGGGTATCCCCAATGCAGTGAAGGCAGTCACAGATATCTGACTGTGCTGCATCTATAACCCTAAGTATACATCTGGTGTTCCAATCAGAATGTGCCTGTGCCTCCATGATTGCCCAAAACATATGCTGAGTGACTCATGATGTGATACCAGCAACAGGTGGTGGTTGGACAGCAGGCCTCCTACAAGCATCCCTGTCAATCCACCTGTGTGGGACCTCACTAGCTCTCTGACTATGGCTAGTGCCTACATTCACTGGAGCCATAGTTGCCACACTTCTATGTTCAATGTTTCTGCCCTCTGACTGTCCACTATCTGTGGCCTCTGGAACTAGGTATATGTGGGGGATACTGACTGTATGCAGAGCATATCTCTCAACCATAAATCTAGACAAAGGCCCATGAAAAGTAGGTACAACTAGCCAAAAATCAGGACACTGATTAACATAACCTTTGCATACATAATCATGTAACCACACCCATTCTGATGGAATTGTCTGATACCAACATGATGACCGAAGTCACTAACTAATAATAAATATTTGGCAGGCAAAAATGAGCCACCACCCCAATACATCTATCGTTTGATTTTCCAGTGTCTCTGTCAATTTAAATGAATAATGAACCGCATTAAGGGATCACCCCCCCAAGCCATGTTGACCAATGAATGACATATTTACAGCGATATAGGGCATGACAACACAAGATGCCTTTTTATAAAGCATTTAACAGAAGATTAGTTCCTCTTGTAAAATGATTGCAAATATTGTTAAAATATTTTACTCAAAAAAAGAAAAACCAGGAGCCAAATCTGTCTCTAGCTTAAAATAGTTATTAAGCAGCAGCTTACACAAAAAATCACTGCCATCTGTAAAGTTAGTAATTTGTTTACATCGGAAGATTTCTTAAATAAAATGTACGACCATGTAGGACGGCCCTTGCCCTTGATTAATGAATGTGCTCACATCACTGTCAAAATCAAGTGTCTCTACTATATATTACCAGCTGGTCAATTAAACTGTTTCAGTTATTGGCTTTCTGCAATGTTTTTCGAAAAGTTATAAAACAAATTAAGATCAGGATGGTAGTTTCTCTGCGATGTATGCTTGTTTTCTCACAGATGCACAGGTAGGTGGTGATGAATAACACCAAGACTTAAAGCAAGCAAGTGGGTCCATAAACTCTGACGAATCTTGAAACTGCGGTTAAGAAAATAGTGCAGCTCTGCCTAACAAGACAGCAAACAGCACTACCACAGAAAAGTAAGAAAAAGAATCTGATTTGCTTGGTACAGACTGTCCGTGCTGTTTCAGTTAAACTTTTTCAGTTATTGGGTTTCTACAATGTTTTTCAAAAACTTATGAAACAGAGTAGGATCAGCATGGTAGTTTCCCCATGGTGTACAGTTGCTTTCTCACAGATGCACAGGTAGGGGGTGGTGAATAACACCACGACTTAAAACAAGCAAGTGGGTCCATAAACTCTGGCAAATCTCGGAACTGCAGTTAACAGGAAAATAGGGTACTTGCATATTAAAAAAAAATCACTGCCATCTGCGAAGTTAGCAATCTGTTTACATTGGACCATTTCTTAAATAAAATGTACGACTGTCTAGGATGACTCTTGGCCTCGATTAATCAATGTGCTCACATCACTGCTGAAATCAAGTGTCGTAACTACATATTAACAATTTATCAGCTAGCACAATAGATATGAACCTTCAGTTGGCCCATTCATAGTATTTCTTAAAAACTTTACCAGAAGCATGGTAGGTAAAATACCACCCTGTACCTAGACAAACTCACAGCAGTTCTTGTTAGCAAATGCATCATTTCAATTAACTCATAACAAATATTAACAACTAACATATAAATTATACCTCTAAACTTCTTAGGAATTTTGAACAAAACTAAAAATAATAAGAAAGCAAAGGTCCAAAATTAGAGACAATTTTTGATACTGCTCTAATACACTTAAGAAGTTACTGCAGCAACAAGTTTTGTGGCACAATATCGTCAAACCTCATAAATGGAGCACCAGTGGAATGAACGGCTGAAACACATTTTCATATAATTGGATCATACCTGGGGTGGCTGGAAGCTCCCTGGTCTGTGCAACATCTGTATGATTGGTCCTTTACTGCTTACTGACCTGTAACAGTTCCCCTCTTCTCATTTGCCCC
The DNA here is from genome assembly GCF_019279795.1 of Protopterus annectens. Classification (NCBI taxonomy): domain Eukaryota; kingdom Metazoa; phylum Chordata; order Ceratodontiformes; family Protopteridae; genus Protopterus; species Protopterus annectens. The sequence goes on along the minus strand of NC_056735.1, from coordinate 1,601,169,444 downwards.
AGCAGCAACAAATGCATTTTCAGGGCCATGATAAGCAGCCACATAAGTATAGCTTTTCCAATTAATCCTTCTGTGCAAGCCACTATAGATAGCCAGTTTTGAAATATAGTGTGTACTTCTTTTTCTTGACACTTTCCCACCAAAGAAAGTTGAAAGCAAATTAGCAATCCTATGTTTAAGCATAACATTGCATCCATTGAGACTACCAAGTCCCAACAAGCTGCCTGCAAGTGAGCAGCTGTTAACAGCTGAAGTTTTTTTTTTATTTTTTGAAATCTCCCACCTCTTTGAGAGTCAGAAAGGCAGTCAGGTATTGCCTCACAAAGCTGATCACACACGCAGTGAGTGGTGATGTCAGCATAAATTTAAAGTTGCGTATATTAAAAAAAAGAAAAAAATCAGGAATTAAAGGGGCCACTCATAAATTTGTGGCAACACATTATTTTGCCTCAAAACCAGTAAATATTGAGGAATTTGATATAGTTGAAAAGTATGGTGCATAGACAATGAGGGTAGAAGAAGGCTGTCAACCTCTGGTATAGATTCAGCCCCAAACAACTCCACCTGTGCCTCACTATGGCCACTATCATCATCAGAGTCCAATGAGACACTGAGAACAGGTTGTGAGGTGGACAGACTCCAACCCCCCCCCCCCCGGTCACCTGTGAAAACTAAGACAAAATCAGTACATTACTGCCTTCACTATTATGTATGGTAATCCACACATACCCATACAGATGAGGATCCATAACTGCATTACCATTCTCATATCTTCTTGTCTCTGCTCCCATGCAAAACAGGCAGACTCACAACAACATAGACATACAAGTCAAGGCCTTTATAACATGCACTTCAGCTACATCCAGTTAAAGTTGCCAGTGCAATATACCTGTAAGGTATTCAAAATTGCACTATACCATACCTCTCAACCTCTTAGAGCAAGAAATATGGAGAAAGCCATAAGTAAAAGTAGTACAAAAGGAAATAGGGACAATTTTTAAATATTAAATATTGCTTCTACAAACTTAGAAAGTTGATAGAGTAACAGGTTTTACATTAGCATGGATTTTCTGAAGGGTATGAAGTCTGAAACTCAAATGTCTGTCTTTATTTTCTGACTTCAGTCTTTAATGAGTTGCACTAATTTGCCAGAAAACCATATTTTTTATGAAAAATGGACCAAAAAGATGAGGCAAAAATTTGCACATTCTGTGAAAAAATGTACATTTCAGAGGTATGCACTATATGTGATTGAACTACACATAAAACCCAGTACACCTATCCTGAGAATGATATGCCAATACTACTGTCACTTGCTCAGGTATGTACTATCTCCCTATTGTGTTTGAAAAGGCATCCTGGAGAAATTGCCTCGTGTATACCAGGCTGCATAGTTGTTCATAAGTATAAGTGCAAACTTGTTAATGTTCATTGAAATACACACCTGTGATTACCCAGTCTATGAACTGTAGTTAACTGTTCCAGAATGGAACATACAAATATTCTACTATCGTTTAACACAACATTTGTACATAGGGCAATATGGCAGCCCTTAATTTTCATAGGGTATATATGAGCCATAAAACAACAGTATAATGCTTACCAGGTAAAGGACCATGGGCTTGGGCAATACCTGATGGACCTATGAAAAGGGAGAGATATTGCCAGCACCACCAACTGTGGCATCACTACAAGGTAATATGTACATATATCCACATGTACAGTAGCTACTGTGTTACTGGTTGTATTGCTGACATTCTGACTATGTCTGTACAACTGAGCTTAAACCCCACCCCCACCCAAAGCACATAGACCTGACACCCACGTACAGGTATGTATGGTCTGCCACAATGCGTGATACAGTATTACACTGGTGAACACAGTAAGCTTACCCGGATGCTCCTTTTCTGTGGATACTGTGGCACTCACTTCCATGATGTATATTTTGATGGATGAATGGGAGCTGTCATGTGTTCATAGGTTCACCAGGAATTCCTCTGTGGCTGAGAGTGGTTGTTCCGCTGCAGGCCCTCCACTGGTGGCAGCACGATCCCTGGCGGCATCAGCTGCCCTTCATCATGCAGCATTCACCATATCCGTTGTGCAGTGTCAGACCTGATCATACGTGCTGTCCTGGTGGGCAACTTCATTATCATCCCACACAAGGTCTGCCCACAATGCATCCCACTTTTCTTGGTTATGCCTTCCTTTGGATAACAGGATCTGATGATGCTGCCTTAGTTCATCAACTATTATCTCATTCTCTGCATCTGAGAAGGGGGCATGTCAGTGGCAGTACATAGTTCCTGAAAGACAACAAGAGGGGAACACATTACAGTGCCAGATAACATGGACATCCACTGTGTACAGATACAGCATAACCATAATGGCCTGCACTATCCACTGCTCCCTCACACATCATACCCACAGTGTGGCAACATACTACATGTATGGATACCTTTGAGACAGTAGCAATACTGAGGTATGTCCATGTGTGCCATGACAGATTCCGTTGTATGTACTTTCACCCAGCACACCAGTCTACTGTGGTGTGTACCCTATGGACAACCTCCCACTAATATGTCATATGGCCACTGCCAGACAAATAGCAGTGTGATATTACAACCACTATATGGGGACAGACCAGCAACACCAGTGTGCTACAATGACAGAAAACAATGCATACCTGCTGTAGTATATGTTCCCTGTAGGCATCATACATTTCAACTATGCAGATGATCGCAGACTGCCAAATATTTTTGGTCATTTTCACACAAAATTGTGGATTTCTGAAACATTGTTGGCAAATCATTGAGGGTATCAGAAAATAAAGACACTCATCTGAGTTTCAGATATCATACCCTTCAGAACACAGTCATGCTATTGCAATACTTGTTATTCTATTAACATTCTTAGTTCATAAGAGCAATATTTAAAAAGTGTCCCTAATTTTGGGCATTCGTCCTTCCATTAATTTTGGCTTTGTCTAGATTTCTTGCTGTACGAGGTTGAGAGGTATGTTAAGCATAGCTGTCAGTCAAACAGGGACAAATGTCAACAGAATCAGGGACTTAGCCAGAGTACATCAGGGACAATCAGGGACACTTTTAACATGTTAGAACTATTTCTGTAAGACATTGACAGAATGAGAAGAAGTGAATTAGTGCATATTGTTTCATGTTACAGGTGTGTACACCCTTACTTATTGTCTCTATGTATTACATGTAATTCACTAGCTTTCCTACAAAAGCCATCCATTGTAGGGGGGGGATTAAGGACAGAGCTAAGATTTGAGTGCAAATCAGGGACAGTTGAGAGGTATGCTGTAGGTGTAGGACAGCAGAGTATCAAAGACATGTCAGTACCATAGGTCTAAGAGAGGCTTACTGCTGTAATCCCTATTCTCTATACCTCCATTCTCCCATCTGCATCCTGTTATATGAAGAAATAAATTACATTCCTGGTAGAGTGCAGTACTGCTCTGTTGACCTTTTCTTCCAGTAATGTTTTGCAAAGATGTTAACTGTGTGAGGTAAGTGTCATACAGACTTGTTCCCCATAACCAGCTACTAACCTTTTAAGGTATTATTGGCAGATAATTGCCACTGCACCAATCTGTGGCTCTGATATGCTAATTGCAACCAAAACAGCTGAATTGCACTATCATTAGCAAATGACATGCCACCATGGTGCAATATATAAGCCCTTCATGTAGTCCTGGGCCCTTTTCTTAGCTGTTACGATGGACATTACTGAGATGTGGAGACTACAGCATTGCAGAGGGTAGGTATCATAACTGTCAGCTGTAGAAATGTATGCCATATGTCTACAGTTTTGCCTTATATGTGTGGTCAGTGTCCCATGACATTGTGGTCATCTGGCAAATCACTGGCAAATAATTGTGGGTTGAAGTCAGTAATGAAAGACACACATTTGAGTGTCAGACTTCATACCCATCAGAATATGCATGCTAATGCAATAGCTGTTATTATACTACTTACTATCTTTGTAAGAGCAAACTGTAAAACATGTCTCTATCTCTGAGCTTTTGTCCTCTCTGCTGTGTCCGTATTCTTTGTTCTAGGGGGTTGGCAGGTATGGTAGGTCTGTAGCAGCTACCTTTACATACAGCTGGGTGTGTTACAGGCTGCAGCCGCTGCTGCAGCTAATACACATAGAGGAGAGTGTGAACACTGTGGTGGACAACAAGCTGTATGTGTAACTGTGGCAGCTGTGGCAGCCCTGTTGTTATGGCAGATCCAGGGTAAGAGTACCCTTTACAGTCCAACTGGGGCATGTGATTAAGGTACGTCTGTTATGTAACAGTGCCAATAATAGAGTAGTAGGTAACATATAGTTATGCTGTATGGATATGTGCAGTATGCACCTACCTGTAGGCCTTTGACTTGCAAAACTGGATAGCAGTTAATTAAATATCAGTAACTTGTGCAGATAAAGACTGCATAACTCAATCATTAATTGCTGTCTTCACAATAATTTAATTGAGCTGCAATACAAGACTGGATTTGAACCCAGGACTGTGTGTGGTAAAATGTACTGTATACAAGACATTTAACAGACTGAGCTACTGGTGCATTTGCAAAGTATATGTGCATATGTGCATGACTTTATATGGCTGTATTTCTGTACCAAGGTCCCAGCTGAGCATGTACTTTATCACTGATGCCTTAACAGGTGTCTTTTTATATGTTGCTGATAAAAGAGCACATTTACCTGCTATCACAGGCCTCACTTGCGTCCATTTTTGTCTTTTTCTGTCTAGTGGTGTATTATTTCATCGGCGTCCAAGGTACACTCCTATTTTTCCCATTAGTTTTTATTCCAGTTTGTGTGGTACAGCATGGCATGCAGCTCTGCTGAGACATCCTAATGACTGTAAGTGGCAATCACTGTGCTTTAATGAAAACACCTGTTTTAATCTGGATTTGTGTGGTGTGGTAGGTTAATACAGTGTGCTGTAGGTGTAACTGGCTTGGGTTCAAAACATTGTTGAGGTGTTTATTTTGTACATAACTCTGGCAATGGTATAAACACATTTAATCATTACAGCTCTATTTAGCTAAGCTAAGAGAAGCTGCGTGGTGCAGCGTGGCACTCACCTCCGTGCTAAAAAATTATAAAGAAAAGAAAAAGGGAGCGATAGGAAAGTTGTGAAATGGGGGCAAGTAGGGGTAAATACATAGTGAAAGGCAGGTAGATATGTGCAGAAAGCGTATAGAAAAGACCCATAGCTATCCATTTCTTGTGCAGCAACAGCTGTGCACTTTGTCAGAATTTGTAGATGAATTTGGACTCTCAAACCCCAAAAACTGTTATCAGCCCAATTGGACCAAATTACATGTGTCTAGTGGACACGTGTGAAATAGAGAACTATGTATGGGGCAGAAATTTTTTTTTGGGGACAGATGCCTTTCTTTAAAGTGAGAATGGAATGTTGGGGAAGGGACATAGGTATGTGTGGGGGAGGTAAGTTGGGTAGGTGAGGATGCATTTGCAAACAGACAAGGCAGACAAGACAGCAGACGGGGGCAGTGTGTGACACTTGGGGAGGTGAAAATCTTGGATAGGTAGGGTGTTGTAGAATCCAAGTCCCATGTGCCTCCAAACAGCAGCAGTGTGACTCATGTCCCCACTCATGGGACTGTAGGCACTGCTCCTTCACTGCCATGAGGATAGCTATGCTGAAGGCTGAACACTAGGGCAATGATGCCCCACCAGATCTGCCAGCATGCCCATAATCTAACACAGGTGTTGGTCAAAGCCACGGTGAACTATCCTGCACACCAGGACCAGTAGCTCATCCTGGATTACTACCCTCCCTCTGCCACCACTCCCAGAGGGGGGCTGGGCCTCATCCCCTGGGTTGGTACCACCCAGCACAACAGGTAGTGCAGGGTATTAGAAGTAGGACCACTGGTCTGGGTCACAGACATACTGGAACCTATGCCACAGCCAGTTGAGGCAAGGTAGGGGGATCAGCCAGAACCGGCCTACCTTGATGTCTTGTGGTAAATGAGGTAAAGCAATAAGTTATGGTTAGTAACAACCAAATCACTGTTAGTAGTAATATAATGGAACATCATATTTATTAATCTAAATACATATTAATGTATATTATGTGCAGCACAACATTATGTAACATAACTGTCAGTACGGTAACAGCATGCGAGTCTGAAATAAACCATATGGCCAACAAATAGTTAGTTTAACAAAATATGTTAACAGTGAATCATAATTAAACATAACAATAATCAACCACATTTTCCAAAATATAGTTTAACAAATTGTGTTAATATTAAATCATAATAATACATTACAATAATGAATAAATTAAGATAAGGGGTGGGGAGAGAGAGAAAACATTCCATTAGTGACATTGCAGATGATATCCCTGGTAACACTGGTCATACATACTTCTACAGGTATGTACTGACAGTTGTGATTACAGTGAATACAATTCTCCTATAGCTGTTATGGCACATGCATACCTCTCAAGCTGATAGCATGGGACAATAAGGGCCAAGCACTAACAAATGCAGGTACAGAACTCCTCAGAATGGTTTTACATTATGTGGACTTATAAAACTACCAGGGTGTTGTGTAAATGGATATTGTAATACATTGCATCCCAGGTAATAATTTATCTGGTAAACATGTGACAGACAGATTAGTCAGTTTTAATTACATTACGAGAAATTGTGACACTTGATAGGCATGTTTTTGTACAGTAATTAAACTAGATAGCCATCATGGCTTAATTGGCAGGACTTGGGGTAGAAACGGGTCTATGTTAAATCAGCAAACACTTAAAATAGCGAACGCTGATTTATCGACCCTTTAATACCGAAAGCTAACAACCTCGAAGAAACAGAACAGCGATTTTTTTTCCCAAGGAAAAAAAAATCACTGTTCCACAAAAAAAAAAAAAAAACAAAACAAAAAAAAGTTTAAAATAATAAAAAATAAAGTTGGGGGCGTTGATCACCCCCCCCCCACACACACACACACTTAAATATACCAACTCCAAGATCACACCACAGAAGAAAAAATGGCAAAGTACTGAAAACGGCTCAGGGAATTTCTTTTTCCCTGGGTGATGATTGAACTCCAATGGATTCTGCAAAATTCCCGCCTAGTGTTTTCCTGCCCTTTCACTTCATTGAGCAATATTCCGAAAAGTGCCATGTTGCTTAGCAGAGCACAGGACAGCCAACCAGAGCTGAGCAGCTTGCAAACTTGCACAATCATGGTTTTAGTGAAGCTGAGCACCACATAAACATTGGCAGCCATTACTATGTTTATGTGGTGCTTGGCAGGTTTGAGCACAGTTGTTCAGAGCACAGCAGAGCCATATTTTAAAATTGTGTCCATAATGTTTGCAACAAACATACATTGAATACAGACCATTTCTAACTTCTATGTATTCAAACCTTGGACCTACTACACATATAGCCATAACTCTACCCATTTAGCTACATGAATATTAAAAAAAACAATATACCTTCACATATACCACTGAGGTACCTGTTAACAATGCTGAGCACTGCATCTTGCCATGAAAACATGCTTAAACACACCAATAAATACATAATTATTATATCTGGTTTCTATTTTTAGACGTCTGGCAGGTGCTGGCTATGTATGTATGAGCTCTGCTCAACTTAGCTGTACTCCGTGTCATGCCTCATAAATGCCAAATTAAAAAAAAAAACATAAAATGTCATTATGCTTATTAATTACATCCAGTTTCTATTTTTAGATGTCTGGCAGCTGTCTACATGTGGCAGCGCATCATCATTAATATGCATGGCACACTACCAAGAGGGGACCATGGATGTGTGCATCGATACATTCCATGTAGGCTCTACATGGTGCCTACACTGAGTTTATTAAATCCTGGGGTTGGTAAAGAATCAGCACTCAACTCAAACCACTTCTCCTTGCACTGCAGTTCTAATTATAATTTATATTCAGCTTTATTAAAGTACCAAGTAACATGTTGAAAGTAGAAATCTCTGTGATGCTCCCACTTGTAAAAATGTTTCTTATCCAAAAAAGACCTGTTGCTTGACAACTATCTACTTGTTTCATGGGGAAAACATGATCAAAGTAAAATATGAAAAGCAAACAAGAAACAAGCTCAAGATGCATTGCTTAAAGGATTACTGTAAAGGTTATGGACCACACATGATTGGCATTCTGTTTAGTTTATGGGAAAAGCCTGCATAGATGACTGGAAGTCTTCAACAAGTGTAATGAGCTTCTTAAAATAAAGTAATCCTGTCCTTTATTACAAATACTGTCATATGCATTTCAATACCAAAGGCTTATACATTATCTAGTTAAGTATTCTCTGCATGGCAACAACAGAAAGGCTTTCAATGTTGGCAATTCTTTAACAGTATGCTTATTAAAGCTTACTTGCATCTTACGATCTCAGACAAGCTTACCCGATGGTCATTAAAGCATTGCTACTTAAACACAGAGCAACAGGCACTTTGAGTAATAAGCATGAATCAACAGTACAAAAATATGACAAACCAGGCCATTCTGCAAAATCAAGGACAGATGAAAAGCCACTGTAGTACTTGTGTCTACCTTGGATGGGGGGATACTCTGCTCATTTACACTGCATAACTACTCCTTGCCTTGCTTGAACACATCCAGAGTCACTACATGAGGGAGTGGGGTGCAACAAGTATGTCACAATTTGAAATGTCTCTGACTGACTGTGATGGCCCAGACACATTTGTCATACCTCTCAACCTCAGAGCAAGAAATCTGGACAAAGCCATACATAGAAGTGGGACAAAGGCCCAAAAATATTTTAAACATTGCTCTTATAAACTTAGAAAAATAATAGAATAGGTCTTGCATTAGTATGAATTTTTTGAAGGGTATGAAATCTGAAACTCAAATGTCTGCCATTATTTTCTAACTTCAGTCTTTAATGATTTGTCACTAATTTGCCAAAAAAAAAAACAATTTTATGAAAAATGGACCAAAAATATGATGCAAAATATAAAATAGCCACACAATACAGCTGAGAACCTGTCAAAGAATGGACACTTTAATATTAGTACTGCTAACTTGAGCAACTGACAAAATAAAATAATCTACATGCGTTTCTGAAATAAAAGTAATCTATAACTCTGATTATTACAGTTATTTCTTAATTGTAAACCCTCCATGTTTTCTTCCAAAATTGCTATTTTGCAGAGGGATTATTAGGGGGAAGAGCAACATTTTGAGCCAAAATCGGGGACAGTTGTGAGGTTTGGCTATGCCTAATTCTATAAAGCAATTTATTTGCATGTGCCTTCAACCTGTTAATACAATAAATCTGGACAAGGCCAAATATATTGGGGGAACATATAAACAGTACTAAAAAGTGCTCTTGTATAAACTGAGACAGTTGATAGAATAACAGGTCTTACTTTAGCATGCATTTTTCTGAAGGTTATGAAATCCGAAACTCAGTGTGTCATTATTTAGTGACTTAATTCCTAAATGATTTGCCAGAAAACCACAAATTTTATGAGGAATAGACCAAAAATAAGAAGCAAAAATCTATTCATTCTTTGAAAATCTGGACAGTTGGAAGGTATAGTTTATCTGGGGCTGTTTGAGTTTGCTGCCCTTCCCCCTCACAACATGGTCGAATGGAGCCTCCCCCCTGCAGCCATTCCAATGATCCATTACTTGGCTATTTCACTCCATTTACCATAAACACTAATGTGCATACTGCTTTACTTCTGTGATGATTTGGACTTCATTTGAAAGTTTTATTTTGCATTTTACAGCACAAACACTAAGACATCTGCTAAACAAAGTAATTCAGTCTCACAATGAAAACAGACTTAGCATTAAAACTTCTCTGCCGTTGAAATTCACATTCATTGGAACAGCATTGAAACCCACATTCAAAGAAAATACATTTTGCCAGTGGCAGATAAAGATTAATTCTGGGCTGTTTTCAAATCATAGGCCCCTTGCATATGAAACATACATGTGCTCTTTGATACACCTTCATGATAGTACTAAATTATATTCTTTGTATAATACAATAGAGTTGTTAGAGGGCGTTTTAAATTTATTAAACAATGAAACAAAACGCATGCACCAATAATGACAAAACTGCCCAATTCAGAACATTTTTCCAGTAAACAATGAAACAAAATGTATGCACCCATAATGTCAAAACTGCCCACTTCAGAACATTTCCATCATAAAAGTCTACTCAAACTTCTACAGTCCACCATTATCAGTAAATATGCACAATATCTGAAGAAGTAAAAATAATCTAAATTATTCCACATTAAAGAAATCTGTAACTAATGAAGAGATTGCTGCTAGCAAACACCTTTATATTTCATGGTTTCATTGAAAAATAAAGTGTCTGTTGCCCCTGAGGAATAAATTGTCTATATTACATTAAAAAAATGATAAGCTAGTAATATTACAATAGGAAATGGATGGCAAACTGATAACAGGCTCTTAGTTAGTATCTTCACCAAGGAAAACATTCTCAGTATGGAAGCATCCACTCCTTGTGGGAGTAGAACCCACACCCTTCTACATCAACTGCAAGCACACAACCTGTTGTGCTATTAAAAATGCAAGCAGATTTAGCATAAGAAGCACTAAACTTCTCTTCCACTGCAGCTCTCAGCTCCTTGTAAAATCTACTCAATATTCAACTGCATCTTAACTTTGCAGCACAAGAAATCTGGAAAAAGCCAACATTTATTGGGGGGGGGGCAAAAGCCCAAAAACCAGGGACACATTAAACATTGCTTGTATAATCTTGGAAAGTTGCTAGAATAAAATGCTGTTACCACCATACATTTTACTGCCAAGGTCCCTGTGCAAAACAGTCAGAGCAATATACCACTACGCCAAATCAGCTGCTTTGTGAAAGAAAAATTCTGTGTTACCACCATACATTTTACTGCCAAGGTCCCTGTAGAAAACAGTCAGAGCAACATACCACTACATCAAATCTGCTGCTTTGTGAAAGAGGAGAAAGACTGAAACGTAAATGGCTATCATTTAGTGAATTCAGTTCTCGCCATAGCGGTCAACCTCTTAGCACAAAACATCTGGACAAACCCAGTAGTGAGGGAATACAGCCCTCAAATATATACAATGAATTCAGTTCTTGCTATAGCTGTCAACCTTGGCACAAAAACCTGGACAATAATGGGGGAATACAGTCCCAAAAATAGGGACAAATTTCAAATATTCATCTTATAAACTTAGAAAATTGCTAGAATAAAAAGGTTGTATTACTATTTATTTTCTGAAGAATATGAAATCTGAAATTCAAATGCCTGTCAATTTTACTTCTGACGGAACAAAAACAATTTTCAGCAGATGCCCAGGGAGAAATACAGCAGACACGTCTTTGTAAAATGGCAGAACACCAGAGCAAATCCATACAAACACAGGGAGGAGATGCAGACTCCACACAGAAGGCATCCCAGCCAAGATTCAAACCAGAAAAACCTATAGCTGTGAGGTAGCAGTGCTACCACTGCACCATCAAATATGCAAGGAATTAAGCAGTCAGAAACCTGAAGTCTGAAATTCAAATGCCTGTTAATTTTATTTAACATTTGTTAACCAGGACAGTCTGACTTAGAACAAAAAAACAATTTTCAGCAGAGGCCCAGGAAGAAATAATGCAGACATGTCTTTATAACATGGGAGGACACAAAAGCAAATCCACACAAACACAGGGAGAAGATGCAGACCCTACACAGAAGGCACCCAAGCCAAGAATCAAACCTAAGAACCTGTAGTTGTGAGGCAACAATGCTACCACTGCACCTTCAAATATCAAGCATTTAAACATTTAGAAACCACAAATATTGTGAGGAACCGAACAGATCAAATATGAGGCAAAAATCTGCACATTTTTTTACAAATGGTGGGTAGGGAATTCAGGCCCTTAACACCTACATACAGGGTTCAAGCCTGAGGTATACCCTACCACACCACCATGAGTTTGCTCTAGCCACCAGTATATAGCAACTGGGGCATTACACACACACACACACACACACACACACACACACACACACACACACACACACACACACACACACACACACAAACACACCTGTTGCAATGTGTCAAAGCCCACAAAGTAGCCAGCTCGACATCCAAGTCCAAGATAAAGGCGCCAAATCCATGAAGCAGCAGTAACAAGTCCACCCTCCATGAAGCCCATCCGAAATCCCTGTGAGAGCTTAAAACTTACCTCACCTCTCTCCTGATTGATCCTGTCTGCTGCTGAAGCAGTCCGGAGCTCCTCTGTTCTGTGCGGTCATCACTGCACAAATTCCAGGGCATCTGTGGGGCAGAAATGCCTTCCCTGTATCTGGACTGCTGTCTGACTTCGCACAGATTCCTGGGCATCTGTTGGGCAGTCTGCGCAGAGTTAGTTCTGGGGCTCGTGAAAATTGCTTTACGGTTTGTTTTTCTTTTTGTTTTGTTTGTAGGTGGGAGGGCTGCAGTCCTGCAGTCCTATAGCATGAGCTGCCCCCCCGGTCATTACACTACTAAACTCACACTAACTCCACATCAAGTCAATCTTTGAAATCTGAAAAAAAAAAGGCTGCTGGAAGATTCCAATGAAAGTACCTTTTGTTTTACGTGCAATAATATTTCTGTGCAATAACTCTACTGAGATGCTTAAATTCATTTTGTGTACTAACTGAAAGCTATAAAGCAACTGTGCAATAATGACTACCATGAAAAAGTCTCCTGTATGTGCAGTTACTATGTATAGTAGTTAGAGTTTAAGTAAATAATTGTGTGCATACCTGTCAACCTCTTACAGCAAGAAATCTGGACAATACCATAAATAATGGGGGGGGGGGTAAAGGCCCAAAAATAGGGATAATTTTTAAATATTGCTCTTGCAAACTTAGAAAGTTGATAGAACAATAGGTTTTGCTTTAGCATGATTTTTCTGAAGGGTGTGAATGAAGTCTGAATCTCAACAGTCTGTCATTATTTTTGGTCTTCAATCTTTAATGACTTGCCAATAATTTGCAGGAAAACCAAAATTTTATGAAAAATGGACCAAATATATGAGGCAAAAATCTGGTCATTCTGTGAAAATCTGTACAGATGAGATGTATGAATGTGTAATGTCAATAGTAGCTGTTGTACTGTAGATTGACTATATGTGGAAATGCCTCCACCTTGACATGGAATAATGAAATGTCAGTCAGAGATGCACAAGTTATATAGTCTGAATAACAATAAAGTTTACTTTGACTTTGAAATGCTTTCATCAACAACACATGGAATGGATATGTTAGACAGAATGTTTCACTGTAAACACGCTGATATTCACATCAACTTGCAGTAGGTACCTCATTTCCTAATGCAGAGCCCACCATTTTTGAGACATAGTTATTTATTTTTTTCCATGCAGAGCCTTGAGCTTCTGGCCTGTGAACTTCTTTTGGAGCAAACTATCCACATGTGGTCAGGTAGCTATCTTCTGGAATATCTGCAAACAGTTAGCAATACTAAGGAAACAAACAGTCTGTAGAGCATATGAGGAAACGTTTCAATGAATTTCATTTCCATTTGATGCATACTGTTCATTTGCTGTTTCTTCATCTCCTGTAGCTGATTTAAGTTTTGGTTTTATCTGTAACATTAGCAGGGGTAAAGGAGATAAAGCATTTTACCAGTGTAGATAAGCCAAAAACAAGAGTAATATATGCTGTGGCTTTGCAGAAAGAATCTCTAATTTGTTCTGTTTGCTTGTTCCACTCCTGATGTTGTAATTTTATTACATTGGAGGGGTTTGTGTGCCCTTGCTATCCTTAGAACTATGCAATCATGACATACCTCTCAACCTCTTAGAGCAAGAAATCTGGACAAAGCCATAAATAAAAGTGGGACAAAGGCCCAAAAATAGGGACCATTTTTAAATATTGTTCTTACAAACTTTAAAAGTTGATAGAATGACAGGTTTTGCATTAGCATGAATTTTTTGAAGGGTATGAAGTCTGAAACTCAAATGTCTGTCATTATTTTCTAACTTCAGTCTTTAATGATTTGCCACTAATTTGCCAGAAAAACACAATTTTATGAAAAAGCAGGCCAAAATATGAGGCAAAAATCTGGACAGTCTGAGAAAATCTGTACAGTTGAGAGGTATGTCTTGAGCTTTATGCTCCTTAGGGTCACAAATTAATCTGAGAGAAGAGGTCATCTAACAGTGTTCCACAATATCTCCCACAATGCTTCATTTAAAGAATCCAAGATCTCATTAGGAACAGGGATACTGGGACCCACCTTTGAAGCCCAGCTAGAAGTAACATTCTCAAGCATTTCATGGCAGGTACTCCATGTAGCCCTATACAGCCATTTGAAAAAGCTGCTTGGAGTCACCACATGGACTTGTCATTTTGCATGACAGGATGGGGATTGAGTATGATGCCAGTTAAATGGCAGGCAGAAGCAGGATGGATTAAGGTGGATTATAACCTAACAGTGGAAACTGGCTGTTGGGACATGGAATGTCCTCATATTCCTGGAGGAAGAATCTGAGTTTGTCTGCTTGGAATTTACTTTTCTGAAGCAAAACCCAGTACCAAAGGGCTCTGGCTGACTATGTTTGCAGATGACTGCAAGCTAGGAGCAGTTCTTGAATCCCCAATGGCTTAACCAGGTTTGCCTCAAATAAATAACTGGTGTCAAAATCATGCTCTGAAAATAAATGCCATAAAAATGCATTATCGTATCCTTTGGGAAGTCATTTCTCCCAGGGGAACTTCCACATTGACAGTATGCCCGTAAGAGCTGACCCATTTGTTTGGGATTTGAGAACTTGTGGACAGTAAGCTAACTTATGACAAATATATATCTATTTTCATAAGAAACTCCTTCTATATTGCACAGGTTATAAACAAGTGATTGTGTCTAGATCTAGGGATGTCATTGCCCCCTTTTACTTAGCCTTTAATTGGCCAGTCATTGAATATAAGGCCTCCTTTGGCATTTATCTGTCCAGACAAATGCAATAAGTGGAATGTCCACAGAGATACCTTACTAAAAGGATACAAGGCCTAAACAACTTGTCCTGTAAGGACCAACTCAAATCCCTGTCACTATACTCTGTATCCTATAGAGTGCTAAGAGGTGGCCTGCGTCTGCCATACAAGGTATCCTCTGACCCATCACTGATGGATTTACTGCACATCAGCAAGTCAAATGGTATCGGAAATACTCAGTCTAGGGATCTAAACCTCTTCTGCAACATCAACAAAGTGGTTTAGAGGGACAGGTATATGTTGAGAGGATATCACTCCCCATCCACATAAAACAATTTTCATTTCAGTACATTTTCAAGTGCAATTTAGATCTTTGGATGGGAAAAAAAGTACAGTTTTGTACCTACCATAAATGTAGATGTTCGAAGATCCACATTGCTGCAGTCCTTACATATGGGGTAATCCGCTGTCCTCGGTCGGCCCGAATACCAAAGTATTAGGCTGACGTCGGTCATGGGCGCTCAGATCTGACATCAGAGCATCAGGGTATTAAAGCGCATGACCGACGTCATATCCTCAGTCTTTTCTTGCCCCAGATGTCAGAAGGCCCTAAAAAGAAAGGCCACAGCCAAAAATAGAATACTTCCCAAAAGGCATGTACAAATAACAGCTACCACCCAAACCATACAACCACTCCAAACTACAGAG
Organism: Protopterus annectens; assembly: GCF_019279795.1. Classification (NCBI taxonomy): domain Eukaryota; kingdom Metazoa; phylum Chordata; order Ceratodontiformes; family Protopteridae; genus Protopterus; species Protopterus annectens. Next base: position 1,601,153,692 of record NC_056735.1, on the reverse strand, counting down.
GGGAAGGAGGGAGGGTAAATTGGACTGCAGCAATGTGGATCTTCGAACATCTACATTTATGGTAGGTACAAAACTGTACTATGTTCTTCATCTCACATTGCTGCAGTCCTTACATATGGGTAGAATCCCAAAGTAGAGGTAAAGGGAGGCTGGCAAAATCAGAAAGCATTGGGAGCTGCCAAAATGCCCTGTAAGATTGCAGTGGCAAATCCAGCCCTAGATTTGGAATAAAGAGGAAGGTGGTAATGTTTAGAAAAAGTATGCACTGAACTCCAAGTAGCTGCTTCCAAAATGTCTTTAGTAGCTACTCCCCTTAAAAAAGCTGTAGAAGTGGCAGTAGCCCTAGTGGAGTGGAGATCTGATTCCAGCCGGAATCTCCTTACCATGATGAGAATAACAAAAAGCAATACAAAAGCCAATCCACTTAGAAATAGTTTGTTTTGAAACAGGTTTCCCCTGAGAACTCAAAGCAAAAGAAACAAACAACTGCTGAGACTGTCTGAACCCTTTAGTCCTGCTCAAATAATAACGCAACTGCCTGTGAATATCCAAAGTGTGCAAAATTTTCTCCCCTTTATTTTGGGGATCTGCATAAAAAGTAGGCAAATGAATTGATTGGTTCAAGGCCACATTTGAAACCACTTTAGGCATAAAAGTAGGATTAGTACGCAGAGATACTCTATCCTTATGAAAAATTAGGAAGGGTTCAACTGCCATAAGAGCCTGTAATTCAGAAACCCTTCTAGCAGACGTAATGGCCAACAAAAAAGCAGTCTTCCAAGACAAAACTTTAACTCAGCAGTAGCTGCAGGTTCAAAAGGAGGTAAAGTAAGTTTTTCCAACACAAAATTGAGATCCCAGGCAGGAGTAGGAGCTCTACGTGGGGTCTTATGTTCTTTGCCCCTCTAAGAAATTGCTTAAACAAAGGATGAGAGAATAATGGAGGGTCACAGTCATAGTGAGCAGAAATGGCTGCAGCATGAACTTTTATAGAGGAGAAAGACAAACCTTTGTCTAATAATTCTGTAAGATATTGAAGAGAAACACTTAAATCAGGCCTGGAAACATCAAAGCCCTTTGTTTTGCTCCAAATTAAAAATCTCCTCCATTTATCAGCATAAACTTTCCTTGTACTAGGCCTTCTGGCCTCCAAAATAACATTCAAAACTTGTTGTGGAAGCTGCGACCCTCCAGGGTCTAGAACAGAATACGCCAGGCTGTTAGATGCAGGGACTGAATCCTGACATTGAGGAAATGATTGCCCTCCTGTGACAAAAGGTGTGGAATCGAAGGCAAAGGCCATGGAGGCTCCCGTACTAAACTCCTCAGCAGAGGGTACCAGTGCTGTCGAGGCCAATCTGGAGCTATTAGTATCATGGAGGGCTTGTCTTGTCTGACCTTCAAGAGTACCCTGGGGAGGAGAGGCAGAGGCGGAAAGGCATAGACGTGAAGATTGCTCCAACTGAATGATAGAGCATCCACTTTCCAAGCTGTGGGATGAAACATTTTTGTGCAAAACTTTGGCAACTGGAAATTTAGTGGAGAAGCGAACAGATCTATGTCTGGAGTTCCCCATATCACTGTCAATTTTTGAAATACATGAGGATCCAATTTCCACTCGTGGGGATCCACTATCTGTCTGCTCAAAACATCTGCTAAGGAGTTCTGTGCTCCTGGTAGAAATCTTGCCTGAAGATTGAGGTGTAAACTGAGAGCAGTCTCCCACAAAATCATTGCTTGCCTGCAAAGAGGGTACGAATGGGTTCCCCCTTGCTTGTTGATGTACCACATGACAGTTGTGTTGTCTGTTAGAATCAACACTTGCCCTGGGTGAAGTAAATCCTTGAAAGCCATTAATGCAAATTGGACTGCTAACATCTCCTTCAAGTTGATATGTAAATGTTGAAGTCTGGCAGGCCACGTGTCTTGCACCCATTTTCCATTGAGGTGTGCTCCCCAAGCCTTGTCCGAGGCATCTGTCGTTAAAATCTGACTCGCCTCTGGTCGGGTCACAGAGAGTCCCTTGTTTAGGTGACATTCCTGAGCCCACCACAAAAATTCCTTTTGGATGCAAGGTATTATTAGAATGACAGTGTCCAGATCTTGGCAGTGTTGTGTCCATACATTTTTGAGATACCATTGTAGCTTCCTCATATGCAGTTTGGCATTGGGAAGCACCAGAATACAAGATGCCATGAACCCCAAGGCTTGAAGGACTGTCCTTGCAGTCAGCCTGGACCGTAGAGACAATTGATGGAAGTAATGAGTAAGATTCTTTTGCTTGTCCGAGGTCAAAAAGGCCATCTGGGAAGCTGTATTCAGTCTCACACCCAGAAAGCACATTTCCTGAGAGGGTACTAGACTGGACTTTGTTTCGTTCACAGAATACCCTAGGCACCTTAACACTGCCATCACATACTGTAGATGATGAAGAAGTTCGTACTTGTCTTGAGCAAGAATCAGGCAATTGTCCAAATAAGGATAAATCTGTATTCCTTTTAACCGTAAGAAGGCTATCACTGGAGCCAGAACCTTTGTGAACACCCTGGGCGCAGTAGATAAGCCAAAGGGCAATGCAGAGAACTGATAATGTAAAGTCCCAGCCCGAAAACGCAGGTACCTCCTGCAACTGGGCCTGATAGGAACATGAAGATAAGCCTCTTTGAGATCCAGAGTTACCATCCAGTGATCTTTGCCCAACAGAGGTAGAAGTTGTTGCAACGTCAACATTTTGAATTTTGGAATGTCTAGGTATGTGTTGAGAATAGATAAATCCAAAATCGGTCTCCAAGTGTTTCCTTTCTTTGGTACTAGAAACAGGCGAGAATAAAATCCTAGGCCCACTTCTGACAGAGGGACCTGCTGTATAGCCCCCATTTGAAGAAGTAAAGAAATCTGCTTGTGAGCCTCTACCCTTTGCTGAGGAGGAACGTCTGGCATGCCTTTGAAAGGAGGCAAAGTATGGAAATAAAACTTGTAGCCTCGGTCTATAATGTCCAACACCCATTTGTCCTGGGTGACTAAAAGCCAGTTTTGCTTGAAGAGTGCCAACTTTCCTCCCAAAGGAGCTGCCAGACAGGAAGAATCTGGCAGCTGAAAATGCAGGTCATTGGGCCTGTTTATGAAAGGACTGGCCCCTGCCCTCACCTGTAGATTGTGCAGGTGAACTCCACGTCCTAGGCCTGAAAGTACTCTGAGCTCTGCCCCTACCATGTCTAGATCTACCCCTAGACTGTGAATCAGAAGAAGGATAAGCCCATCCCTTAGTAGGCCAATTCCTGCTAAACTTAGGAGGCTGCACCTGCAAAAAATCTTTAACAGTCTGCATAGACTTAGCCTTATCTTCCATTTTCTTCAAGACAGATTCCACAGGAGAACCAAACAAAACTTCAGACTGCAAAGGAGCATCCAAAATTCTAGTTTTAACATGCTCTGACAAATTCTGATCATTAAGTCAGGCGTGCCTGCGAATAACTGAACCAGTGGCAGCCACCCTGGAAGAAGCCTGTAAAGCATCGAAACCACACTGCAAAGAATGCTTACCCACCTTTTCAGAGACATGTACCAAATCCTGTAATTCTTTACACTCTATGCCCTCTGCCAAAGCATCCATTTTAGATTTTAGTTGAGTAAGAAGAAAATTCTGATACTTCAACATATGAAACTGGCAATTCAAAGCCCTCATTGCTAAAGTGGAAGAGGTATACACTTTCTTACCCCATCTATCCAAAGCTCTAGCATCCTTATCAATAGGAACTGGATTCTTTACAACAGAAGCCCTGACACCCTTAGGTCCCTGGCTAATAGTTTCTGGGTCAGCCCTTGGACTCTTATACAGATATTTATGAGCCTCAGGTACTCTGTAATACCTGTCTGGCTTAACTGGCGCAGGAGGCAGAGAGTCTGGATTAAGGGAAGCCTCGGAGAAAACGTCTTGAACAACATCCAAAACAGGAGGTATAGCCAAGGGCCTATGTTGTGGTAAAAACAAAAATTCCCTAAGCCTCTTTCGGGAATCTGAGAAATCCTGACCTTCCCATTTAAAATGTTCCCTCATGGAATGCAGGGTTTCTGAAAAAGAAAAATCCTCTGGAGGAGAAGCAGAGGGAGTGGAATCCTCTGCGTCTCAATCAGAATAAGGAGGAAAATCCTGAATGTCTTCAGCCGAAGACTTGGAGTAATCTGAAGCCTGCTCTAAACTTTCAACCTCTGGCTCCACCCTAGGCCTCTTATCAGGAGGGGGCATAGAACCTCTGATTAAAGAAATTAAATCTTCTGCCATTTTAAGCATGTGTTTTTTAGGCACAGAACCTGCAGAACTAGGACTGACACCCGTGGAAGGCAAACCAGGCCTGCCTTTAGAAGGAGCCTTAGAAACAGAAGGAGAAGGCCTAACCACCTTAGGCAAGGAAGGGAGAACAGCAACCTGAGAGGCCCCCTCAGCCTGACCTGACTCCTGAGAGGCCACATCCTGCAAAATTAAAGCCTCCCCCTGAGACTCAACTGAAACCTCGGCTGGATCCACAGATTCCACCGTAGTTTCTAAAGAGCCGGCGTCCGGAACGGACGACTCATCTTGTCTGGACTTTAAAGATTTGTCTTTGCGCTTCTTCCCAGTAGCGGGCGTCGGAGGATCCGACGGCATATTATAATTACACCGCTTACCAAAGACAAGCCTAGCGCAATCTAACCTACGTTTAATGGTGCGCTTATTAAACCTAGCACAAAAGCGACACCCGACTACGTCGTGCTCAGGTCCCAAACAAGGAATACAAAGAGAGTGGTAATCCCTATGCGGTATCTGTTTCCCACAAGAAATACAATTATTCACTTTTTCTGACATCCGGAATTAACTGAGGCAAGAAAAACAAAATATTCCCCAACGGGGTACTTAGCCCAACTTGGATTCGGTCTGAAACTCAGAATACGAAAATTTCAGAACGCCGAACGGCACTTGCAAACGCTGCTTCTGTATCGGACCATGCGGCAAAAAAGACTGAGGATATGACGTCGGTCATGCACTTTAATACCCTGATGCTCTGATGTCAGATCTGAGCGCCCATGACTGACGTCAGCCTAATACTTTGGTATTCGGGCCGACCGAGGACAGCGGATTACCCCATATGTAAGGACTGCAGCAATGTGAGATGAAGAACATCAAAATTTACCCCAGGACTGCCCCTTGTACTACTAATGGACAGATGAAACTTCTAAATGCTTTATTCCAGCATGATCTCCTCAAATTATCTATGGTATGATTCCAGTTATTCTTATTAGTGGTAATATGTAATTACTGACCATTGGATGGGTAAGGCCAGTCTATAACCAAATGGGAATATGTTATTGCGAGCTCAAAAAGGGAAACTGGCTAGGTTTAAAGTGGTTTGCAAGGGCAGCCAGCCTAATCTTTACCTATGAACCTATTAATATGTAAATATTACTATTCATAACTGCCAGTAAAAACTTTCATCAATATATGCATTACTATGCATTGAAGCCTCCCACTTTATCCATCATTTTATTCTAAACTCTTTGCAGCCAAAAACAATCATAGATTCAGTAATAACTGATTGGGCCTTACTGTTACACTGCATAAAATATCAAGTGTATGTCAGATTTTGAAGAATGAATCCAATTCAATTACTGCATTATTAAAGAACATATGAAAATAACTTTCTTGAAATTATAGTCATTAACTCCAGGAAACCTACATGCTTTGCAAGCTATTGAAAAGCATCCTGTTAATAATTAAAGTCAGCTTTTTAGATGACATCTTGTTCCTTAGCGCATTAGCACCTCTGAGCTGTGGATTATTACACCAATCATAACCTGCACATATCCTTTCATTCCAGGGCTTTTCCTGAAAAATTATGTGAAAAACATAAAAAAAAACTAATGTAAATATTTTGTGAATGATAAATGTTACTATAAATGTACAAAACATAATGTTATCTGTAAAATTTTGCCTTCTCTGTGATAACGGGAAGGGTATTCACAGTCTTTGTGTCAATAATGTAATATATAGCAATGCATATAAATTGAGAATAATATTTTTATTTCAAGTTTCTAAAGCAAATTGTCATATTTTGGAAACTGTAAAATCTATGTTTCCATTATTAGAAAATGTTGTTAGATAGACATGAGGTTTCAGATAAAAGCAAGCAATTCCTTTTTAAATGCTTGTTTATTGAAATATGTACAGAAACATGAAACTGTATACTTGGCTGTATAATTAGTGATATAAATGATAATTAATGTCTCTTAAGCCCTGGTATTCAGAAATGAATACTATGTTGTGGTGGGCAAAACTGCATGATTGGGCACTCCATGAGTGGGGGCAATTCAGAGGCATGATTGACACAACCAGATTTCTAAGGAAGACCACAAAAATATATTTCAGGTAGCTGCCACTTTAACATGCATTTTTATGCAGAGGTTGCTGTCAGAACTGGCAGCCATGGGAATGCATGCCTATTTCAAGTCATTCAACTGCTCTAAACTTCCATGCACTCCATGAACCAAACATAGTGGACTGCTGCCATGCAGAGAAAGGCACCGTGCAGGATTAGATTGATATTTGTCACCCCATATCATGGAGCAGACATCCCTCTTGATATCATGGCATATTCAACTTTGAGAATATTGGCTACAGGCACCTTCCATTGACAGACATGAAACACAGGTTTATCCAAGCCATCTGCCTCAGGAATACTGCACCAGTTTCAAAGGCATGCTACACCATAAGGAGGAGCATGTGTGATTCCCATGCATCACAGCAGACAGTAGCAACACCATGTAGGAATTTTATGAACTAGCTAGCTTCCTTGAGATACTGAAAGCAATAGACTTCACCCACATTATCAGCAAGGCCCCACCTGTGGAAGAGTAACATTGGTACACCTTTCATAAAGGATTTTACTCCATCAACTGCCAAGTCATCTTCAATGCATAGGGCATAATACATAATGTGTCACTGGGCAACTATGGCTGTGGCCATGATTCAGACATCTGGTACATGCATGACTTATGCTAGAAAGAGGAACAGTCTGTAACATTGTGTGAAATCTTTATTGAACAAAGCTTTCATGTTAAAATCCTTCATCAGTATAACAAAGTAAAGTTCAGCAACACATATTAAATAGTTTAAAACACACAGCCCAACCAGTCAAGTCACAAGTTGATATCAATTAAATCCTAATTAAAGCTTTTTAAAGATGTATAAATATCAAAAATAAAAAAAAAACTTATAAAAATACATATAAATACATAGTTGTTCATGCTGTGACCATATCTGTACTGATACTACTTTTATACATCCTATAAAGGGCAAGTCTTTAATTTCAAATGTTCTGCAATGTGTAAAAACTCACTTATTATTTATTTAGCTACTTGTAAGAGCTTTAAGTGTTATTGCATAGGTATATCTGTTCAAAAACTAAAAGAAGGAATTACTGAACATAGATCAGAAATACGAAGAGGGGTAATGACCAATGCTTTGGCTAAATATTTGACAGATATTGGTGTATATCATGAATTTATGTTTAGAGTTGCTCATGTACTTACAAAAAATCCTAGGGGTGGTGATATTAATAACGACTTAGAGTTGAGGGAGTTTGATTGGATTATTTGAATGCATGCTGACCAGACACCTGGTCTTAACAAAATGGTCAGCGTACAACCTGTACTTAAACACAAATAGTTATGGTTGAGATAAATGTGTTTTAGTATGATTTATATGTATGTACATGTATTTCTTTATATATTATATATATAATATGCATTTTTTACATTTTTTATTTTTGATATTTATATGTCTTTAAAAAGTTTTAATTAGAATTTAATTGATATCAACTTGCAACTTGATTGATTGGCTGCGTATTTTTATATTATTTAATAAGTGTTGGTGAACTTTACTTTGTTACACTGATGAAGGATTTTAATCTGAAAGCTTTGTTCAATAAAAGTTTCAGAAAACATTAGAGTCTTCTTTTTGGCATTTTGGATTTGTGGCTTTTGACTCTGTTTTACCATGATTCTTATCCTGTTTTATCCTATAACATGCATGACTTAACAGCAGCAATTTTTGTGGGGTAATTTTCCACAGGGCCATCTTTTTGGTAATGCTGAATATGCACTGAGGGCCATGATTACTGATGTCAATAACTAAACCCACAGACAATAGCAAAGAATCTACAATCTAGAAATACTGTTTTTTCCACCACTCTTAGTGTTTTCACACTTTCCAGTCACCCAGTGCCACTGTCCATCGCTGTGTGTACCAGCTCCTGTTTACTGTTTACACCCCTGTTTTGCTGTAGTGCTTAGGATAGCTTAGGATAGCATAGATTTTAAGGGCTAGCTGGGGGGGGGTTGTGCTGGAAACTGAATCTGCAAAGGGAGGTGTTATTTATATTTTAAGATCTATCCTGTTATCCCAGAAACTAGAAACATTGCTGAATATGGTAGTCAGAAAGTTGAAGGCTCAGTTCCACTACCTAGATGTCTCTACTGCTAGCCTGGAGTATGATTCTGAAACATGTAATAAAATATTTGCTGTGTGTGCAATATGACATAACATGTTGGTACACAAACAAATATGACAAGGGAGAGACATTTAAGAACAGGACACCCCAGAGTCAGTGGAGAAGAATGTGTCTATTGAGGAGCCCGTAGAAGAGCCAGCCACAGGGGATGACCATACAAAGTGGATGTGGGCAAAGAATGTAATTACTCTAGCTAAGAAGTAGCATCTGAGTCACAACTATGTGCTTGATTAAACATAACATACAACAGTAAAAACTGACATATGCAATTCTAGAAACAGGCTATGCTATACTATGCATAGTCTGGCCAGTCTGTGCATTGGGCATTGACTACTCAGGTAGTGATCAATGAGGGAAGGGCACAGGTGTCAACATATGCACAGGTGAGGAGGGCCACAGTGACAAGTATAATAAATGTACATTGTCTGAGAGGGGAAAAGGGATGAGCTAGCTTGTGGGTGAGTGTGTGTATTTTGGTCTGAAGAGTGTGGAAGCTAAGAAGACTGGTCATGGAGAGTTTGGTGTCTCCAGTGTGATTGGCTTGTGCAGAGGTTGGTGATACTGCCAGGCATGTGTGGCTGTGCAGGGAAACAACTCTAGTGAAGATTCTACACTATGCTGGCGTCTGATGGACACCTCCAGGAAACTCATTGGAGGAATATGCACTGACCATGTTAGTTCCTGTCCATAGGTGCTTTCTCTCTAGGAAATGTCACAGACTTGACCCAAAGCACACATAATGTTCCATAAGCATGAATGGTGTGATTTTCTATGGGTGGTCCCTGATACATAGAGTAATGTTAGCATGATGGTGTCATATTGCAGATTTGGGAATATACCACCATTTTGTATGTGTGTTTAATGCAGAATATGTCTACAATTGCATACAGGGTATTCTGCAGTGCCTTTAATACTGGATGCATTTGTGCAGGTGGTGTTGTGGGACATAGGCCATGCACTCACCCTACCATGGAGGGTTTCCCCACCAGAAATTAAGGAAGGCAAGCCATGAAAATGGTACTGACTATGAAAAATGGCCACATAACCACATTTGTGGCATACCGTCTCCCTAAGACAGCTTTCAAATGTGCTGCAAAAATGGGCCAGGGCCTCTCACACATCATCATGCAGATCATGTGCCACCTCAACTACATCTGCCATAGTTGCATTGGCTTGTGTCTACCACTGTAGAATTGCCCAGCACATATTTCACATGATGGCCATAGACAAACTCTATTCCGGAGGCAGCAGTAGTCATGGTGTTGAGAAACACTAGCTCACTAACCCCTGCTGCCATCCCCACACACAATGGAACTTACAGAAACTACTGATGTCTCTGCTACTGGAGAAATGGGAGCTCTTTGTGCTGCCAAGTTATTCTGAGACATATTGGAACTGACAGGCAGATTGAATAGGTGCAAGACCCATGTTTGAGGAAGTGGTAGGGGATGTGTCTATCACATTAATCACTTTTAACATTGTCAGCATGACCTCTGACTGTGCCTGGATGTGGCTAGCACCATCATTATCAAGCTGAGACAAGCCCCAGACATCAGGCATATTTATGTCTATTGAGAAGGAACCTGACCACTTGTGAAAGCAAATGAGATTACTAAGTAAATTAATATACTCTTCAACAATGCCCACAGTCCAGTGGAGGTAAACCTTTATAAGACTACCATGCAAAATCTAATGTTAACACACATCGTACAGACATACACTGTTGCTGTAATCTCAGCATGCTTCTAATAACATAATAGCAAAGGTCAATAATTGCTTGTACCCAAGTCTTGTATGGAATGTTCTGTTTGTTAATGCAATATCCAGCTGAAGCATCACCAACCATTAGAAGTTTCTATTACTATTCCACTCCAAGGTCAAGTCATTCACTGGAATAAGTGAGCTGCTGTGTACTCCAAAAGTGATGACAGGAATTCCTCCATGTTGTTTAAGTGTAGCTCTGTCAGTGGACTCCAACCCATGATCATTCGTTTCTGTGCCAGGTAAGTTGTCTTGATGCATGTAAAACCAATCATGTCAGTGACCCTTTATCAAATCTGGTAGTGTGCTCTGTTTTGTCTGCTGGCCACTAACAAGGTTTACTTGCTCCACAAGGTCCTGACAGACATGGTCCCAAAAGGCCTGGTCTGTTCTACTGTTCTGGAGCATCTGCTAACCACACTCACAGTGGGCATGCAGCAGGATGTCATTCTCTAACTGAGAAAACTTCTCTTTCCACTTTCTTCCTGTATCATGGATGTGTATCTGTAAGTTTAAAGACATATACATTTATGTTATTGGCATGCTACACATGGTCCACCCATAAATTACTCACACACAAAACCATCCGCTGTTACAACAGCCTGGGTTGCATCTCACTCATATTGAAGAGCAAGCCACCTGTATGCTTCTAGCCTTTGGGCAACAGTCAGTATGAGACTTCACCAGGTGTTGTACTGACACACACATGAGCAGGAAGCACTACCTTGCAAAGGAGACCATGCAGAAATGCATGGATCTGTAGAGCACATTATGTGTTCTCCAAAAGTATCAGCTATGGGAACCACAAACTTTGTCCTCCTAAAGTGTGGATAGGTATAAGTGTATTTTTCCATGCACCCTGTCTTCACCCAAAATGTGAATTGGTAGAAGTGTATTTCCTTGCACCTTCTCTGTCCCCAGAATTATAGAAGTGTTACAAGGCCCAACAGTGCAATGTGAATGCCATTTTATTTCAGCTTCCTTTACAGTGACATACATAGTGAATGTCAACCACAGTTAGGGCCACATCTGGCTCATATGGCACCAAGTGCTACCCCTCATCTTGTTACTCCTAAACAGTACATTGAGGAGCAAAAAAATAGTATCTTATCTGATTGGTGATCCTCAGTGGAGGATACCAGGTCATCTCTATTACATCTCATGTCACATCTACCCCACCTTCCCTCTGTGTCATCACCTTTCTTCTTGGCCTTTGTCTGTGTACCATGCTTTGTTTTTGTGGTCCTGCTTTAATCCTTACACAGACTTTCTATCCCCCCATTTCTGTTAATGTTCTTCCCCATCTAACCTTAACAAAAATAAAAAAGGACACCTGCACCATAGACAAATATACCCTTCCTCCTCTTCACTCTCAGACCTTCCTCCCCGTGTCCTTCCATGAGCTCCTCTGCTCACTCTTACTCCCTTTCCGGCTTTCTCATGCAACCAGTCCCTTTCTATTTCAGTGTATAAAAGTGGTAAAGACCTTAGTGGGAGCCACATATTGTGACTCTTGGGAATTTTTATTGTATCACGAGGTTGCACTTGTGTGCATGTAAGTTCACATACATGCACAATTCCAAGGGTTGATCTTTGATAATTAAGAACCCATACTCATGGTACATTCCTGTATTCACCAAAAATGTCATTTATATGGTTGGAGTTTTTAATTAGTTAACAATCGTGGCATTAACTGCTACCTTCTTAACTGATAGTTACTTTAGAGCTGCATCAAGCAATATGGCATCTTCATGGCCCTTAAGTGTGCCCAATAGGCATCTTTATGAACCCCATGGAAGATATCCAACGTGCAATAGAGATAGCAATAACAGTTATCTTCAACATCATCTTAGGTTTCACCTGATGCCATGCAGTAGTTAGAAGGTCAGTTGGTTTTGGAAGTATTGTATACATATGGAAATATTTTACATCTTTATAATTATTAGCAGACTGAGATATTTTCAGTATAGGGTTTGTATCTTTCGGCTTTTCCCAGTTAGGGGACGCCACAGTGGAACTCCAGTCCGCTAATGATTGGTAGTTGATTTTTACATGCTGAGTTACCAGCTCTGATGCACAACCTTCAACGAAAGTACGCCCATTCACGCATGTCTCCACACAGAAGACGCTGTAACTGAGAATCGAACCGGACAGCGTCTTATTGTGAGGCAACAACGCTACCTCAGCACCACCACTGTGGGTTTTATTTTCAGTATAGGGTATTATATCTTTATTTTGACAATATATTTTACTGCTACTTCCCATTGCATTTTACTCCATTCCTCTCAATAATATATGGTTTTCTCAGTTTTGAAAATATGAATACAATTGTAGAAATATGAGTAACTGACAAACAGTGATTAATATTTCTGTTGCAGGAATTTCTAGATTAACAATCTTAGTGATGTTTTTTTTTCAGTTTACACTTTGCTGTTTTAATACTGCCTATTATTGATTTATAATTCGCTTAGTTAAGGAAGCTAGCCACCCCCCCCCCAAAAAAAAAGTCTCTAAACCATAAGTATCTATGGGCGTTAAGTGGAAGAATACAAAAAGGAGCTTAAGTCTGAATGAATTAATGGAGAGCGTTCCTTTTTGATAATATTCACAACTAACAGTTGAAACATTCATCAGTATCTGCTGCACTTTGCACTGCTGTCACCCATTTTGGATGTTTTTTTTTTTTTCTGACTAACTTGCTTTTGCAGGTAATCATAATGCAGTGATTGATAATCAACCTGTAGTACCATGTATGTGTGGCGTGCCACAGTGCTGAGTTTATCTAAAAGGCCAATAACATATTAATCAGTCTTAATCCCTGTTTAACTTAAACTAGGGCCATTAAATGATGTTAGTGATATACTAGGCAAGTGTAATGCATCGTAGGTAGCCAATCACACAATCAGAACCTACAGCAGAGCATAACAAAGTATCCATACACCATGCAATCTGATTTTTTCCTCCATACTCTGCACCATTGGAGTACAGACTTGGGAATTTTAACTGAGAGAATGCTAGGGGCTACTGCAGGTCTGCTACATCTGTATGCGCTAAATGCTGAACTCAATGCTGCTGCTGGCAATAGGCCTAGGCAGAGAAGGAGAAGAGTGATCAGGCCCGGGGTAACCTTCCAGGAGCTACATGAGCTGAAGATTGTAGAGTGCTATAGGTTGGACAGGGACATACTACAACAACTCACTGAGCTCTGCCGCCATCAGCTCAGACCCAGAGCCAACAGAGGGGGAACCTGGTACTTTCCAAAGACCAACTGGGAACATGATGGGCATCTCACAGGCATTAGCATGCAGGGTACTCCACCATTTCCTGGATGCCATGCTACCACATGCCAGTGAGCACATTTTTTCTGCTCACCCCTGAGGTGAGAGACAGCAATATACAACACTTCTATCATGTAGCACACTACCCTGAGGTACTGGGTGCCATAGACTGCACTCATGTACACATCAAGGCACCACCCAGTGAGGATGGTAGAATCTACGTCAACCGCTAGTGGTACCACTCCATCAACTGCCAGGTCCTGTGCAATGCCCATGGGAGTATCATAAATGTGTGTGTGCTGGCAACCCTGGCAGTTATCACGACTTCCATATCTGGCATGCATCACAGCTCTACCAGATGTTTGCTGGGGGGGGGGGCATCCACACAACCATTTTCTGGGGGATGCTAGCTACACACTGGAACCATGGATGATGACACCCATCAGAAATGCACACACATACCCATGGAAGAATGCCATAATGAAGCACACACACAAACTAAGAACATCTGACTGTCCAATGTCTTTGGCCTCCGGGGACTGTGTGTGTGTGAGCATGCTAACTGTGTGCAGTGACAATGAGGGCAGAAGAGGGATGTCAACCTCTGGTTGAGATTCAACCCCCTAAACCTCCACCTGTGCCTCACTGTAGTCACCATCATCATCAGAGTCTGAGGTGACATCAGGATGTGCAGGGGACAGACACCAGCCACCCCCTGGTCACCTGTGGTAAGAAATGGAAAAGCAGTAAATAACACCTGCATTGCTATTATGTGATAAATGTATGGTTCTATACACTGTTGCCACTATCTCAGACCTATTGAAAACCCAACTTCATATAGTAGGACTTGAGAAAAGTACTGGAGTCTGTTGTAGTGTGTCCACAAGGGCCAACCCCCCTGATAATATGTCAAAACAACTATGCCAAACAAATGGCAGTGTGCAATTATAAACACAATAAAGGGGGAGTCCTGTGAGCCTAGTGTGCCACACTGACAATATACATTCCATCTCTGAGGTATTGCACATCCTCTGTATGTGTAAAAAATCTGGAGATCATTGACATGTCATTACCACAGTTCTAAGAATGGTTTATTAAAGAATAATAACTAAAAACTCGTAAACCAAAACACAGACAAGCGAACTTCACAGACAAGACTCCTTTAATCCAAAATGGTAAGTGCTTTCACCGGCTATAATATGCCAGCTTCCTCAGACCAACACTTAAAATTGAAACACAGTTTAAATATCCAACCAGTCCTTTTAAATACATTTAAAGCAACTTAATTAATGTGTTAATTGCTTAAATACTTGTGACCATGTGATCAACTACTTTTTGAAAACTTTTCCTAAAACATCCTTCTGATAAAAACATAAACCTACTGCTAAACCAAGACTTTGCGATTGACTATTTAAGGTGCAAACTTACAAAACCATATATCTCTAAATATTAAAATAAAATAAAAATAAAAAGAAAATATATAAAAAAATAAAAAGGTATAAAAAGATATATTCAAAAATTCTAAACCTAAGCTGAATTAAATATATGCATTTACATCAATCCAAGCAGGCTTAACAAAGGTAAAAAAGGTAAAAAAGTTGGGCTCCATCAAAATACTACACCTTTGTACCTGATATGTCTTCCAAAGAGACAAAATAAAACCATTATGTGTTGAAAGCTCTAAAAGTGTTGCTAATAACCCCAACCATAACCTATTCAATTCAGCTAGAGCCTCTTATACTCTTTATTTGTTGGTGTTAGTGTTAATAACTTCATTATGTTCATCTATTCAGGGCTTTCTTTTTGAGAAGGCATTTTATAGATATTTGTTCATTAAGCCCAGGGCACAAATATGCTATAGTACGAATCTGCCACTCCAATTCCACCTCCTCAAGCCTAAGTTGCCATGCCCCTCCCCTAATACTAGGTTCTATCTTTTGCAAGACAATAAACCTAAATCTATGCTCCGGAAATGTCATGACATGTCTTGCAAGGGCATTAGTGCTTATTAACCTATCAATACTATATTGGTGCTCATAGACCCTTTGTTTAAGTTTACGCTTGGTCTTACCAATATAGAATGCTTCGCAGTGGGTGCAAGTTGCACAATATACAACTCCTTGGGTGTCACAAGAAAAATGACCCCAAATTTTGTAAGTCTTGTCTCTGATGGTAATACTATTAGTAGTATTAATAAACTTACATTGAGTACATCTACCACACTTAAAAGTACCCTGTTGACCCCGGGACACTTTCATTATTATCTCAACCAAGTACTTTAAATTAGGGCCCCTTCTATATGTTATTGATAACCTTGGACCTAGTTTTTTATTAACCTCATTATCCTGTTGTATAATAGTCAAATTCTTATGCATTATTTCCACAATCCTAGCTGCATCCATGGAAAAGGTAGTCAAAAAGCTTACAAGCTTTGCATTTTTGTTGGTTACCGAGGAACTAGTATCAGAGGATACATTTATTAGACCTACATGTACTTGTTTGTCCTGTATTAGAGGCTGAAAGTGTCCTGATACTATTTTCCTACACACTTCCTGTATAACTTGATCTATGAGGGATAAAGGGTATGCTCTCCTCAAAAACATTCGTTTGAGGAGGGCACATTTGTCCTGAAAATCTTCAAATCTGGACATTATCCTAGCTGCTCTTACTACCTAACCTTTTTCAACGGCCTTCTTCTGATGAAAGGAATGGCAGCTAGTAAAATGCAAGAACATGTTGGAATATGTTGGTTTATGATGTATTAAAGACCTAAACTGCCTTTTAACCTTGTCTTTACTTAAATGGATATCCAGAAAATTGATTGCATTTTCTTCCACCTGATAAGTGAAATCCAGAAATGATGTGGACGTGGACAGTTCCAAAATGAACTGTTCAATTCTGTTCCTCTGACCTTTCCACAAGAAGAACATATCGTCTTGGTACCTGGTGTACCAAGTGACATGTTCTCTGAAAGTGGAACAATTAAACAGGAAGGAGGTTTCCCAATAGCCCAGTACACAATTGGCAAAACTACTCCCACATGGCGAGCCCATAGCAATACCACTTTTCTGTAGAAACAATTTGTTGGAAAAAATTATATAATTGTTCTCCAAGACAATTTCCAGTAGTGCTTCTATTAGATTAATGTCTTGGTGTTCCATACCTTTGATGAAAAGAAACTCTCTAACTCATTCTATCCCTATAAGATGCGGATTAGATGTATAGAGATCTTTGATGTCAACCGTTAGGAACACATACTGCTCATTAAACTCCAGATTGTTGATGTTAGCCAAAAAATCCCAAGAATCACGACAAATTTGTGATTCCGATGTAACAAATGGTTTTAGCTTAAAGTCAACAAATTTGGCACAAGCATAAGCTATCGAACCCCTACCATCCACTATAGGTCTAAATGGTGGATTCATAACATTCTTGTGTATTTTTGGTGATCCAAACAATACTGGAACTATGGGGGCTGGCATAGTAAGATAATGATATGTATCCATATCAATGGTTCCCTCAAGAAAAAGGTCACTCAAAATATTTTTAATTTTGTTATAAGCTCCATTTAACTCATTCCTACTTGCACTCACATAGGCTTCACTAGCTAAATGTGTCAACATTTTGGTTTCATAATCTACCTAGTCCATAAAGACTAACCCACACCCTTTGTCGGCTTTCATAACCCTTACATTACAAATGTTTAGCAAATTGAGAAGATCTCTCTCATTTTTATCAATATTGCTGTTTTTGTTTTTATAATTAGTGGTACCATTAGTTATACAATATCTAATGTCCATTTCGCAGATCTTCTCACAAAGTGCCAACACCGGTTGAAGGGGTGGATTAAATAGACTATAAACTCTAAGGCTTTGTGTCAATCCTGAACTTTGTCCCAGTTCACAAATTAAATTAAGCTTTCGGACAAAGATCTTCAAATCCAGCACAGTTTTTACCATATCAGTTCTCAAGTCGGGCACAAAAGTCAAGCCTTTAGATAAAAAATTTGCCATTTCCTCATTGACTTCCAAAGAACTAAAGTTAAAAATATGGAAGTCACCTTCTGAGTTGGTTATTACTTTTACACCAGAGTAATCTACCTCCTCCTGCTGTTCTAACATCTCCTCTGGGGTAATTGTTTCCTGTTCTGCTTCATTTGTAAAGGTTGTTGCTGGCCCCTGTTGGTTTTCCGAAAATCCTGTTGAGAGACTTCTTCTGTTTGATTATTCATGTGATACTGCATTCCAGAACCACTCACAGCCATTACAGGCTGTTGGCGTCCTGAGACGTTCTGTTGGTTTTGGATGTGTTCACTACGGCAAACTGTGCTCATAAGTGGCTGAATATCCTCCTCCTCATTTTCAAATGACAAGGACCCTATCTCGTTGTTGGTTTCCAAAGGAGGCTCCTGACCCCCAACATAATTTTGTATTAAAGGTGGTGGGGAGTAAGATATACCTCTACTATAAGCATTCAAGTCTCTAACTTTTTCTTTTTTGTATCAATCATTTTAGTAATACTAGCATCAATATTTGTGAATATCCTAGAATATTCATATCTATACAGTTCAAAGTCAGGGGCATTATTAATAGTCTGTTCCAAAATCTCCAAATCAGCTTTCAAAGCCAAAATTTGTCCCTGATAGTACTTAATAAGTGCCTCCAAAAATTCAAGGCCTTGCCAGTTGAACAAAGCTATCAGTTCCGAATGGAAAGCTGATTTGTTGATTAAACTATTCGGATAGCACCACTGCCGCAGCCCCTTTGGCACTATACCTTTGTTAACACACTCCTGTAAATAGGAAACCTCAAGTTGCAATTTCCTGCATTTGAACAATTTGATGTCAAAATTGTTTAAATGATTGACCAAGTCCGAACCACTTTGGTTAGGCAAATTAACATTGTCAAGGGCAGTTCTATTGATGTTAAAAAAGTTGTTATTATTCAAGTATGCACCCATTGATAGAATAGCACTAACACCAGCATTCATCCTAGTCTGTGAATGCATAGACTGAACAGTTGTATCCATATTATTATTATTATTATTATTCCCACCCACCCTCCCTGTTTTTGTTTTGGTGTTAATCTTAGTGGCATTGAAACTGCCCGCCCCTCAGCCTGCCTCTGGGCCCATCTCATTTGCTCACTCAACTGAGTGCAGTGAGATCATATTCTGATTTAAAACACTCCTACTGTGTACAAAGAGAGCATCTGGGAAACAGAAAAAAAAATTAAGCTTATTTCCTGCCTTTCTTGTTAAGTGGTATAGACTATTTGTAGGCTTCTGAGCCCCCAAGCCCTTCTGTGTTTGAGGGAAGCCTTCTAGCTTGTTTTTTTCTTATAACTAGCCAGTTTTCTAGTTTCAGCACTCAAATCTGTTTCTTTGATCTCAGCACTTGTTCAGATAAAAAAAAAAAAATTCATCTGCTTTTACTGTACTTGTGTTTCTACCTACTTCATTTTACTTTTGCATCATCTTAAAAATACTCAATTGTATTTATTACTGCTTGGTGTAACTCATTCTAAGCCTTTTGGTTTAAACACTTGGGCTTCGGACCAGTTAGTTGTTTTGCACTGAGAGGGTTTGTGGTCTGCACTGTTGTGGCAGAACAGGTAGCTTACATCCTTCTAGGTTGAGAACTGCTGATTGAGGGCTCAGTGCCTGTTATTCTAAAAGTGTATTAATTCTGGTTTAAGCACTTGGGCTTTCAAGCCAGTTATTTTACATTAAGAGGGTTCGTGGTCTGCACTCTTGTGGGAGGAGCGGCTGGACTCTGCCCTTCTGAGCTGGGAATTTCTGGTTAAAGGCTTATAGTGCATGCATATCTGAACTGTTTCTTACTGAAGTTGGTGCGCCTTGTTTGCTGTGGCATAGACTGGATTTGGGCCTGCTGGATCTAGCTTTGTTTGTGTAACTTGAGCACTAATCCAGACATTCTCTAAAGTATTCAATGGTATTTATTACTGCTTGGTTGTAACTTGATTAAAGTGTAGCTATCATTCTAAGTCTTTTGGATTAAGCACTTGGGCTTCAGACCAGTTGTTTTACATTAGGAAGGTTTGTGGCAAGCACTGTGGTGGCAGGACAGGTAGCTTTCATCCTTCTAAGTTGGGAACTGCTGATTGAGAGCCCAGTGTCCAAGTGTATTAGTTCTGGTTTAGGCACTTGAGCTTCAGGCCAGTTATTTTACATTAAGAAGGTTCGTGGTCTGCACTCTTGTGGGAGAAGAGGCTGGACTCTGCCCTTCTGAGCTGGGAATTTCTGGTTAAAGGTTTATAGTGCCTGAATATTTGAACTGTATCTTACTGAAATTGGTACACCTTGTTTGCTCTAGCATAGACTAGATCCAGGCCTGCTGAATCTAGCGTTGTTTATATGCTTGTTGTTTGTTTGCTTGTTATTTCCCTGGAAGCTAATTCCACCTAATACGCAACTTCTCAACGCTTCTGTGGATCACTAGTGATATCTGCATTGCTTACTGTACTTATTTCCTTGTTTCACTTGAAAGAAAGTTACTGTTTGTCGTTTTTGCATTTAGTTACCTGTAACACATTGCACTCAAGTTACCTGGCACTTGATCACTAAAGCAATTATATAAGTCAGCACTAAAAATTAAAAGCACTACACCCTCACTAACCACTGGCCCTTGTTTTCAATTAAGGATTTCCCAATATTATTCTAGCATGTCCAAAGGTCAGTTGTCAATCTCCTCTCTGGTCCAGCTTGTGAATCTGGGAATCTTGAGGCAATGTTATAACTGCCTCATGTACACAGACAACCCTCTCCTCCTCCCACATAACACAAATACTTGTGAGAGATGCAGCTATTTAGCCAAACTGGAGGCTGAGCTCTCTCAGCTCAGGACTGGCAAGACCAGACAGGAGGAGATGGCAACTACACACACCACAAAACCAGCCTCACATAATGCTACCACTCCACTGAATCAAACACATAAACACACAAAGACATACTTGGAGGCTCTGAGTAAAAATTTACCTAAACAGCAGAGGCCTTCAAAGCAGACACCCAAACAACTGCTACCTCAAGACACCCCACAAGCAACACATAAACCACAAAAGCAGTGTGCAAAGCAGTCACAGCCCTTAAGGCCAAATACAACACCAAACATACTTGTCATAGGTGACTCCATAGTCAGACACACTGACATCCCACTCACCAGGCTGAACAAGGAGAGGGTCACAGTAAGCTGCCTATCGGGCGCTAGAATCCGCCACATAACACAAGCACTCGGGTCACTCCACGGCAAGTACAAATATGACACAGTCATTGTCCATGCTGGTGTGAACGACCTGAGACGTACCTCCCTGGACTACATGAAAAGAGACATAGAGGAGCTCTCTGATTATGTAGCCCAGGCAGGTATGACCCTAACCCTGAGCAGTATCCTTCCTTCACCAAGAATGATGCCACAATATAGAGACAAGATGATCAGCTTTAACAATTGGCTTAATGTCTGGTGTCATTCAAAGGGGATCCAGTGTCTGTCTGCCTGGGATGACATGCTTGACAAGCCACGCTGCCATCAGGGACGGCTTGCACCTGTCACCCCTGGGATTCCGGATATTGGCTAAGGCACTTGCCACCCCCATAGTGCCTTTTTTAGGCAAGGCTCAAATTCTAAACCTACCACCCTAGAAAACAAAAATGGGAAGAAACTGAGGGTAATGCTGCTCAATGCCAGAAGTCTAAATCTCAAAATGCACGCACTCGAGGCCCTTCTCAGTATGGAGAACATCGATGTCTGTGCTGTAACTGAAACCTGGTTCAAGGCTCCTGAGAGCACCGCGGCACTATTAGGTTTTACCTCATATCATGCGTTCGGCCCCAAAACCCGGACCACACCACAAAAGGAGGGTGTATCCATATTCATAAAGGATACCCACACCTCCAGGTTGGTGGCAACGCAAAGCTTCGGAAACCATCCAGGTGTAACTAACCATAGGCAAAACTGCTCTACAAATTGTAGCATGCTACAGGCCACCCTCTCAAACTCAGGAACCCCACACAGCCTTCCTGAAGACACTGGAGGGTATAAATGTATCTCCAAACACCATCATATTGGGTGACTTCAACTACCCAAATATAGACTGGGAACATTACTCAAGCCGTAACTTTCTAGCCCAACGGTTCCTGGAGTTCATAAATTCAAATGCCATGGAACAGCTAGTCACTGTTCCCACGAGAGGAGAAAATATACTAGATCTCATTGTCACAAACATGGGGACAAAATGCTCCACACCGGAAGTATATCCCTCATTGGTGAGATCTGATCATAAACTAATCTCACTGGAAATCCACATCCCGCCCCCACCCCAAACAAAAAAGACCATAGTGAAGAACTTCTCTAAAGCAAACTTCACACTACTCAAGACTGTTGTGGTATCCTTCAAGGCCCCTGAGCCAGTGGAAACCACAACCCAAGCTGCGGAAGCCCTTACAAATGCCTTCTATGAAGACCTCCAGGACTGCATGGATCAGGCAATCCCAAATAAAACCAAGACTCTTTCCACAAAGGGCAAACATCCAGTCTGGTGGACCCCAGCCATTAACAAACTTTACAATAAGAGGAGAAAGCTATTACATGATAGAACAAAATCCATAAAAGGGAAGTCACCCTGATCATTATTAGTAAAAAAAATACGAGCACTCATAAAATCAACTAAGGCCAATTTTGAGAGAAAAATTGCCATGGATTCAAAGGACAATCATAAGGCCTTTTTCAGCTATGTTAGGAACCTGGGTGAAAACTCCCAGATATGCTCAGAATTAGTCCAAAATGATACAAAAATCACTGAACCCACAGACATTGCCAACATACTGGCAGACAGGTTCAGTGCAAACTTCACCCCCCTCCCCTAAAGGAGAGATAACTATCCCAGCCGAGTGTAGCCTCCCAGACATCTCAAATGCACAGGTGAAAGCTGCTCCTCTAAAGCTAAAAACACAGCATCAATGGGACCGGATGGTGTCCCGGCTGTGTGCTACACGAGCTAAATGAGGAATTAAACCCGCACATAAGGCAGCTGTTTAATCTCAGCCTTACCACAGGATACGTGCCCAAGGAGTGGCGTACGGCAACTGTGGTCCCACTCCACAAAGGCGCCTCTACGGACCCTGGTAATTACCGCCCCATAAGCTTAACAAGTCTAGTCTGCAAAGCTATGGAGAGGATCATAATGGAGCTCATAAACAAAGATATAGGGGACTTGCAGACATTGGACCCGACCCAGTTTGGCTTTGTCAAGGGAAGATCATGCCTTTTGAACTTGGTCGACTTCTTGAAACAGTCACCAAGGCCATTGATGAGGGAAAGGCAGTCCATACAGCCTACCTTGACCTTGCAAAGGCTTTCGACACAATACCCCACTCGGGTATTGTAGAAAAACTTACCAGCTTAAATGTAAACCCATATGTCACAAGATGGGTTGCAAACTGGCTTAAGGACAGAACCCACAGGGTTAGAGTTGCTGGCGCTATGTCAGACTCCAAGCCGGTCACAAGTGGTGTCCCACAGGGCTCGGTCCTTGGCCCCCTATTGTTTGGCATCTACTTCTCAGAAGTAAAGGCCAACATGGGAGGACTTTGGCTGACAAAGTTTGCAGACGACTGCAAACTGGGCACCATAGTGGAAAGTGCATCGGACACGGATATCCTTCAGAAGGGACTCACGGAAACAGATAGCTGGTGCCAGAGCCATGGCCTGAAGTTAAATGCCAAAAAATGTATAGTCATACCCTTTGGGAAAAACAAGGTAACCCCAAGCTACCATATAGGTGGCAATCCACTAAGCACAGAAGAGGTTATCAGGGACCTGGGGACCCAGGTTGACAGTGGCCTTTCTTTTGACACTCACATTGCTAAAGTGGTTAGAAAGACCTTCTACATTGCCCACCTGATCATGAAGGGATTCACATCCAGATCTAGTGAGGTCATTGTTCCCTGTACTCTTCACTTATCAGACCAATGATCGAGTACAATGCCCTATTCGGGATGTATCTCACCCGACATCTGCAGCAATTGGAGAGACCCCAAAAGTTCCTCACCAAAAGGATAAAGGGACTCCAAAATCTGTCATATGCTGCCAGATTGAAGAAACTCCAACTCTATTCAGTCGCATACCGTCTGCTCAGAGGTGACATGTGCCTGACATACAAGGCCATGTCCAACCCGGAATTAATGGACATGCTCCACCTCAAAAATCCAAATCCACCAAAACCACTAGAGCAAGCGACTTAAACCTTAGCACGGATATAAATAGGACATGCTGGAGGGATAGATTTATCACTCATAGACTCCCTATGCTGTGGAATAAAATCCCGGTCCATGTGAGGCAGAGCACCTCGCTGACTCTGTTCAAGAGAAATCTAGACCTGTGGATGGGAGATCGTAGGTTTACCCCGGGAATCATCTCTGTGTCACTGCTGGACAGAGGCACAACAAACTAATGGGCACAGTATTTTTTCATATAAGGGGTGGCGTAAGCCACAAAAATTTGGGCTAGGCTTATAAATGCCTTAGGGCAGATAGCCTAGTATAAACCTATGAACCTATGAACCTAATCACCAACTGTCTTTGTCTGTAAATGTAACATTTCAGTACTTACAGCAGGGCTAGAGACAACCCGGTTACTGGTATTCATTAAAGCCTTTGCTGCGTTACTTCCTGACATCATAGCTTGCACATTGAGTGGTTGCCCTGCCGGAATGGATGAATTAGGTGAACAAACATCTGTTAAACTAACCATCCCTCCGTTATTAGCATTATTGCCAGCTTCCAATTGTTGCATCAACACTTCCACTCGGTTCAGCAGTTGGTTAACCAAAATGGTTAACTCACCCATGGTATTCACCTCTGAGGCTCCTCCCAAGGATCTACCTGGTAGTACTGGAACTTAACCAATCTGAGGTTCTGAAATGTTATTTGCAGTCAACACAGCTGATTTGCACTATCATCAGCAAATCACATGCAACCACAGTACAATATATAAGGCCTTCATGTAGTTTAGGGGCCCTTTCTGATATGCTATGCTTGAAATTACTGAAGTGAGGAGACTACTTCATTGCAGAGGGTAGGTCTGTAGCAATAACTTTTACATACAGATGGGTATGCTAAAGGCTGCAGCTACTACTGCAGGTAATAGCATAGGCAGAGAGTGTGAACACTTTGGAGGACAACAAGCTGTAGGTGTAACTGTGGGAGGTATGTCAGCCTTGTTGTAGAGGGAGAGCCAGAGTGAGGCTACCCTTTCCAGTCCAATTAAGGCATGTGTTTAAGGTAAGTATGTTAGGCAACAGTATCACTAACAGAGTACTAGGCCACATGTCTGTTGTGTAACTGAGCAACATGAGAGATGAATTTAACAATATGTCCACCATTTGGGTGACTGTCAGGCCATGTGTTACAGTCTGGTAATAATTTGGAGTGTGTATGAGGGCAGTCCATGTTACCAGCAGGTACTTCAAATGTGTATGTTAGGTGTTCAGCTGTGCTAATCAGCACTGTGGGTTTGAAAGGATTGTTTGGCGCACTCTGATATTAGTGGCCCTCATTTGCAGTACATGAGTTGAATTTCTCTGTGAATGTGTATTAATGCATGATGTGACATTTTATGCACTTATAATTTTGCTATAGGGATAAGTGAAGGGTGTTTCTATCTGCAGGCCTGTGACTTCCATCAGTGACATGGAGACATTTAATTTGATATGTACTGTGTAGATAAAGAGTGCATGACTCAGTCATTATTTGCTGGCCTCACAATACTGTAATTCCAGTGCTACACACCACTGGATTTGAACCCAGGAATGTGTGTGGGAAAATGCACTGCTTGCAAGGCATTTAACAGACTGAGCTACTGCTACAGCAGGTGTTTCTGCATGATATATGTGCACACATACAGGCTGTGACAAACATTTTCTACATCCATTAGTATGTGCATGGCTTTTTATGGATGTATTTCTGAACCAGGGTCCCAGTTGAACATGTATTTTGCCATTAATGCCTTATCAGGTATCTCTTTCTACATGTTGCTGATAAAACGGCGCATTTACCTGCTACCACAGACATCACTTGCATCCATTACTTTGGCTTTATAGCAGTGTACTATTGCACCAGAGTCCAAAGTACACTCCCATTTTTTCCATTGCTTTTAATCAAGTTTGCACAGTGCGGCACCATGCACAGCTCTACTGAAACACTCTTAATGACTGTAACTGGCAATATGTTTTGTTTAAACCACCTGCTTTAATTAAGAGTTGTGTGGCATGGCAGGTTAATTCAGTAGTCTACAGGTAAGATTGTCTTGAATTCGAAATATGGGACAAGTGTTTATTTAAGTGTGTATTACAATTTTAAAGACACATATAGTCAATATATATCTATTTAGCTGAGCTTAGCGAAGCTGCATGATGCAGCATGTCGCTCAGTGCCATGCTAAAAAAATATAAAGAAAAGAAAAATGGGGAGATAGGAAAGTGAAGAAATGGGTTGCAAGCAGGAGGAAAACATAATGAAAGACAGGTAGGGATGTGCAAGGAGGGTGTAGGAAAGAACCATAGCTATCCATTTCTTGTACAGCAGCATCTGTGTACCTAGGCAGAATTTGTGCATGACTTTGAACTCTCACCCCAGAAAGAGGAGTGAGGACAACATAACTGTGCTGGCAAGCCAATTGGACCAAATTATGTGTCCAGTGGACATGTATGTGAAACGGAGAGCTATGTATGGGACGGTGTGTTTTTTTTTGGGACAAGCACCCATTTTTTTTAAAGTGAGAGTGGAATGTTGGGGAGGGGACATAGGTATATGTGAGGGAGGTAGGATGTATAGATGAGAATGCATTTGCAGACAGACAAGACAAACAAGACAGTAGACAGGAGCAATGTGTGACACATGGGACTGTCTGCATTGGTCTGTCACTGCCCCGGGGGCAGCAGTGGTTGAGTCTGGGCAGCATGGTGAGGCTGGCCAACATGTCTTCAATCTGGTACAGGCAGCAGTCAATCCCACAGTAGACTATCCTGAACACCAAAACTGGCAGCTCAACCCAGGTGATGACTGCCCCTCCAGCACCACTTCCAGAGGGGGGGGCGTTCCCCCATCCTATGAGATGGTGCTACCTGATGCTACTGGTAGTGCAGGGACAGCAGAGGAGGCACCACCAGTCTGGGTCCCAGACGTGCTGGGACTCATTGCTATGGCCAGATGAGGCAAGGTAGGGCGGATCAGCCAGAACCAACCTAACTTAACATGCTGTGGAATATGAAATATAGCAATAAGTTAAGGTTAGTAATAACCAAACCATTGTTAGTATTAACAGAATGGAACATAGTATTTATCAATCCAAATGCATATTAATGTATATTATGTGTAACACAACATTAAGTAGCATAACAGTCAGTATGTTAACAGCATGCCAGTATGAAGTAAACCATAAGGCCAACAAAACAGTTATGTTAACAAAATATGTTAATATTAAATCATAATATAACATAATAATAAATCACATTTTACAAAAATATAGTTTAACATAATATGTCTATATTAAATTGTATTAATAAATAACAATAATAAATACATGAAGATAAGGGGTGGGGAGAGAGAGAAAAACATTCCATTAATGAAAATGCAGACTATGTCCCTGTAAACATTGATAATACATACTCTACAAGTTTGCAGTTTTAGTTTTGAATACGGTGACTGCAATTCTATAGCTGATTTAGCATGTATGTGCTGTCCTTCTCAAGCTGTTAGCATGGGTCAGTATGGGCCAAACAATAACAAATGCAGGTGCACAGCTACACAGAACACTTTCACATAATATGGACTTATATAACTATTAAGGTGTTCTGTAAGCGGATTTGATAATACATTGCATACTAGGTAATCATTTTTTCTGGTAATCTTGTGACAGACAGATTAGGCAGTTTTAATTACATTATGAGAAATCATGACACTTGAGAGGCATGTTTCTGTACAGTAAATAAACTAGACATCCGTCATACCTTAGTTGGCAGGCATGGGAATAGAAACCAATAGCTGTGACTGCAGGGGACATCTACAAAAAAATGTAATCATTGACTTACGCAACTTAGTGCAGACATGCAAAGAATACAGCCATGCCTGAAATATTTAGACAAATTTATTTAGGTGTCAACAATGCTGCTTAACACTTTATTGTTATTGCTGATAAGTGTCTGTGAAATGTAATCACAATCATATCTGGTCATAACATGGGCTACCTCAACCATATACCTTTTGTCACTGGAGTATGAGAAAAAGAGAGCATTATGTGACTGAATTTGTTTTGCATTCTAGAACTATTACAGTGTTACAGTTGACTGCAGTAACAGTAGAACACATGTGCATGGAATACAGCCATACTGCATTTATTAAAACAGATTTCTGTAGGAATTAACACTTTACTGGTACTGCTGATAAATGTGTGTGAAGTCCACACACAATATGTGCCCACAGAGTAGACTACCTCACCCATATACCTTTATTACCTAGAGGAGGAAGAGGAACAGAGAACATTATGTGACTGATACTGGCCTAGACACAGTGTTACACTTGACTGCAGCAACTTTACCATAGAAAAGCAATACATACAGTTCTACTGCAATGGTTATGACAACACATTCCTGCTGTATGCCATTTTGCTTACTGTTATTGGTATTGTTTATTGTTTATTGCAATGCAGTTGTTACTGTTCATTTATTGCACTACAGCTCTAATTTCCCATTTAATGCACTAGAGATCGACTTGCCCATTTATTGTGTATACTTTATTGCAAAAAATTCCTTACTCTTTTTTGCTTATTGCACTTCAGTTATCATAATAAATCTGTACTTACCACACTCACAGAGCAACCTGGCCAGGCACCCAGCATGGGACTCAACAATGTGAGCACTCTAAGCTGCAACTGTTGGAAAAGAAGCATTACACATATCAGTTTTGCAGACATTCAGCTTGCAGTTTGATAAAACAGTGGAAAACATACTTACATATTTGTGGGACGTTTCCAGCTCATGCCTCTTGGACCCAGGTGTCAAGGTATCCTTCTCCTCTTCAGGTCATCAAAATGGTGGTGAGACTCCTTACCTGTGTGGAGGATACCAGTAGCACTGGTGACTTCCCTGTTCAACCAGTCCCAGGCCTCCACCTTACATTCCAAGCCCTGGAAACCACCGTACATCAGCCTAGATTCATATTTTCAGGAGCCCAACAAAGACCCTGGACTCCTGAACACCTCATCTGTGCACCCAAAATCCCACTACTTCACCAGCAACACCTGCCATATCAACAGATGATAAGACTCCAGTGACTGATGCAAAATTCCCACCTATTGGCATTAATATAGGCTGGTTTCATGCCCTTACACATCACTGAGCAACATTCAAAAAAGTTCCATATTGCTTAACATTGCACAAACCAGCTAAACAGAGCTAAGCAGTGGGAAAACTTGCACAACCGGGGTTTTAGCTAAGCTTAGCACCACGCAAACAGCAGTAGCCATTAGCATGTTTAAGCAGCATAGCACAGCTGTGCCATATATCACAAATTTGTTTTTAAAAATAAACATATATAATAAATTAAATTACAGATGTCTTATTACTGCTACAAACTTGAACCCAGGACCTACTAAGCATTAGGCTGTCATTTTACCCATTTAGCTACTTGGATATTATGAAGGCTAGTATACCATCACATATACTACTGGGCTACCTTTTAGCATTGCTATGTACTGCAGCGTGCCATGCAAAGTCATTTAAATAGACCCAGAAATAATTAATTACATCCAATTTCTATTTTTAGATGTCTAGCAACTGTCAGCTATGCATGTGTGAGTGTTGCTTGGCTCTGTGGCACTGCAGGCTGTGGTACGCAAACAACAATTGAAAAAAAAGCTTAGATAATTATGATAAGTAATTACATCTGATTTCTATTTTCAGATGAGTAGCAGGCGTCAGTTGTCTATATATCAGCGCAGCTTAGCATTTCAGCCAATTCACAGCATTTCAACAGTAGTGGGGAGCATTACAGTGAGCCTTACCATGTACATAACATCTGACTAGGCATCCACAACCATGGTTGGCCTCTACACTTCTCCCTACATGGATTCAGTATCCCTGTTCCTATGCTATCGCTTGGCAGTATGCCATCTTTAATATGCATTGCAGGCTGCCGTGGGAGAACCATGGCCATGTACATGGACACATTCTTTGTAGACACTACACGGTGCATACATGGATTTTATTAAATCCTGGGGACTATGTAAATACTACTGAAGATATTTACAGAAAGCATAGACAGTTGCATAAATATCATGTTTATTACTAGGAAAGTATAAATTTACTGAGCTAAATATCTACAAAGTAGTGATATCTAAATAACACATATCAGTGAGAAGTTTTTCAGCATCACGTACACTTTCATTTGTAGTGTGAAGAACCACACAAATTACTTATGGGTTAAGTTATTCTTAGAAATATTAATCCCCAGATTCAGCAAGCAGCCATGCAGGAATAAGTTATTCCTGCACGGCAGGGACCGTTCCTGTTCAGCACGGCAGCGCGCCATGCAAACGTATGAAGGCATGCTGCCATGTTCTAAAATAGACATGGTTCCATGTATGAGCACAGGGGGTGTGTCTGATAGCAGAGCTCTCACAATACATATGCCCCCTGCACTCCAGAATTGACTTTCAGCAATTTAAAATGAGCAGGAATGCTCGTAACACCCCCAACCCATCAAGGTAAGAAATCTGGTCAAAGCCATAAGAGACAATCGTCCCTACCAAGCCAAAAGTGGATAGAATAACACATTTAGCCTAAGCACATAATGCACCCCCCCACCCCACCAGATTAAGGAATGTGGACAAAGCCAAAAGGGACAATCGTCCCATGAAGCAGAAAGTTGATAGAATAACAGGCTGAGCATTAGCATGGATATTCTGAAGGGTACAAATAAAATAACACAGCAAATATTTTTTTTAAACATGCAATAAAGTTTAAGCATAGCTGAGTGGGTATGCCAGATACTTAGCTATGCTTAGTCCAGCTTAAACAGCACAAGAAGTTAAATAGCAAGAGACATCCAACATCTGCAGTGCTGCAATAGTGTAGTGGTTAAAGAGTGTGCATTGCAAACAGCCATTCCTGGTTCGATCCCCACTGTAACCAATTTGCATTTTACATGTGAATACAGTACAGTACATAAACATTTTTTTTTATAATTAGCTACTAAATAACATATATTTGTTAACCAGAGTACTGTAGTAGGTCCAGATGTGAGGTGTCAGTTTAGTAAAGTTGTGAAATCCCCATATAAACACAAGTGCGCAATACAGTATAGTCACACATGAATAAATGTAATGAAAGCACATTGGGGGATGTCAGGGACACTAAACAAATTTATAATATGCAATGAATGATGAATCAATCCCATACAGTAGCTATTCTATAAAATAAAAAATAAGCAATGCTAAGTATTGCACAGTTCTGCTTACCAGGTGTAAGCATGGTGTAAATATGACTGCTAAGCAATGAGTAGCCAAGCTTAGTGGATTCACCCATTGGTAAGCAGTGCTGAACCTGCCCCTTTAAGCGCTGCCAACCTTAGCTAAGCAGGTTTGCCCATAGCTTAGCTTAGCTCAGAATATTCAAAACCATCCAATCACTGCAAAGGGTGGGAAATTGGCCATATTTAAACCCTGCAGGTGGGAATACAGCTCATAACTGGTTGCAGCTTCCCACTGTAGACAGTATGGCAGGTGTTGGCAAGGACATGCACTTCCAGGCGCAGCACTGGGGCATACAGGAGTTCAAGGTCATTGTAAGACTCCTGGTAGATAACCATGACAAGACACTGCTGCAGAGTCAGTACCAGGGCTCAAAATATAAAGTGGAAGCATGGACCATATCGCCCATGATCTCACCAGTGCCACTGGTATCCCTCGCATATTCAAAATATGTCCGTATTTGTACCCCCATGTTGTCAAGCTTTGTCCAGATGTTGTGCATTAAGAGATTGACAGGTATGTGCATAATTACAACTAGGAATCTGGGAATATGTGTAGAAACAGTCAGGTAGTGTTAACAAACATTCCCTCCACAGGTCTAACAGGTGAGAGAAGTAGAATTTAGCTATAAGACAATGTTGAAGTATACACTGTGTGCAAATATACCACTGCCCAAACCAAGGCCATAGGGTATTGTAATAATACCTGTCGAGTAATGATTACAGCAATGATCATTAATGTTGTGAGTACTGCAAGGATATATAAGTTGTTAATTGACATCCCTCTCTCACCCCCCCACCATATCTGCAACAATAATCTAAACACACAAATCAATAGGTATGTTTACACCAAACCTACTGTCGGGACATATGTCCTATTGTTCATCAAATATTGAACTGTGTTTCTATTAATGTTCCATGCTGAAATACTACCATTGGTGGCCTGTTGCTATCAATGTAACCTGCATGCTGTTGTAATGGCCACTGTGGTTCCATAAATGCATGTGTTCTGTTTATTATGCAACTGTTCCAAATCTGGTGTTTTGGGTTAATGGGAATATCTATGCATGCTGTTATAACTAATCCTGGATTGTGTTGACTGTTACTAACCCACATATGTTCTAAAACTGCAACACCATAGCACATTTGGGAAGGCTGGTCCCAGAGGACTCACCTCTTCCACCACATCTGGCCATGGCACTGGGCCCCAGCATGTCTGGGACCCATCCTGGGACCTACTTGTCTGCTGGTCCTGCACCACCTTTGGGTGGAACTGCCTCAGACAATGGGGCTCATCCCCCTCTGGGAGCTGGTGCGGACAGGATACTGTCACCCAAAGTCAGGTCTGGAGGATTGGTGCCTAGCGAGCTCCGAAGGGAGTTTGGAGATCTGCTACCCCAGCTTGAGGGCCACATGGTGCAATTAGAGGGTCAACCTGCCATTCCTGCTCAGCGTCTAACACAGCCACCTTCGAGGCTGTGAAGATGTAGTGATGACTGTCCATGGGTGGGGTCCTCAGTCCCACTGTTTCCATTTGGGGGCTCATGGGCTTCCGATTTCCAAACATCCCTCCCCGCCCAAGGTGTTTACCCCCCACATGTGTCATATACCACCCCTGTATGCTGTCTTGTCTGTCTTGCCTGTCATCCTACCCAACCTATCTCCCCAAATATACCTACTATCCTTCCCCAACATCCCACTCTTATCTTAACAAAAAAAAAAAGGTGCAATCTGTTCCCAAACATAGCTGTCCATTTTGCACATGTGTCCACTGGACACATGTAATCTGGTCTAATTGGCTTCACAACACATTATTGTTGTCCTCACCCCTCTCTCAGGGGTTTGAGTGTCCAAATATACCTCCAATTCAGTATATATGCACAGCTGTTACTGTAGAAGAAATGAACAACTATGGACCTTCCCTACACCCATCCTGCACATTCCTAGTTACTTTCCACTACTGTCTTTACCTCTTTGTGCCCCATTTTTCACCACTTTCTGATCACCCCTTTTTTCTTTTCTTTTAAAGGAATTAATGCAGGGGTAAGCAGGAGTAAACACTTTTAAGCAGCAGCAAGCAGGATTAAGCCTGTTTGCATGGTGCTAAGCAATGCCTACACATATTAAGCACTTTTCAGGCTGTCTGTACGCATATTTAACTGGCAGTTAGCATTGCTTACCATCACGCAAACCCATGCAAACCTGCTTACAACTGTTTAAAAGTGCCTTCATCACACTGTATCCAACACCCCTTTTTCTGCCCAGCAACAAGGTAATCAGCCCTTGCAAGTCTCAAACCCAGGACACTGCACATCATAGCCACAGCAAGTTGCTACTAAGCCATCTGACCTGTAGACATGTGTGATGTTTTCTTAAACATATCATGCAGCACAGTCATTCAACAGTAGGGAAAATTTATGTATATATCCACACTCTGAACCTCTCACTGCAAAACATCTGACCAAAGGCACTGTAAATGGTGGCGAAGGGGCCCAAAATAGGGATTTCTTGTAATTATTGCCATTATCCCTTCCTCCACAGCTGAACTGTTCTGACTTGCAACAAGATAACCAGCACTTGCAAGTCTTGAACCCAGTACCCTACACAACATAGCCACAACAAGTTACCAGTAAGCCAACTCAGCTGTAAGATGTTGGGATGATTGCTCTAACATATCATGTAAAACATTCAGTCTACCATAGGGAATATACAATGTGGAAGCACTAAACATTCTAATGATACATACACACACACACACACACACACACACACACACACACACACACACACACACACACACACACATATATACATATATATATATATATATATACATACATATATATATATATATATATATATATATATATATATATATATATATATATATATATATATATACCACATACATACATATATAAATATATAAATACTTTTATATATATATATGAAGAGTATATATAGAGGGTGCACAGCATATCAAACAGCCATTATTCCTACGGTTGCCACCTTTTCAAATGGCCTGTGTCTGATTCGTTCCTACAAATAAGAATTATTGCACGAAACATATACCCACACAATGCAAAGAACATGACACCACACACAGTTTGCGTACATATAGATTTTTATTTGTGTATTATTTCATTTGTTCATGCTATTTCTTATAGCATTTAGGTGATGAAATACATAATAACTCATTAATGCAACTCTCAAAAAAAACATAATGCAGTAATCTCCAGAACATAACATACTTTGCTGTCTAGGCTAAAGCCTTCAAGTAGTACAACAGTATAAAACACACTTGCCTTGAAGATAAGAATCAATCAATACTTAATTGCATATGTAGTTCAACAGCCTGCAATTACACTCTGTACTCAAACCCCTAGGGGGAAAAGTATCAATTGTCACAATGTAAATGTATCCATTACATAACAATGTTTAACTTAAAATGTCACTATCACACTGGCAAACAGAAGTGTGTGTAAGACAGTAATCTCTATCCCACTACTGTTCTCATGGTGAAATATATGAAAATGTACAGCCATACACCTTAATGTTTCATATTACTGATATCCCCTCACACGTTGTAACAGCCTAGGTTAAAAATATTTAATACCCCTCCCCCATAAAATGTCTTACAAGGGAATATAACAGTGTTCTCCATACATGGACAACTTGTGTGGGAGTCCACAACATCACTTGAATGATTGCAGGAATGCCATAAATAATTATAGACAATTACATATCAAACTCTTACTGCATGACATCTGGACAAAGCCTGGTATGTAGATGGAGGACAGAGGCTGAAACACAGGGCCATATTTGAAATATTGCTGTTATACACTGTGAAAGTTGCTGGTGTTACAGGATTGGTTGCAACATGCACTTACTCAGGAATATGAAGTCAGAAACCCAAATGGATGTTGCCATGTACTGATAGCAGTCAACGGAGAGAATGCCACTGATATGTCAGGGACAAGACCTGTGTGGGGAACAGACAAAACATAACAGCCAATCCTCTGGCCATCATGTGGATAGGCCACATTTGAGAGCTATGCAGACAGACTGCATTCCATGCAAAACTAGCATGTACACACAGACTCTGTAAAACTAGCAGTATGCAATGCATATAACAGCAATACTCACACACTGTACCTAGGTCTGGAACCTTATACAAACAAGTAGTTGGCCTGTGTCCACAAGTCCTGTTGTAAGAGATATTGCTACCTGCTGTCTGTAACACCGCTGCCCACACACAGGAAGGATGTCTTCCATACAAGAAAGGTAAAGGGACAACACCCACATGATGTAGTTATTTATAGTAATGGGTTCTATGACATTGGCTATTGGAAAACCTACACAGCTGCCTGCATACAATTAATAAGTGGGGAACAGCAATTGGTGCAAAGGCCATCACCTGAACATGAGCATCACCTACAAAAGTCATGCTTCAACCTACTCAAACAAGTAGTGGAGAGAGAGAGAGAGAGAGAGAGAGAGAGAGAGAGAGAGAGAGAGACACACACACACACACACACACACACACACACACACACACACACACACACACACACACACACACACACACACACACACACACACACACACTAAAAAAAATCATAAACAAAACCTCGAAATAAGAAACAGGAAGACATCCTGTACACAGTAGAAACCTGAAGATAAACAAGGTATGTGAAACATGTAAGCATGTAATTGAATGTAGTACTTTGTCTGTAATAATGGGATATATGATTATGAAAGATGTATGTGTGCCATCAATACTTGCTGTAATGATGTCCTGCTGAACAAATGCTATGGACATAGCATCTGGCTCTGTCTGCAGTGGGCCATACCTGTCAACTGTGCAGATCTGCACAGGATGTCAAGATTTAGCCATCATAGTGTTTGCTCTGTTCCTCCAGATATCTATATTAGTCTGGCAAATAGCTGAAGGTGGAAGTAAAGAAGTCATGACAGACACATGAGTTTCAGACCTCACCACCTTCAGAACAGTCATGGTAATGCAAAATGTATCATACACAAACTTCATAGGTTTGTAATAGGCATATCTATGATCTGTCCCTATATACCCCCCTAATGTTAGGCTTTGTCCACATGTGATGCTCTGAGAGGTGAATAGGTTGGGTCACTGCTGAAGAGCCTGACACACCCTAGGAAAGGACAGCTCACATATGGCAACCACTAGAGTGTCTGTCAAGCAGTCATGTCTGTGCTCATAAGTCCTGGTATAACAGATTGAGACTTATGATTGAGCTGCAGGACTGTAAATACAGTGTGCCATAATTACATAGAACACAAATGTGTACCAAGTATTCCCTGAGCATGTGTATGTATGCATATATTCAGCTGAAAGGCACAAAAGTAATAACATGGGTCACAAGCAGTCCAGAAAATATGATGTGCATGTTGCACATGTGTGTGATATCACTGTCACTGCATACAACAAAATAAAGTATGTACTGTTACTGATTGTTGCATTGCCATGACACTGAGATGGGTACAATAGTAGGCATGTTTATCACATAGCAATCAGAGAAGTCTACAGCTGGTATGACCCACTGTCCATGCATACCACTAACAGCTATATCAACACCCATATACACTGGATATCAAAGAGTACACACTCCTGTTGGAATGCCAGGTCTGTAAGCTGTATGCCAAGTAGACCACAGGAAGTCATGTCAAAATGTTTCTCATCTCAAATGTGACCCATAACCTGTACAATTCTATTGAAAAAGAAACAAAACTGTTTCATGGAAGGTTAGCAACCATTGCCAAGTGAAGATGTGATATGACGTTATAGTACAAACCAAGACAAATGGATGATGTAATCATCTCAGCAGGTGTTTACACAACATACCAGTATAAGGGTGTGCACACACATTCAACTGGCTTACTGTACTGAGTATTACTTCCCATATGCTGGAGGGACAGGTTCATAACCCAGAGACTGCCCATGCTATGGAATAGACTTCCCATACATGTCAAGCAGAGCAACTCACTGACCCTCTTCAAGAAAAATCTTGATGAGTGGATGGGAAATAGAAAATTCACCATAGGGATCACTCCAGTGGTTTTACTCATCAGATGCACTGGGATCTAAGGTTGGGTGGCACAATGCCAGGGTAATCCCATGGGCTAGGCTTGTAAAGACTCCAGGGCCATTAGCCTAGTACACACCTATGAACCTATATGTTTCCACAGGACAGGTTTTTATGTTCTCTATTGAACTGAGCTGGCTATAGGACACATCACAGGTGGGGATTGTGTTAACATGTGCTTTTGTGGGGTCATGTTCCAATTGCACAAGTACCATGCATTGTAACAGGGGTGTGTACACTTTATATCCACTGTAGCTACATGGAATCAGCAGTACCTTACCTGTACAACCATACTCCACCAACGATGGTGTAATCCCCTTGGTGGACACCACCAAGACACAAAGCACATAATAAGTTGCTATAGTGGCTGTACAGGGGCACATAGGTGCAGACCACAACTTGGAAGTAAGTGCACCTCTATCTGAGCAAGCATGTAGGTTCACAGGTGATCTCCTGTAAGGTTGACTATGACTAGAAATCAGACATATGCACACCATCAAGGCCAATTGCAACCATGTCTTCATATATGTACGCAGTCTCAGAGCCAGTAACACAAGTCAACCTGTACTGGGGGTAAAGCACACCTCATACACACATGCCACTGATACAGGCAACCTGCATCAGACAGGAAAGGTGGGAACAGTGACACCCTGTCCACAACAGTAGTACAGGGGGATATGCACATCAGTCACACTCCTGCCTGCATCAGTGGTGAGCATGGACATAATGGCAACAACAGTAAGTCTCCATGGGGCATGAGAACATCACAGTTTGTCTCCTACATGAACACAGGCATGTGCTCACAGTCCCATCACACACTACAGTCAAACACACTCATGCCACCATTCACACACCATCCACATGGAAGATGGCCACTGTCATCCCTTTATACAGAAATGAATGGTGTGTAGTGGATTATGCCATTAAGTGTCCAACTTTGGGGGAACTAGACAGGTCAGGGCCAGAAGTGTAATGCAAAATGTACAAGTCATGATAGCTTACAGTGTTATGGTATAGTCTGGATTATTTGCAAGTAATACCCTCTGTTGTTGTACCCATGGACATCTGTATGATGTCCTCTGACCTTTTTTCCTGTTTATGTCTTCCAGGTGCAATGTCCTGGGAATGCCTGCCTGCATACACACCCTGGAAAATGATGCAATAATCCTGTTCCTCATAGTTCATCATGCCATCATCTTTGGGCGCTGGGCTCAGGATCTGCAGGATAGGACCATCCTGTGGAACGAGCTCTTCCACAAGGTAAACGACGGCCTGCACAACCACAATTATCAGCGGCATTACTGCACAGATCTGATCCGCTACAGCTGTCAGCATGACACTGCAGTTAGGAGGGATCAGCTAGCCATAAGTGGGGGGTCATACCATCCAGCCCCCACTGACACATGCTGAGGCTCTCCTCGCCAGCCTTGGGGCACCTGTCTGCCAGCCAAGCCAGCAAGCTGAAGACAGCATTGTGGAGGTGGGTGCCACCCACAAAATGGATGAGGAGCAGGCAGGTAAGGCCCTAGGTCACATTAATAGACCACTGTCACATATCCATTTTCATCTGTAAAGTATCTACATGCATATGTCAGACAAGATAGTCTGTTGCTGCAGTGCAGTAATGAAAAAATGTGCATAACCTCTAGTATTGTGGGTTTGTACTTTTGATGTGCTGAAATGCTGCTCCCACCCTGCACTAATGCCACAGGTGTGGCTACTGACATTATGTTTCT
Organism: Protopterus annectens; assembly: GCF_019279795.1. Classification (NCBI taxonomy): domain Eukaryota; kingdom Metazoa; phylum Chordata; order Ceratodontiformes; family Protopteridae; genus Protopterus; species Protopterus annectens. The sequence continues at coordinate 1,601,114,714 of NC_056735.1, read as the reverse complement.
CACACAACTATTTAGGTCCTTGTGGTATACAACTGGGGCAGCAGCCTGTAGCTGGTGAGTATGGAGTTGTTTTGTTCATGTTTGCCAATACACCAGCCATGTCATGGCCATGCTATTTGCCATGCACACATTTAACACACCTACCCATAATGCATGCTGCACATGTTCACTTATTGTTGCTGTTAACTGCACTGCATTACAGTGGTCACCATGGTGGCATATCTGAAGGGTATGTAAGAGTCCTGCGGTATAACTAACAATCTGTCAGTGCAAGTTGTGTGGACAGAGATGAACATAATGGTGGGACAAATGGCCTACAGTAGGGACATGTCTGAAACATTACCCTTATACAGTGTCTACAACAGTGTATACACCACTATTACAATGGCAGCTGCTCCTGATGCAAACAACGGCAAATTACAATGCCACATTCCACACCTTTTACAACCTGTAATGTGATCCTAACATGAGCAATGAATGTGTAATATGGGATCCTATGTTAGGACAACAAATATGGGGAACACATACCTTAACAAACACTGGAAGCATATGTGTGCACACACTCTAAATAACATATTGTAGAAGCAGCTTGAGAGGTACTGACAGCATTCACTCTTATTGAGTACACGCCTTCCAAGTACAGGGCCTCAGTGTCACACCAAATAATGGTCTGCTATCTAAGAAGTGTATCCATTACATTTGCCAACTCACCTGCAACAGAGGCAGCCATGGCTTGCACAAATCTTACAAACCATGAAATGGATCCCATATTTGAAAGGTAGCACTCAGGAGTGGGAAAAGTAGCCTTACCTCACCATTGCATATACCATGGCAAACAGTGCAGACAGTCATGTATGTGTGTATGAAGTACGGGACAACATTAATGTAGAAAATAAACAGATGCCTGTCCAAAACAGATGATAACACATGTTGCAAACTGGTCATGGAGACTGCCCAGAAATATGCAGCAGCACTGAGGGACTTAAAGAAATGTCTAGCAAGCACTGCTTGTGAAGTACCTGCGTTGACAATTGCCTGGAATTTACATAAGTGTGGCCTATGGTTTAGGGTAATCAGATGGAAGAGTCGTTCCACAAGAAACATCATCCAGGGCTCTCTACAAGTACCATATGCACAACATCAAGTCTCCCAAAGGCATGTGTTGCAATGTGTAATGGTGTCATGAGACCAAGGCTGAAAACTACAGACTGTATTCATAAAGATACATGTGGTGCACAAGCAACACCTCACTCCACCTCATGGCCACCATCCCAATTTTTAGCTTTCTGGTGCCAGTGTACACCTTTAGTTTTGCTGTTCATTAGCAGGAACTAGGCTGGTAGACAAGGTGTTCAGAACTTGGAACACTGCAAAATAACACTCATGTGTGGCCCATAGTTGTCAAGCATCTGCAAAAAGGCTGAGAATGGGGAGGGGTATCATCCTGAAACACAGCAGTGAACTGAAGCATACATCCAAAACTCACTAACAATAGCTCTATCTGAACACAGTCAAGGCCGTGAATTGTGAAAGACATAACCCTGACTCCACAGCAATAGGGAAGCCACTGCGTGACCTCCAAGGGCTGTGCACATGAGCTGACCTTGCAATCCGGCAGAGTTGGGGGGCATTTGTAGGGTGGAGTGACCAAATAATGGAAAGTGAAGATGGGCCATGCTAGTTTACCCATTCCAGGAATAGTGATGCTGTAGTTCACTTAACAAGTGCTGCAATAAACCATTGTGTTAAGGGTGTGCACACTTATGAAACCTACATATTGTATGCATCAAATTCAGCATCTGCATGACTAACACATTTCTTTGAAAAATACTGCATTAGATTGCACAGGTCATATGTCACATATTAGGTGTGTGCAATGTTAACATATGCAGTATTGTGGCCCCATTGCATATCATAGAAGAGGCTGGCATGTTAACAAGGGTGTGTACACTCCTCATATCCACATTAAGCTTTGAAGGTTGTCAGTGCAATTGGATTTTATTGCTCAGACATGCACTGCTGATGATGAGATCTGCAAATCAGAGGTCAGGCATTAACTATTGACATCAGTCCTCATATCATCCCAGGTATGTGTCAGACAAACACACAGGAGCTGTGAGCAACAGAGCAAACATAACTGCCAGACATATACACATTCAATAATGGTATGTACACTCGTGAGGTATGGTGCACAGTACATGCTAGTGTGCTGTACAGGTGCACAGCAATAATGTGTACTTGGGTGCAGTGTGTTCCAGGGGAAGGGGCATCACCTACTAACACAACTCATGCATTACAGAGATGTATAATGTTAGTAACAAGGATTGAGTATGGCTGCAGTGCATGCTGTTGAGTGCCATGTGTCATGCATGTTGACTGTTCAGTAATGAGAGGTCTGTGTAATATCTTTGTGCCACCTGACCTGTAAGTAAGTGTGTGCGTGTGTGTGTGTGTGTGTGTGTGTGTGTGTGTGTGTGTGTGTGTGTGTGTGAGTGTGTGTATAGAGGTAAACCATAATGTACAGTTCTTAAATTACATTTTTTGTTTGCCCCTCACAGGTGGCGAGGTGAGTCAGGGTCCCTCCTGCAAGCAAACTGATGTTAGTGTCCATACACACTCTGACAATAATGATAGGCTTGGTGAGGCAAAGGCAAAGTTGTCAGGGGCTGAAGCTGTGCCATCAGTTGACATCCCACTTTTATCCACCCAATCCCCACATACAGTCACAATGCCCATACATACCCCATCACCAGTGGCCATAGATGAGGGACAGTTGGTGGATGGTGGCATGAGACAAGATAGTGTGGGGACTATGGCAAGTGTGTCTGTAGACAGCAGACATAGCCAGATGACCGGCGAGGCACCACATAAGCAGATGTACAGGGGTGCTTGTAGGATGGCTGCTGGCCATTATGCCCCTGGCAGAAGTGCCACAGCAGGTGTCACCAGATGCATGTTTTGGGCCATCATGGAGGCACAGGCATGTATGGAACGTTACACCAGAGTATGAGGCTCCAGAAGGCTACTCATTCTGCTGTACTTAGTAACATCCGTGATCTTGCAGGGGCCCACCATTATTTTTCAGAGGTACTGGATAGACAGTTAGGTGAGATGGTGGGAATCCTCGACTGTGTGGTGACTGTAGTAGAGCATGTGTTGAGAGTAGGGTTGTGGCCAAGTTGACGTAGGTCAGCAACACCAAGTGGTGGTCTACGTGGACGTACAACAATAACTCACATCCACTCCCGTACTGACAGTAACAGCACCAGCACTGCACGGGAGGGGGTGCTGTCTACACCACAACACAGCAGGCCACATGCACCTGGTCCTGGCTGGTCCCAACAGGGACACGGATTCAGTGGACAATTTTCATCATCAGGGGAGAGTACCATATCTGGGATTCTGCCTGGTAGTGTCCATGAAACCGCTGGCAGGCACAGTTCCCGTGCCCTTGGCTGGAGACAGTGAGCTGTGCACCCTGCCATGTACTGTCTACAGCTTTCCAATAAACCCCTGTACAGGGCAGCCACATGGCAGACATGTGCATGCATACACACACACACTTCACCAACACAGCTAGGGCACCTCCATACCTACACACACTACATCTGCACAGCCCATTTAATAAACAACCCCCTATCCCATACATATGATGTCAACCAAACGCCTCTGCCTAGGCCTCTGGCAAACCCATAACACACCCTGTGCATATGATGACACCTGTGCCACATCCCTGTCATCCATACCATCGATGCAGGGACATGCTGCTATGGTTCTGATGCACAGTTTGAATGTTCTAAGGTTTAGCAATGTAATGCTGTTTAACGCGTTTTCAGCTGGAATTACTAATGCTTACAAGTCAGGGTGTGTAACTCTCCTGCCATGATGCATTATAGCTGTTATTAACACTGACTGATTGTGGTCTCCATAATGTATTCTGTTTGTGTTCTAGGTGTCTATCTGTCAGCAGGATGCTGGTTTGCTGTCCTGTCCTTTTTTCCACTTGAGGAACCGTGGTTACTATTCTCCTGGAAGTGTTTTGTTTGCCATTTACAATGACTGTTAGCACTTTTACTCCATCTTTTTTCTGCTTTTGACTGTGGTGACACATTGACTGTGTCATATCCTGGGTACAGCTGAACACAGGTAACAGGTCTGTATAACAGTTACTGCATGTGCCACACGGCTGATAGGTCTGAGGTGAGTGCATGGTGGCTGATGTCAGCAGCTCTTCTACAGTGGACAACTGTAAGTGTACTGGGTGGCACACACCAAATGTCCATAAATAGCACACACACACATAGGCTTTGGTGTTGATGCAATACACAGAGAATACTGTTCACATAGATGTATTTTATTTTGCAGTGAACTCATTTTGACCTATGTAATTCCACCCAGAACAAATAGTCAAAACATCATATGAGGAAATAATCAGTTCACCAGTTTAATGTCATTGACAATGAAACTGGCAGGGTATACGTCCTCTTCCCCAATGTAGTGCAATCCTGGAGTTGGTAAACATAGGTGTGCTGGTGTGAGTGGCACAGCCCCATACTTTGGAGGGTGTGGGGTGGCGTAGAACCACACATAGTGTGATTAACAATTACTTAACCTGTTGACATAAACTGTACAGTATAACAGTACACTAAGCGGGGGGATACCCACAACAATAACCCCAATGTGGGTGGCTGTGGCCACAACAACCAGACCCATGTATGCATATCAACTCCTGTATCACTGTACAGCTGTACAGTGGGGAAGAGGGCATTTGCACATCCACTACTAGTTTTGCTTGAATATATTTCCACAAAATGATTGCTTTGAAATGTTACCTTTAGCCAATTAATTCTCTGACAAATGATCTCCTGGGACATATATTTTTTGCAAACCGAAGTAGATCCCTTCACATACACACACACATACTTGGCAACACTGAGAGTAAAACCCCCTACCTAGTTACTTATTGCTACTAATGTGTTTGGCTTTAATTGCTCTCACTACAGAGCTTTTAAGGTGAGGTGTGTCCCGAGTTTCCTTTTAAGTGAGGAACATCACCAGGCCTTGTACAGTATAGTAATGGAGGATGTACTGGGTGTTAATGAACAATACATAGTATGACATATTGTCATATACACATTGACAAACATATACAGTCATAGACACATTTGACAGACCTGGGTTTAGCAGTGCTAACTACCTTGTCAATGAGTCCATTCTGTTGCAGAGTTTTTGCACACAGCACATGCATCATTGGGATGGATAGTGTAATCAGTTACCTCTATGGTTGATGGTGACAGCAGTCCTCATACAGTGGACCTTGGGACATGTTCTGGGGGTACCATGGTGTAAAGACAGTATACACACCACCCACACACCACATTGGTTATTGTACTCAATGAAACCCATGATAATGCTCTGACATACCCACAATCACACATTGACAAGGACTGCAATATAACTCCTTGTCTATCTAATCAGTGCTACTACAGGGATATGCATTTATTGCACATGCCACAGGGATAGTAGGGTGAGGGTTTGTCATGGCTTTCCTAATGTCAGCAACATCACTATCCCTTATAATGTATGGCACATTTTATTGTATTTGGATAATGTGGCCTCATAATGCTGTCTCCTACAAATATGCACACTCACACACATACACACACCTTCCAGGACCCAGAGGGTAACCCATGCCTATCTACCCATTTGTAGAACAGTGTTATGCTGGTACTGCAAGCTCCAGGTAGCCCATAGTGTGAAGAGTGTAACAAGGTACATTTATTGCCAATTACAGCAGCAGCCATTTCTAAGTATGGCAATGGGGGGGGGGTGTAGTGGGTGAGAAGGACCTCAGAGTATTGTCAACTACAAGTTTACAAACACACAGACACTGTTATTCTCAGTAATGCACACTGACACATTTGTCAGTACTGGGGTCCATAGGAGCAGGTGTTCCTAGGTGTGTACCAAGCTAATGTCCATGGACAGATGAGAAGAGTAGGGCATGTGGGTACACTGGTATCATACCACCTGACATTTTTCAGCAGGCTATATATCAACCAATGCCATGTGAGTGACCCCAGAGTGACAGTTAAATTCAACATCCAATCATCTGGTTTTCTCTTTCAGAGAGCCAGTGAGGTTCTCCAATCGACATGCATGCAACATATATTACATGACATGACCAGTGTCTGGGTTAGAGACCTGTATCCAAGCATGTTCTGTTTACTCTGGTAGTCTGGTTGGGGTATCCATGGCATGTGGTGCAGAGTGGGGTTTCCTAGCTGTGGCATTCATAACACAGCTGGGCAGACATGTCAGTGTCAGTCAATCATAGATTGCCTGTAAGCAGCCAGGATGGATACCTGACATCTGCACATCTGCAGAGAGGACAGACAGAAATTATCTAGCCAACAAGTTATGCATTAGGATGAATGTTTTGACAGCTAGATATCTGACACTGATAGGTATGCCATTACTACATGACAGCAGCCCTCAATGACATGTCCTAAACACATAGTTATCTACAGTTAATATCCACATATGAGATCAATATCCAATAGGAGATACTTAATAATATACAGCTCACACACCAAGAACACGATAGTCAGTACTCAGAGTGCAGCTTTGCATGCATGGGTGTATGGTTCCAGTACTACAATCTGCAATCTACTCTTACTTTGGGAAAGCACTGTTAAAAGTAGTAATGTAATGACACAATACATGCAAGTGTGACTGCATATAACCTGGGATACTACCCATGTATGAAACACATACAAAGAGAAAAGATTGTGGTACTAGCCATGTATACTCAGGTGTCCCATACAGTATACTCACACTATTTGCTACTGTAATGACAGCACATAGAAGCATGCTATGTACATGGAATTAAATACACTTATTAAAGATGCCATTACCCTGCTATTTTATCAGACTGGAATGTGATCACTGGTTACCAGGGCTGGGTTATGCTTAGCGGTGTAAGCATTGCTTAAATGTAAATGCTAAGCACATTTGTGGACTGGTAAGCAAAGCCTACACTGTGCAAGCACCTTTCCATTTAACCGTATGTTAGCACTGCTTACTGCCATGCAAATTTATTTATTTATTCATTTATTTCCAGTTTGATAACTGGGGAAGTCCACTGGGCTCGAGGGCCCATTTTCAGTGGAGGCCTGGGGAGAAAAGCTCAGATCATAAACATATTACACACTTTAAGCTACATATAACAATGAAATTGCACCTTTAAACAATTTACAAAAAGGAAAATACAAATTTTTATACAGATTGTATTAATAGTACAGAAAACAAAATATATAGTTTCATTTTAAGTTTCAGATGAATGATACATTTAATGTAAATAGTGAAAGTTACAGTTGCAAGAAGAGGCATGTAGTCAGAGGGAAGTGAAGATATAAAAGAATTTACATAGAGTTTACAGTGGGGAAGAGATGAAGAAAGTAGAAGGTGGGGGATAAAGAGAGTTAGAAGAAAGAGGGGAAGGAGGGAGGTAATTACAAGGGGAAGTGAAAGGATTTAGGTAGGAAGTATACAATCACATTTCCAGTTAAGTAAGAGGTGATTATGGAGTAGAGATTTAAAGTTTTTCTGGATTTGCAGTGGATCTAAGCAGGGGAGGGAGTAGGTTCCATTTCCTTGCTATAGTATAAGAAAATAAAAGGTGGCCAGGGGGACGTTTAGGTTTTTACACTGTGAAAAGATTTTGGTGGGATGATCTTAGAGGTCTGAGAGGAGTGTAGAAAGGCAAGATGTTAGAAAGTGCAGGGCACACAGAGGGTTTAAAAATGAGTTTGTGTGCTGTAGTAAGTTGGAGGTAGTCAATATGATTAGTAAGTTCAAGCCATTGAAGAGAATGAAGGGAGATGCAATGGTGAGACAAATGCTTCAAGTTAGTAGCAAATTTAGCAATTTTGTTGTAGCAACTTTCTAGTTTTGAGGAGATAGAAGATGAGAGGTTGGTTAGAAGGGGAGCACCATACAATAGAGAAGGTAGAAGGAAGGTGGAGGCGAGGGTTTGTCTAGTGGCTAATGAAAGAAAGGGGCAGTTCTATAAAGCATGCCAAGCTTCTGATGTGTTTTTTTATGTTTAGTTGAATATGATTATTACATTTCAGTTGTTCATCAAAGGTAACACCCAGAAGTTTGGCACTAGAAACAACTTCTACTGAGGAGTGAGAGAGCCTGGTGATCTTGAAAGAGAGCTTATCAAGTGGGAGAGCTTTAGAGGGGGAAAAAATAATGATATGGGATTTGTTGGCATTTAGGGAGAGATGGTTTTGAAGCATCCAATTCTCAGTGGTTGTGAAGGCTAATTGTGTTTTGGCCTGGAGTTCAGGAAGAGTAGGGGCTGAGCAGACTAGAGTAGAGTCGTCTGCATATTGCACTATTTGAGAGTGAGGAATTGCAGAGTGAAAGTCATTGATAAATATATTGAAGAGCATGGGACCGAGAATAGATCCCTGAGGAACTCCGGTAGGGGTAGGAAGGAAGGTAGAGGTATCTGTTTGCCATTTTACAGCTTGGGATCTATCTGAGAGATAACTTTTGAACCAAGAAAGGGAATCTAGGGAGAGATTGAGGTTTGAAAGATGGTTAAGAAGGAGGGAGTGGGATACAGTGTCAAATGCTTTAGAGAGGTCGAGACGGACAGTGGAGACAAGATTTCCAGAGTCACGGGCATGGTTAACAATGTCTAAGAAAGAGAGGAGAGCATTAATGGTACTGTGGCCAGGGTGGAATCCATGTTGAGTAGGGGTGAGGAGCTAGTTATTGAGGAGATGGGGCATAAGTTGCAGGTGTATACATTTTTCAAGGATTTTTGAAATTGGGGAAAGAATGGCTATTGGGCGGAAGTTAGAAATGCTATTATTTTTGCCTCCTTTGTGAAGGGACAGGATATATGCAGTTCTCCATAGTTTGGGAACATAAGATTCCTGGATGGATCTGTTGATGAGAATGCGAATAGGTATGGCGATACCATCGGCAGCAAGCTTAAGAAAGAGTGGAGGGATCTTGTCTGGGGCACTGGAGCATGGTTTGAGTTTAGTGAGGAGTTTTTTGATACAGGTGGTTGACACTGGTTTTAGGTGAAAAGAGGGAGGGGGTTTGGGGGAGTTGGAGTGGGAAGTGGAGGAGGAAGTGGGTTTAGGGGTAACAGAGGGGATGGATTTGGTGAAGGTTTTAGTAAGTTCAGCTATAGAGTTGGTAAAGAAGGAGTTAAAAAGGGTTGCAATTTCAGTGTCAGACTTATTGCTGTCGGGACAGGGATTGGGTTTAGAACCAGGGTGTAAAAGGGAGTTGATGGAATCCCAGAAGTTTTTGGGATTATTTGAGAGGGTAGACTGTAGTTTGGTATAGTAAGATTTTTTATCTTTAGTAGCAAGTTTTTTAGTTAGGTTGCGGAGTTGCTTGAATTGGAGTAGTGTAGCAGGGTATTTGGTTTTGTTAAAGAGTTTCCAAGTTTTGTCCCTTTGTAGCATGAGAGTTTTTGTGTCCTTAGTTAGCCAAGGGGCAGAGTTGTTTTTTATTCGTTTTGTTCTAGGTGGGGCTTGGGAGTTTAGGATTTTCAGGAATGTATTATTGAAGACATCTAAGGCTTCATCTAGAGGAATAGTTTTTAATATATCCCAATTTGTTGGTTTAAGGGTTTCAGAGAATATAGAGGGGTTGAAATTGGAGAGGTTACGAGTGTGGACATATTGGTGCTGGTGAGGGAGGTGTTGGGTAGCTCGGTGAGTAAAGGCTGGAAGATGATCACTTATAGAGTGAGGAAGTATACCACAGTCAGAGATCTTGTTTGGATGGTTGACTAAGATTTAGTCCAGGATGGACCCTGGGGGATGATTTTTGTTAGGTCTGGTAATGTCCTTTATGAATTGAGTAAAATTGTAAAGATTGATAGAAAGAGTAGGAGAACTGTTGTCAATTTTATTCCAGTCGATGTTGACATCTCCCAGTATGTAAGTCTCTAATTTGATATTGTTTGAGGCCCATAGGATAATATTCTCTAGGGTGGAAGTGTTGTCTCCAGGGGGAATATAGATAGCTATAATACAGATACTTTTAAAGTTGTTCATTTTGAGGATTCCTATGATTAGTTCAGCATTATTAAACTGAGGGATGGGATTTTGGTAAGGGCAGAGATTTAGCAGGCAGTTGTAGATTAATGCTACACCACCTCCTATTTTGTTTTGGCAGTCAAATCGAAGAGCTTGGAAGCCAGGAGTGATAATTTCAGAGTTAGTAATGTGTGGTTTTAGCCATGTTTATGTAACTGCTACTATGTCAGGTACAGTGTGATTTAGCCATGCATGGAAGTTTGTTATTTTGTTATTTATACTCTGTGTATTAATGGTAATGAACTTAAGGTATTTATGGTTGTTTCTAGTAGAGGAGGGTGTAGAAGAAAGAGTGTTACTAGATGTGGGCCCAGGGTTAGGGTGGATGTCCCCTGATAGAGCAAGCCATGAAAAGGGGAAGATGAGAACAACCTTTGGATTGTAACTTGTGGTAGGATGGAGATACAGTTTTGATTTGATAGAGAGAGGTTTTAAAGTAATTCAAATCAAAAGTAATTCATGCAAGCCCACTTAAAGCTGCTCAAAACTGCCTTAACCACTCTGTATCCAACAGTCCTTGTTCTGCCTAGCAACAAAATAAACAGCCCTTGCAGGTCTTGAACCCAGGAGCCTCTGGACTATAGTCAGCAGTTAACCACTAAGTCATCTGAGGTGCAAAAATATCTGTTGCTTGTTCAACTATATCATTCAGTACACGTACTGAATATTATTGAACAACTGCTTTGACTACTAGTATTGTTTACTACTTGATGAAAATAGTGTTGAATCAGTCATGTTTTTATATCTAAATATACACATATCAGATAAATATGGTGGGATACATCTGAGAAGGTATATACAACACTCATGTTTGCACATAAGGATATGGACATATATTCATATGTAGATATATGTATACATGTACATATACACGTGTGTGTGTATATATGTATATATATATATATATATATATATATATATATATATATATATATATATATATATATATATATATATATATATATATATATATATATATATATGTATATATAACATATGCCCATAACAAGTAGTGGAGTCATACCTCAGCACCATAATTCACAACCTCTTAGTGCAAGGGAATGTAATGTAAGTAATGTAGAATGTTGCTACAGTAACAGGGGTTGTGTCAACAGAATGTGTAGTAGGTCAATTTTGATACTGACATGTACGCTATCAGTTACTGACAGAGATCATAAAATCATCATAGTGAAGTACCACACAAATCACAGTAATGATCCTGTGAAATACAGCAGAAATATGACCAATAAACTTGGACAGTCTAAAACAATCTGGTCAGTCCAGAGGTATACACAAAACTCCTTAGTGCAAGATGTGTTTACCAAGCCTAACAAAGGGGATGTTTACAGCCATGAAAATGGGGATATCAAAAAAATACTGGAATAGAAAAGCTCACACAGTTGATGCATTCACACCCTCCTGTCTGTCCTAACACATATTAACTGGAGGAGCAGAGGTCCCAAGTCCATATACTTCGCACTATTTAGTGACATACATCTTCACAGCATCCCACTGCTTTTTCAGAAATACACAACATGTATGGTGGCCAGGCAATAGTACATCTGACAAATATCTGGACATAATATCACACTAGGTAAATACACTGAGCTGCTAGGCATGTCACAAAGTACTGTGTAAACCACAGTCAGACTGCCACACCACTGACCCAAGTTTCCTATGGGGGAATACACATGTATTTGCAAATATAGCAGGCACTACAGGCATGTAACAGCACAGAGTAACAGACACCAGTGTGTAAGTTCATACCCACAACCAATTTCAACACTGTCACAGTCACATTATGGTAAGCCTAATTAATAGTACAGTATATGGACTGTGTGAACAAAACCATCCTCATATTTGCCACTCACACACTAGCCCTACATATACTGGCCCAATCCACAGTGTAGTCTGATGCCTGACAGAGGTGTGGGACATATCTCAGTCTGGCCCTACAAACATATACCCTGATAGGGTACCAGAAACTGGAGCAGCATGCAACATCAGTTAGAAAAGGACCAAGAACACTAACATCTATCACAGTCTGTACACAGGCCAAGTAGCATATTCAAAATACACTGCTACACAATACTGACACTCTATCAACAAACGCCATAAGTACACAGACCTCGCTATGTCCAGGTTTTGTCCTCAAATATAAGGCCTACTATACATAACATGTCTAGTAGTCTGATATATCACTGGCTTGTTATCAGTAATGATGTCAGTAAATAATGATATACTGTACATATGCACCTCTTACTGCATGATATATGGACAAAAGGTGACAGACTTGAGAGACAGAGGCACAAACACAGAGCCAATATTGACATATTGCTGTGATAAAATGAGAACATTCCTGGTGTAACATGGTTTGTTGTGACATATCTCTTCGTGACATATCTCTTCTGAGGGATATGAAGTCAGTAACACACATGGATGTCACCATGTACTGACTGCAATCATCAGAGTATGCTACTGCATTTCTAAAGATAGGAAATGTGTGAGTAACACACCACATCTAAGACTCAAAACTCTGGTCAGTCTGCAGACAGCCCTACAGGTGAGAGGTTCCTGAACCGCATAACACTTTCATGCCATACTTTAAATCATGTAGAACAGCCATATCCTCACAAACATTGTTAAACCAATATTACTTTAAATGTAGAACAGCAATACTTACATTCTGTTCCCATGTCTGGAACATCCCCCTCCTGTTTGTCGGCCTGTTTCCACAGTGTATGTTGTAAGAGGTATTTCCAACTACCCTCTATGATGCTATTTGTCAGACACCCACATGAAGTCCTGCTCATATTGAAGGAAAAGGGCCAACACCCACATGAAGTGCTTAGTTATAGATGTGTGTTTCCATGCAGTTGGCTAAAGGAATGATACCACAGCTATTCCACATGCAATTAGCAAGTGGGGGACTCCAATTTGTGCAGAGGCCTTCAGCTGATCATGAGTATTACCTACAAAAGTCAAGCTGCTGCCTATGAAAAACAGATGCAGTTTCCCACATCCACCAGTGAGAGAGAGAGAGAGAGAGAGAGAGAGAAAGTAAGAAAGGAAGGGAGAAAGAGCCAAGCGTGTTTGTGTATGATCCATGGGTGGAGAGTGGTATCTGAGTATTATAATGGTTGCCTATATTGTTTACTAATCCATACTGTCACATAGTAATTGCACATGGCAGTACACATTTATGGCTGTGCACTGTCTACAACAACCTCTACAGTGTATGAAAACTGTTGCCCTTATAATGTGGACATTGGAACATATATATGCTCAATATAATGATGTAGCAAAACCCACAATGCAACAGATCCTGTCATTACACAATCACCCCCACAACTGCACAGGATAATGATGACACACATACACACACACACAAACACACACTTACCAGTACTGAGTTCCAATCCCTACCTGACTATGTATTGCTATTACAGTGTTACACACTTGGAGCTTACATGTTGGACAGGTGTCCAAAGGTATCTTTGAAGGTGAGTGAAATCTTCAGCAGTGCTAAAGGAAGGGTAAGGGAAGTGTAGTAAGTGTGATATCCACAAAATCAAGTGTCAACAAAGACAAACACACAATCTCTCTCAGAAACACACACATTATTACAGTTGGCAGGATCAGGGTTAGAACTCTTACCTAACTGGTTTGTTACACTACAGTTAGGGTTTCCACTTTTTCAAATGCCCAAAGTGGGACATTTTTGTAGAAATGTCAAGTTTTGCAGGGTAAAACATGCCCACGGCCAGTACAAAGGACATAACTTCACTTTTTTACCTAAATAAAAGCTTACTCTTGTAGCATTTTAGTTGCTTATTCTGTTTCCTATAACATTTAGGTGTTTCAGATGCAAAACAACTGTTTTATGTAACTATTAAATTAAATATAGAAACATTTCTGTCCTAAAATGTCTGGACATTTGCCATTTTTTCAATTTTTTTGCAGGGCACAACTGCCCAAAGAGGGACTGTCCCTCACAAAGTGGGACAGGTGGTAACCCTAACTACAGTATTACACAAGCGTCACAGAGGTTATAGGGCTAAACATGGCCAAAGGGTTATTTCAAGGTGACTGACATCAGGATGCATGCTAAAGTAGGGCAAAGGGAGGTGTAATGAGTGTGAATGGCCTCAAAATCATTCATCTCCATACAAACAAACACACACACACACACACACACACACACACACACACACACACACACCCACACCCCACACCCCACCCCACCCCCCCACACACACACACACACACACACACATTTGCCAGTACTGAGATCCATAGATTCATTGCTTCACAGGTGTGTTGTATGTAAATGGGTCTGAAGGCTCTACAAGGCTAGGCCAAGGGAATACCTTGGCATCAGGCCACATGACAATAGTCCCCAGTGTGGCTCAGGGGTATAGTCCCAGGAGTGGTCCCCGGGGGGGTATTGTATTCACCATCCACTCATCTGGGTTACTGTTGTGGGTGGCCAGTGATGTGCACTGCTTCCCATGTATGTGATCTATATTCCATAACATGGACAGTGTCTGGGGTATGCACATGTCCCACACGTATGTTCTTTGATGTGTGGAAGTGTACTTGAGGTCTCTGGAGCATGTTGTATGGACAGATTGTTATCCTCTGATGTAGCATTCCTGACCTCATTTGGTGAGACCTGGCTATGTAACTAAGGTCATGATTGCACCTACATTGACAGTATGATATGGGTATTCAGTGGAGTTACTGACATCTGTCCATACAGGGCATGTGTATAAGGCATGATATTCCCTTTGTGGGTTATGTCTGCAGTCTCTACAGTTGCTGCAGGTGTCCAGTGTGGAGCATGGCAAAAGGGCCACTGTACACATTTATTTGTCTACTGAGGGGATGGAACAGGGTGCCATGTCCTTTTACTTGCTGGATAACACACAGTCAGGAGATGTAACACATCAAAGTACTTTTTGATGTCAGTGGCACTGTTGTGGTCAACAGGCATGTAGTCCACTGCAATCACACTGTGGTTACTATCTGTGAGGCAATATGCAGGGAACTACCAATATACTGGTTGTTGCCTAGCCAAGTAGGTTTGTGTATGAGACGTGGGTGGAGAGTGTTCTCTGAGTAATAGAAGGGTTGGCTATATTGTTCACCAGTTCATAATGTCACATGTAGGACTATGGATTGTCTACACCAACCTCTCAGGTGTTTGACATCTGTTGTCCTTGTAAGGTGGACATTGTGATATATACTAGGTCCTCAACATAATAATTTAGCATATCCCACTCCACAATGGATCCTGTTATTACACAATCACAGCAACCTCCACATGCGATACTGATGACAGACACACACAAACACTTGCCAGTATTCAGATTCAAACCCCTACCTAGCTATGGTATTGCTATTATAGTGTACCACATTTATCACACGCGTCACAGATGTTATAGGATGGATGTTGTCCCACGGTATTTCTAAGGTGAGGAACATCACCAGCCCTTGTAAATACTGGGACTGGGTGATGTAGTGGGTGAGAGATCCCAAAAATAATTTTACCCTACACACACAACACTCGTCATGGATGAGATTCAAACCCATACCTATGTAGTTATTGCTAGTACATTGTTCCACATTTATGGCATGTGCCATGGAGCTTACATGTGGAAGAGCTGGGCCAAGGTATCTTTGAAGGTGACTAACATCAGCAGCAGTGCTAAAGGGCGGGTAAGGGGAGAATAGTAAGTGTCAATGTCCATAAAATCAGGTATCATCAGAGACACACACACTGTCTCACACAAACACACACAGTTTCACAGTTGCCCTGTCTAGGATTACATTTTCTACCTAACTAGTATGCTACACTATAGTATTATGCAGTTATCACAAACGCCATGGAGCTTATATGTTGGAGAGCTCTCTACAGGTATCTTTGAACATGACTAACATCAGCAGCAGTGCTAAAGGAGGGGTAAGGGGAGAGTAATAAGTGTCAATGTCCATAAAATCAGGTATCATCAAAGACACACACTATCTCTCACACAAACACACACAGTTTCAAAGTTGTCATGTCTGGGATTAAAACTCCTATCTAACTAGCATGCTACACTAGAGCATTACACAGTTATTGCAAGCACCACAGAGCTAACATGTTAGAGAACTCTCCACAGGTATCTTTGAAGGTGACTAACATCAGCAGCAGTGCTATTGTAGTGGTAATGGGAAAGTAGTAAGTGTCAATGTCCATACAATCAAGTATTATCAAAGACACACACACTCTCTCACACAAACCCACACAGTTTCTATGTCTGGGATTAAAACTCCTACCTAAATAGTATGCTACACTATAGCATTATGCAGTTATCACAAATGCCACAGAACTTATGGGGCTGGCATTTGTCCAAAGGGTTATTTCAAGGTGACTGACAGCAGCAAGCATGCAAAAGTAGAGCAATGGGAGGTGTAGTGACTGTGAATGGACTCAAAATCATGCATTTCCACACTACACACACACACACACACACACACACACACACACACACACACACACACACACACACACACGCACACACACACACACACACACACAGTTTCACAATTGCCATGTCTGGGATTAGAACCCCTACCTAACTAATTTTCTACACTACAGTATTACACACATATCACAAGCGCCACACATCTAAAAGGGCTGAGATTTGGCCAGAGGGTTATTTCAAGGTGACTGACATCAGCAGGAGTGCTAACATAAGCAATGGGAAGTGCAGTGTGTGTGAATGGGCCATAAACCATTCCTCTGGAAACACACACACACACACACACACACACACACACACACACACACACACACACACACACACACACACACACACACACACACACTCAGTCACACACAACTTTACATTTGACAGGACTGGGTATACAAATGCTATATAAATACTGATTTGTATTATCGTGTTGCACAGTTATCACAAGCACCACAGACACTATAGGGCTGAGGGCTACCAAAAGCAATGTCTACAGTGATTGACATTGGAACATCATTTGATATTGGCCAATTGGATATGTTGTGGATGGGGCAGGCCTCATAATGGAAATCTCTTTGTCGCTGTCTGTCTCTCTCTCTCTTCCTCACATCTCTGTGTGTGTATGTTTGACATATTATAATGTGCTGGCCTTGGATATATGTGATTATTCCTATCCAATGTATGTGCAAAGCATGAATGGTGTACAGTGGTGTGTGTGTGTGTGTGTGTGTGTGTGTGTGTGTGTGTGTGTGTGTGTGTGTGTGTGTGTGTGTGTGTGTGTGTGTGTGTGTGTGTGTGTGTGTGTGTGTTTGTGTGTGGGTGCACAGACATCTGCGACTGACAGATATGTATAGTTCACTGTGTTGTCAGACATGCCCAGTATGATCTTCTGTACTGAGTGTGTGACTCCATTCCGGGTAGGTTGTACTCCAGTCCAGGGTTTGATGTTCTGCACCTACAGCTAGCATCCTGGTTCTCCAGGACATCTGTAGATAGGGTGACAATATGGAGTCACAATGGGCGACAGATAGTGGGATACTGTAACTATTGTGTCTGTGCTGCTTGTGTTACATGGTTGGTGTTACCAGAGATATTCAGACATACGTATTGTTTTACACTGTGATGTATTATGGCATGAACTACTGACAGATATACTTATTTGCTCACAGTTATTTCCTGGGAAATACAAGATGAATGAAGCTGTTTCTAGTATTGTGGTCTTTAGCCTAAATATTCTTGCACACTCATGCCATTCTGGAGGGGTAGCTGCAGACACTTGCTGATGGGTGTGTGTAAATGGTCCAGTACCTTCGTACTATGGTGGCTGAGGATCCGCTTCTTGTACATATATCAACGTAACAGAATGGCCATATCCTGCTGTGGCCATACTTCTCAGCTGTACAGCTTCACCCAGGTTACCCAGAGGCAGGGCTCATATATCTGGTAAGTTCCCCTTCACATTGTGGTTTACGAGCAGGTTTGTAGCCACCCATTACTGGCTTGGCAGGCAGGGTTAGTATGGGCACACATCAGAGTTTCAGACTTCACACACTCCATGAAGCCAATGCTTCTACACCCCCACCCACTCTGTTATTCAATCCTCTTCCTAACATTATGTGAGCAAGACCTGAGAAGTTTCCCTACAGTTGCTCCTTCATCCCAACAGTATTTAGGGGTTGGTTCACAGTTCATGGGGTAGGACATGGCGGGCATGCTACTCGGATTTGTCAACATGCCCTTGCATTTGTGTTCTGTTGACTGTGTTATGTTGTTAGTTGGGACCCCATGAGATAGCATACATTGGCACTATGGGTGAGGCACAGGCCTATGACAGAAGACTGTAGGTCATTTGGTAGTGATGCAGGCAATCTGTAGCAGGCCAGCGCATTTTGTCACTCCTACATTCACAGGCTGTGAGCCACTGGATTCCCCTGGGGTGACAGCATAGGTGTGTGATGCATTAATGGCAATAGCTCCTGTCCATATTAATTCATTGGTCTAGATGCTGGCAGGCTGCTGCTTAGAACTAGGGACACACCTGCATGAGACACCTCTTCAGCATGCTGCATTCTGTGAGTATTCCTATACAGAAGTGGGGGTCATACTGTACTCATTCCCAACAACAAGGACATGACTTATGATAAACCTGTGGCTGATGGTGGGGTGAACTGAGTGCATGTGTGATATGGAAGCTTCTTGCAGCTGACTCACAGATATACATGAGACATTCCCCTTATGCTGCCTTGTGCAGGGACATAGGCAGTCTCTCATTACTTCATAACTGTGCTTTTTGTGGTCTGCCAGTGATTGGCCAGACTACATCACTATTCCATACTACACAGACAACTAAGGTGCTGCTAACCTGTATGTACAATTCCAAAGGTGTGTGCATTGACAGTTACATTTTATGTACTCTGTCTAGGGTACTTCCACCTGTGTACTGTGTGTATGTCTGAGCCCACATTCATGGCTTGTCCATTTTCAGACTGTGACAGATATTGACATCTGGACAGTGAATATGGATGACTACTGACATGGGTATTGCTGAGAAGCATTGTGGTTGGCAATGTAGTTGTCAGAACATGGCCCTGTCATCAACAGTACTCTCCATAGGCCACCAAGACACAACCCTTAATGCCTACATGATGACCACTTCTAGACAATATTGAACATACAACAACTGAACACACGGACCCCTGAATATTGCACACATGCAACAATCTATCCTGTAGATTGGGCCAGCTCAGGTAATCTGTGCTCCACTGTTATGAAACCCACATGTACATGTTACTACATTTCTACATAGGATTGTGGTGGGGGGGCACACCTGATGAATTTAAACATTTGCTATGACTGTACTGGTATTTCAGGTACTTTGTTGGATTCCATTTCATTTTGTATTCTAACCTATCATGCAGACTGGAGGCATATCAGTAGAATACAGATCTTAGGTTTTATTGACCTACATTTCAGTTTCAGACTTCTTACCCTTTAGAACTAACATACAACTGCCAGACCTGTTGTAGTCTGTTTGTGTAGGTCTGGAGGGGGGCTGTTCACCATTGCCATCAATTGGAGGCCTTAGCCCAGCCTTTCTTTATAGCCATCTACACCTGTCCTGCTGGCTGAGACTGGTGTTGGGTATGTGAGCCTCACTGACATGCATGTGTGTGTCCTATGGACACACATTTGGGCCACCACATGTACAACAGTGAGATTTGTCAACTTGTCTAGTACTGCCTAATATGTTGACATCAGTATTTGTTATGGATTTCATGCTGCCCATGTAGATGTCCACTACCTGCTGCCATCCCATTCAGCCACCTGATTCCCTTGCATGCTCACGTCCATACCATAGCTACAACTATCAGAGCATACTACTCCATTCAGCAATTAATATGAAGAGTGACTTACCTTGTGGCTGTGCCAGTACTGAGGACGGTGCTGGAGGTCTGACTATTTTGGATGCACATAGTACACTCCCTATACATGGTAAAGCACAGGTAGTGTCATGTTTGGCATCTCTTTTACTGTATGTTCGAGTCAGAGAGAGGTGTCATTTCTTGAGTCGTACCGTGTCAGTGTATGTGCTATGCATTGCCACTTTGCCAAAGCCTGGGCATACTGGGCATGCCTCCTTCTGCCTACATGGGCAGGCTCAGGTTGTTCTTCCTCCAAGTCCTTCTATGCCTGTGATGGCCTTGGCAATGGTGGGGGGTTGTGTGGCCTTGCCCTGTGCTTTTCCTGCTGTGACTGTTTCCACAGGATCATATTGCGAAGCATGGCACATACTATGAATATCTGTGTACATGTAGCTGGAGAGTACTTCAAGGCTCCAGCGGATATGTCCAGGCAGTGAAACCATGACCTGAGCATCCCAAATACATGCTGTATTATGATTCTGCTTTGTTTGTGTGCCTCATTATGGAGCTCTTGTTCGGGTGTGTGTGCATTTCTGATGGGTGTCATCAGCCACGGCTCCAGTGTGTAACCAGCATCCCCCACCAGCTGGCCATATGGGATGTCCCCACTGACAAATAACTGGTACAGCTGTGTCATATACCAGATGTAGGAGTTGTGATAGCTTCCAGGGCTGCCAACACACACATTCAAGATAATGGCCCGGGCATCGCATACGACCTGGCAGTTTATGGAGGAGAAGCCCTTGCTGTTTATGTAGACCCTACCCCACTCATCCAGTGGTGCTTTGATGTGTATGTGCATGCTGTCTATAGCACCCACTACCTCAGGGTATTCTGCTATTTGGTGGAAGAGATGCATATTTCTGGTCAATGCCTCATGGGTGTTGAGGAAATATATGTGTACACCTACATGTGCTGACATGGCATCCAGGAACTGGTGGAGTTCCCTGGATGCTGATGCCTGTGAGATCCCCATGATATCCCCAGTTGCCCTTTGGAAGGTACCTGTGGCTAGTATTCTTAAGCCTACACTTACCTTGGTATCCACTGGGATGGGTTCCCCTCTGTTGGTTCTGTGTGTGAGGCGTGGCCAGCACAGCTCAACAATTTGCTGTAGAATGTCCCTGTCCACCCTATAGCACTCCACTATCTCCAGCTCATGTAATCTCTGGTAGGTTACCCTGGGTCTGTACACTGTTCTCCTTCTCCTCACTGTGGGTTGGTTGTTAACATTCACATCCTCATCACCCTCAGCCTCTTGCACATATTGATGTATGAGAGCAAAACATTTTGTAAGTTTTGTCAGGTATAATTTCCCAGTCTGTGTAAACCGATGGTGTAGAGTTTGTGGGAAAAAACAGACTGGAAGGTGTTTGCATAGTTTATAGCAGTGTGCTAAGCTGTTCCATGTGAAATTGGCTGATTCCGATACAGTTCACCTTCCATCTATGCTAGTTCTTCTTGATTGCCTTCCTACTGCTGTTTTCCCTTCCTATTGCCTTCCTGTTTAAGCCCCGAGGCACGGTGCGCATACCCAGTGCTCAGATGTGAACAGAGCTGCTATTTCCTGTTTATTTTTTATTTTTTGTTGTTTAAAACCCGGTGCACAGTGCACACCAGCCAGCCTCAGACACATCCTCTTCCTTATCTGTGCATAGCTAAGGGCAAACATGGGCCACAGAGCTAAAATAAGCTTACAGCATGCATGACACTCCCCCTTATGAGGTCATCTACCTCTTATACTTATACCATGGTGTTGTTACACCTACACGGTTGGGTGCAAGCTAACACTGAGAGGAAATCTGCGATTCAGTATCAATCCCCTAATTTGTATAAAACAGAATGCTAATTCATAGTTACCACACTCACTCTGAGCCTTCCCCCTTAGCAACCACTATTCCCTGGTATTGTTGTCTTATGGATACCATTGACTATCATGGCAAAATGCTGATTTGGGTTTAAAAGCTTATTCCCAGCTTTTTTTCTTATTTTCAGGCCAATGCCATTTGCTCACCTCTGCCCTATGCTTAAATGGCTGAAATCAGCCAAAAAAAAATGAAAGTTATTTTTTTATAATTTTGCAACTATTTCTCATGCCAATGGCCATATATTTGGCCATTGGAATGACTACTACATTGAATACATGCTTTCTTTGGAGCTGTCATTCTATTTCATAATTAGTAGAAATTAATTCAGTTAGTAATCGAATACATTTCTGCAGGTTACACTGTTCCTGCAGAGACGCCTGCCTGCTTTCTGGATTACTAATTCACCTCATTTGCATGTTTTTCACCAGCAAATGGGGTAATTAGCATATAGCAGTGGTGTCCTTGCAGGAATAGTGTAGGAGCACTTGTGCACATCCTGGGAGCTCGTTCCTGGATCGCTTGTTGGCCATATTGCGTGCAGCAGCTCTTGCACTATTCCTGCACTCTGTGCAGAGCTTGCTGAATCTGAGGGACTGTTTCACATGTTCATTAACTAATGCAAAAATAATTCACCCACTTCACTTCCCAACCATGACATTTGGGTCATCAGTCATTCATAACTCATGTGTTGACATGGTCTGTGAAATGCTACTCATAGTGCTAAGAAGTGGATACTTGCATTGATATTCTCATAACATATTTAAATATGCATAACTGTCATAGTTATTTCTAAATATGTGTATATATATGTGTGTATATATATATATATATATATATATATATATATATGTTTGTGTGTGTGTGTGTATATATTTATGTATATATGTATTTATATATATATATGTGTGTATATATATATATATATATATATATATATATATATATATATATATATATATATATATATATATATATATATATATATATATATATATATATATATATATATATATATATATATATATATATATATATATATATATATATATATATATATATATATATATATATATATATATATATATATCTATGGGTATATATATATATATATCTATGGGTCTACTTCTGTTTGTCGAAAACACAGTTTGTTGACAAACAGAAGATCGAGCCCACCTCCCTGAAAGTGCACTTTCATGAAAGTTGATTCACTGAATCAGCAAAGTAAAAAAAAAAAAAAAAAAAAAAAGAAGAAGATGTTAGACACAGTTTTGCAGGGGAACAACCCCTCTGCACCCCCCATATGAGTCTGCATCCCCACTCTCCTGCTACTTAAATATACTAAGTCCGAGATTGCACTACTGTAGGGATAAGGAAGTATCCTTTTTCCCACTATAGTGCGATCTCGGAGTTAGTATATTTAAGTAGCGGGGGGGTGGGGTGAGGGGTGCAGGGGGCTTTCCCCCTCCATAACTGTGTTTAACATCTTTATTTTTTTATTTTGCTGATTCGGTGAATTGGCTTTCGTGAAAGTGCACTTTCGTGGAAGTGAGGTCATAATTTTGTTTTTCGAGATTATGTAATTTTGATAAAGAAAAGTAGATCCATATATATATATATATATATATATATATATATATATATATATAATAGCCCAGTAGCATAGAGGGATAAAATCCTAATTAATGCCCATTTGAACCATGTTCATTTAGTGGCTCTGTTTAAGAATTCCTGGGAATCAGTCTAGAGATAATATGGTTCCTAAAAAAATGAACTCACTTCCACAATTGCTATTGTGTCTGAAAGCATGGATGTTCTCCAAATGCAGAACAGTCTCAATGTCAGACATTTTCTTGAGTCAACTGACTATGAGCAGAGCCTCATTGATGTGATCCTGATTTGGGCTTAATATTTTAGGTACACTGGGATGTCAGTCAGCTGGACTCTGCCTACAATGGCTCTTTGGTGGCAACAAAGGCTTCAGCCAGCAAGTAGAAACCTTGTAACAAAAGGTGCAGACCATCCTTGACAAGGCAATTAGGAATGTAAAGCATTTTGTCACATGTTCACATGTACTGGAACTGGATAACCAGCAGTGACATCCATCATTGATCCAGTTAAGCCAATTATCTTTTCTTTGTACCAAGGTATCATTCTTGCAGAAGGAAGGATTCCACTCATTACCAAAGTATTGCCTGTATTTGTGAAATGCATAGAGAGCTCTGACATGTCTTTTTGCATATCCTACAGGGTTATATGCCAAGTCATTTGCTCCTACATAGACCACCACCATGACATAATCATGTTTGCCAGGTAAACGGACTTTAACATATCAAAGATCCTGGCACCTGATAGACAAATTGCCATCACCATATCTTTGCCCAGCCTAGTGAGAGGACAATCAATGTTTCTGACTATAGAGTCATGAAACATTAAACATTTTTTGTAGAGTGGTCTAGTTTACTGAATCTGAGACTATTTAAATTTGAGTCACTCTGTTGACAGTGTGCCACAAGGTGATGGGGGGTATTACGTTTTTCACTGAGATCAAATCTTCAGTCTTTTTGCAACGGTGTGGCCTTTGTGATAGTTAAATGTTTACAAATGTCACAAACAAAATGTTTTAAACTAAGCAAACATTCATTAACTTTGAGTATCATGCAGTTACTACACTGACTAAGAATAACAAGTGCTATGAGGCTGGCAACAGAAGAAAGATAAGCAGTCCAACCTTCCATTTTACTCCAGAGATACGGTGAATATATGGAGTGTTTCCTAGAATTTCGCAGAGAACTAGATTTAATTAAATCAGACAGATATCGGACTTTACTGTTGTGGAAACAACTAGTTGTATAAAGTAACTGTTGTGCATGCAGAATATTCAGCAGCTACAGCAACTAGTAACCACTAGCAGAAAAATGGAGTAAATACAAGATTATTTTGGGAAAGTAAAACAGCTGTGGGCAGTCTGGAGCTACTATGATGACCCATTGTGTGCAGTGTGACTTTTCATGCAACAAAGAGCAGCTGACCTTTCTACAGATAGCACTATGCACTAGGGATTTGGAAAAATTATGTGGTAAAGAGACAGACATGCCTCAAGATGCTTGTGTGTATATAGTACACATTGCAATGCCTTTGTGTGGTGTACTGCACCACACATACACAGGCAGAAAAGCTAAAAGCACTTGCCCTTGAGCTACTCCCTTTTATTATTTTTCCTCCTCTTCCTGCCTGAGACCTCTCAGCTCCCCAGGTTGGTTTAGCTTGCATTGGGCTATTACCACCACTCGGCACCTTTACTTTTATTGCTATCCTACCAGGAGCAGTTTACAATGGCTTTGACCAACAACATGGTTTTGGCTTATTCTTTGAGCCTGAATCCATCACACATTTCTTAGATGCCAACTATCTGTCTTTGTTATGTAAGCTGCAGGTCTTCTGGTCTCATTCAGGTAAACTATTGAGAAAGGAACAGACAGTAACCTCACATATCCTTCTAGAATAAGCATCTATTCAAAGACACCAGTTTCATTTCTCTATCTGGCCTCAACTCTGGAAGCACAGCTGGCATTTAAACCATCTCATTAACATCGCAACAAGCCTTATCCCTATATCAAGAAGAGGATTCAGCCACTTATCTGTACTGAGCCTACCCTCTGAAAACATGACAGGTGAAGTTCCTGTATTTAGTCAGAACCATCTTCTGAGACTTGCCAAATGATATATTATTATCTGCCTGTATGCAGTATCACTGAGTATGTGTGGATGGCTGCATGAATTAAATAAAGTCTTACTTATTTTCCTTTATATTTTCTGTTTTCTGATTTGAGACAGAACTTCCAAGCATGGTAGGTGTCTAGTCTGTTTGTACTCACATTCACGGTCAGTCTTTGGCTGGCTATGTGTCCCCTTCCATAGTTTTCATATGAACTGAATAAGAGCAACATATTTTCTTCCTACCTCTGCCTTATTTCTTGGCAATATACAAAACCATAACCTTTGTTAGTGTGACCATCATTTGTTTAGTTGCTTTTAACTTGATAACTAGAGAGCAGTGACAGATACAATTACCTTACTGTCTTAAAAATGTACTAGGACTGATAGAAACGCTGAGTATAATGTCTCAGTCTCATTTGGGTGTTCTGTGATGTGATATCTATTGGTGCTGGTTATAAAGCTTTTAATTGTTCATTACAAGTAACTCCTGCTCTGTTCTGTTACTCTGGAGGTATAATTACTTACAAAGAAGAAGTTAAAAAAAAAAGAATCAAGATATTTCAAAGAATGAATGAGTGAAACTGATCATGTTCTGAGATAAACTCCTTCTTTAATGCAGGACAAGAGCTTTCTACTTGCTTTTCTGAAAGATGCACTTCCTCTTTTTGTGCTGTATTTCTTTCTTTTTTTTTTTGGTTCTTTCAATGCAGGTGACCATCTCCTGTCACAAGCTCCAGGTCTATAATACCTACTTTAGGTTCCACTGGGCTTAACCGGACTCACGTTTGGGACCAATGATGAGTGTTTTGGTATGCCTTAAGGATTCCATGTGCACATGTTATATGTTGAACGGTGCTGGGGTGAACATGCACTGGGGACATGCTGGCCCATCCTCCATCCTGCATGGAGACTTGGAGAAGTACTATGCCCCCGTGAGACTCCTCTGGAGAATGACTGTGAGATATGCAATAGTGCTCGCACCATCCGCAGGAAAGGCATGCCAGTGCTTTCCACAGTGACTCGGGCACCCAAGCTACCAATCAAACCTTGGTCAGCTGGGTCAAATTTAGGGCTTCATCCTTCTATATCACAGTGATGGCTATTTTTAGAACTGCTTTGGTTTAATTATTTTTTGTGGGGTACTGCTTAAATGAATATTAAGTTAATGACTCTTTGCAACAAATTTTCCCAGCAAGCCATCAATGCCATGAAGCTTGTGGTACTTCTTTTATTATCAGACAATTATTAATTCATATTCCCCTTACTCATTAGAAAAGAGACAATGTTGAAAAGAGTGTCTTACTTTAACAATTTCATAGAAAAAAAGTTCATCAGTGTTTAAAATATATTATTCTAGCAAGTATTAACAGCACAGATTATTTCCTTAGCCTTCTTTCTGCTGCTTGAGAATTTACATCTGGTAATGTGCATAAAAGACATATTCATCTTCTGAAAGTCGTGCTTGCTTCAGATGCTAGCTTAACTAACTTTGTCGGACAAGCATCCAGATGTTACGGTTGTTGTTTCTGTTCTTCTTCTCACAGCTTTCTGAGACCTTGCATGATCTCAGTCCTTTCTTGAATGCATAATTGCTGAGATGTAGACCAAAATCCTACTGTGGCTGCTGTCCTGGTGGTTTGGTCTCAGTCCTTCATTATGTTTAATTTGTTTTGTAATTTAATTTGTACTAATGTTAGCACTTCATTTCAGAACCATGTACCATGCCTTTCTATTTGCAGTTATTTATTATTGATATTTTGACCAGAAAGGTTAAGTAAGTAACCATAAGTAAGTAACCATAATACCACATTTTTGGACTGACATGGGGGAACCCTGCCACTGGCACACCGTATGGTGAATTAAGAGCAGCAAGCGACAAATATCTTAAAAAACTAAAATCTGTATTATGCAGTTAAATTCTAATCACATAAAAATCAAAGCAAAAGGCACAAATGGGTTCTAAGTACACAGTTTTATTAAAGTCCAACTGACAAAAAGCATGATATCAGTTCATAGACCAGACACCGGAAAAGGCTGCCACCATTGACAGGAGCGAGACTTTGAGATGGGCTCACCAGTCCTAACAGGAGGTAGCTGAATTAGGTCCAGCTGCATGACCACCACATACAGAGGAAGGTCCAGTCCTGTCCTTCAGTGTATAACAACTTGTAGATACAAGCCTGGCAAAAATGTACTGCAGCACACTTGCCTCAACAGGAGAATGAGAACATTTTTTTTTTTTTTTATTTAGCTATGTGATTAGATATGTTGACTGGGTAAGTGTATTTGTCCAAGGATCCATTTCTGCCATGCCCTGTGCTAAATGGCAAAGAACTGTGACAAGAAAAATGTTCACGTTAAAAGATCTCAAAGGGATCTGAAATGGTTTCTAGAGTCAGTACAACAAGATTAAAAAAATGCAACACTCGTGACAGAATTAAAAAAGACCTTTTGAAATTTTTGTACATTAATTCTTTATTCATTTTTATTAATTTGTTTGTTTCCAATTAGCTGGACTGAGGAAACCTTTTCAGTGGTGACATGTCTATATATGAAGTATGGACATTTGATACAGTATACAAAATATACAGCACATGGCAATAAAAAAAATAGTTGCATCTGAGTGGAGAGTTCAGTAATGCAAGTGAATTGCACTTGAATAAAACTGGAATAAGGGTATAAGGCAGAGCAGTTTAGAAATGATGCATTTAATGAGAGGCCATAATGGGTTAGCAGTAAGAACAATGTGTTAATTATATTCCATTGACTGCTGTCAAGTCCAACCCTATAGAGGCCCTATTAACAACTATTACCTTCCACAGAGTTTTCTAGGTAAGTAGAAAAGTGAAAAAAAGACTGCCAGATCTTCCCTGTGTATCACACAATCTAAGGAGAATTTAGCATTCCCATTTGAACTACTGCATGTCATTTGGGTGCAGAAGAAAACTGGAGTATGAAGAGAAACCTATATGAACATAACAAGGATATGCAGACTCCACAGAGTACCGCAGCCAAGAACTGAACTGGTGAACTTCATGTCATGAGATAACAAAGCTACTAATTGCATGACTGCTGCCCTTATTAATCACTCTTAATATAGTTATTACTACAAGAAGTAATGGAGCACATTACTCTATATATCAAGCAAAATGTATGAATGGATCATTGCTAATACTTTTGAGGAAAAAGTTTGAGTTGGGTATAGAGTAACATTAGTAATTGTTTGCATGTAGATTATACCATACTCTTTTAAATGGTGTCAAAGTGCATGGTCATTCAGATCCTGCTTTCATTGGGTAAGGCAGATTGGTTGATCTCAGACTGTGTAAGCATTCCATGTGGTGGCTTCTGATTCTGTACACATTCCATGGAGTGACTTCAACTTCTGTTAACATTCTATGTAGTGAATTCAGCTTCTGTAAACATTCCATATCATGACTTGAGATGTTTTAAGCATTCCGTATAATGACTTCAAATGTTGTAAGCATTGTATGTAATGACTTCAGATGTAAGTTTTTCATGTAATGACTTCAGATTCTATATGCATTCTATGTAGAGCCTTCTGCTTTTGAAAGAATTCCATGTAGTGAATTCAGATTCTGTAAGCATTCCATGTCATGACATCAACTTCTGTAAGCATTCCTTGTAGTGACTTTTTCTTCTTATGTAAGCATTCTATGTAATGGTTTCAGATTCTGTAAAGATTTTCTATAATGACTTGAGATTATATAAGCATTCCATGTAGAGCCTTCTGCTTCTGTAAGCATTCCATGTAATGACATTGACTTTTGTAAATATTCTTTGTAGTGACTTCCTCTTCTTTTGTCAGCATTCCACATAATGGCTTAAGATTCAATAGACATCACATGTAAAGACTTCAGCTTCAGTAAGCAAAGGTAATAGTGATTTCTGCTTCTGTAAACAGTGCATGTAATAGCTTCAGATTCTGTAAGCTTTCCATTTAATGACTTTAAACACTGTAAGCATTCCATATATTGACTTCAGAGACTATAGGCATTCCATGCAATCACTTCAGATTCCACAGACATTCCATATAGTGATATCAGAATCTGTAAGCATTCCATGTAATGATTTCAGATTCTGTAAGCATTCCATGTAATGACTTGAAATGCTGTAAGCGTTCCATGTAATGACTTCAGATTCTATACGCATTCCATGTAATAACTACAGATTCTATAGGCATTCCAAGTAAAGACTTCAGATTATGTAAGCATTCCATGTAGTGACTCCTGTAAACATTCAATGTTAAGACATCAGATTCTATAGGCACTCCATTTAGTGACTTTATTTTCAGTAAGCATTCTGTACAGTGACTTCAGCTTCTGTAAGCATTCCATGTAAGGATTCAGATGTTGTAAGCATTGTATATAATGGGAAATTGGAAATTCATCCCTGGTTTGGCACTTATGTCTCTTATGCAAAAAGGTAACCTGTAAATGGTTCATCTCCCAGGCCCATGCTTACACTTATTAAGGGTATCAGATCTCGTCAGAGATTTGGGATGCATGGCTATGCTTTAAAAGAGCTTTATGGTCATTAGCCTAGTAAACACCTATGAACCTACGAACCTTTGTAAGCATATTATGTAATGACTTCAGATTCTATAGGCATTCTATATAATAACTATAGATTCTATAGGCATTCCAAGTAAAGACTACAGATTCAGTAAGCATTTCATGTAGTAACTTCTGTAAACATTCAATGTTAAGACATCAGATTCTATAGGCACTCCATTTAGTAACCTTATTTTCAGTAAGCATTATATACAGTGACTTCACTACTGATTTCAGCTTCTGTAAGCATTCATGTAAGGATTCGGATGCTGTAAGCATTCCATGTAATGACCAGATTTTACAGAGATCCCATGCAATGAGATCAGATTCCATAGGCATTCCATGTAATGACTTGAGAATCTGTAAGTACTCCATGTAGTGACTTCGGCATCTGTACAAATTCTGTGCAATGAATACAGCTTCTGTAAGCATTCCATGTAAGGATTGGAGATGTTGTAATCATTCCATTTAAGGCCTTCAGAATCAATAAGCATTCCATGTAGTGATTTCAAATTCTATAAGAATTCTATATAATGACTTCAGATTCTACAGACATTCAATGCAATTACTTCAGAATCTATAAGCGCTCCATGTAGGGATTTCTGTTTGTTAGCATTTCATGTAATGGCTTCAGATTCTATAGCATTCTATCCAGTGATTTCAGATAAAATAGATATTTCATGAAATGACTTCAGATTCCATTGCCATTCTTTGTATTGACTCAGCTTCTATAAGTATTTCATGTGATAACTTCAAATTCTACAGGCACTCCGTGTAGTGATGTCTTTTTCTGTAAGCATTTTGCACAGTGATACCAGTTTATGCAAGCATTCCAAGCAGTGACTCCAGATTCTGTAAGAATTTCATGTAATGACTTGAGATGCTGAAAGCATGCCAAGTAATGACTTCAGAATCTGCAAGAATTCCATGTAGTGATTTCATCTTCTGTAAACATACATTTAATAATTTCAGATTCCACAAGCATTCCATGTGGTGACTTTAGGTTCTGTAACAGTTCCATGTAATAACTTCAGATGATTCTGTAAGCATTCCTTCTAGTAACTACATCTTCTCTCAGTATTCCATGTAACAATTTCACATTCTATAGGCACTTCATGTATTGACATCATTTTCTGTAAGCATTCTGTACAGTAAATTCAGATAATATAAGCATTCCAAGTACTGTCCAAGTACTGACTTCAGATGCTGTAAGCATTCCATGTAGTGACTACAGCTTCTGTAAGCATTCCTTGTAATGACTTGAGATGCTGTAATCATTCAAAGAAATGACTTCAGAATCTGTTATCATTCCATGTGGAACTTCTGCTTTTTTAAGCATTCCATGTCATGACTTCAGATTCTATAGGTGTTCCATGTAGTGAATTCAACTTCTGTAATCATTCCACCGTTATGCATTCCATGTAATGTCTTCTGCTTCTCTAAGCATTTCATGAAGTGATTTCTGATACTTTAAACATACTATGCAAAAACTTCATCTTCTTTGTGCATTCCTTATAGTGACTTCTGCTTCTGAAAACATTGCATGCAACTACTTCAGATTCTGTAAACATTACATGTAATTCTTTCAGGTTCCACAGGAATTACATGTAATGACTTCAGATCTGTAAGAATTCCATGCAATGATATCAGTGTCTGTAAACATTTCATGTAAGGACTTCAGATTCTAAAGGCACTCCATGTAGTAACTTATTTTTATGTAAGCATTCTGTACATTGACTTCAGCTTCTGTAAACATTGCATGGAGCGGTCAGATTCTGTAAACATTCCATGTGAAGACTTGCAGTGCTGTAGCCATTCCATGTAATTATATCAGATTCTATAGGCATCCCATGCAGTGACTTCATATTCTGTAAGCATTCCATGTACTGAATTGAGATGTTGTAAACATTACATGTGATGACTTCAGATTCTACAGGTATTCTATGTTGGATCCCTTCACAAGCTCAAATTTTCAAAACCTCAAACTACAAATGGTTGAGACCATAAGACTGAAGTTTTGAAATGTCAAACACTTTGAATGGAGATTACTGTACAGCATGGAAGGGGAAATTTATCATTGTCCTCACTGTAGTGCTATCTCAGAGTTGGTATATTTATTTAGCAGGGGGTGTAGGGGGTGCTGGGGGGCTTGCCCCCCCCTGAAAAAATGTAAAAAACAATTTTTTGTTTTTATTTATTTTTTTTATTATAATTTTGAAGTTTCAAAATTTTGATCTTATGGTCTTGATGATTTGCAGTTCAAAGTTTTGAAACTTCGAGCTTGTGAAGTAGATCCTCTGTGTTATGACTTCAGATTCTGTAAGCATTCCATGTAGTGACTTCAGCTTCTATAAAGGTTAAATGTAATAAATAAAGATTCTATAAGCACTCCATGCAGAGACTTCATTCTTTGTAAGCATTCTGTATGGTAACTTCAGCTTATGTTATCATTTCATGTTGTGACTTGATATGCTGTAAGCATTCCATGTAATAACTTCAGATTCTATAGGCATTCCATTTATTGACTTCTGCTTCTGTAAGCATTCCATCTAGAGACTTCATAGTCTATAAATATTCTGAGCAGTGACTTCATCTTCTGCAAGCATTCCATCTAGTCACTTCTGCTTCTGTAAGCAATAAATGTAATGGCTTCAGATTTTGTAATCATTCCATGCAGTGATTCAGGCTCCTGTAAGGATTCCATATAATGACTTGAAATGCTGTAAGCATGTTGTGTAATGATCTCAGATGCTGAAAGCATATTTCCTATTTAATTACTTCAGATTCTATCTCATAACTTCAGATTCTGTAAGTATTCCATATAATACCTTTAGATTCTATCAGCACTCCTTGTAGTGACATAATTTTCTGTAACTATTCTGTACATTCACTTCTATTTCTGTAAGCATTCCATGTAGTGAGTTCAGCATCTGTAAGAATTCTGTGGAGTGACTTTACCTTCTGTAAGCATTCCACGTAGTGACTTCAGATGCTTTAAGCATTCCATGTAATGACTTTGGCTTCTCTAAGCATTAGATGCAATGGCTTCAGATTCTGTAAACATTCCATGTAATAAATTAAAATGCAGTAAGCATTCCATTTCATGTCTTCAGATTTTAAAGGCATTCCATACAAGGACTTTGGATTTGATTGCCATTATGTGTAATGATTCAGAATCTGTAAGTACTGCATGTAGTGATATCAGCTTCTGTAAGAATTCCACATAATGACTGTCAAATCTTTAAGCATTCCACATAGTGATTTCAGATTCTGTACTATGGGAATTCCATGCAATGACTTCAGATTCAATAGGAATTCCAAGTATTGACTTCATATTCCATAAGCATTCCATGTAGTCACTACAGTGTCTGCAAGCAATCCATGTAATGACTTAAGCTGCTATAAGCAATCCATGTAATATCTTTAGATAGTATAGGTATTCTATGCAGTGAGTTCAGATTCTTTAAGCATTCTGTGTAATAACTTGAGATGCTTTAAGCATTTCATGTTAATTTTACATTCTATAGACATTTCATGTAATGACTTCAAATGCTATAGGCTCCATGTAATAATTTCATTCTCTGAAGCTTTCTGTACAGTAACTTCAGCTTCTGTTAACATTGCAAGAAATTACATTAGATGCTATAAGCATTCCATGTAATGACTTCAGATTCTATAGGCATTCTATATAGTGACTTCTGCTTCTGTAAGCATCCATATAAAGGCTTCCGATTCTACAGGAATTCCATTTAGTGACTTCCTCTTCTGTAAACATTTGATGTAGTGACTTTGTATTTTGTAAACATTCTGAGCAGTGACTTTGGTTTTTGTAAGCATTCCCTGAAGTGAATTCAAATACGTTAAGCATTCCATGCAATGAATTGAGCTTCTGTAAGCTTTGCTTGAAGTGACTTCTGTTTCTGTAAGCAATACATGAAATGCATTCAGATTCTGTAAATATTCCATTTAATAGCACAAGATGCTTTCAGCATTCCATGCAATTACTTCATACTCTATAGGCATTCCATGCAATGCCTTCAGATTTCATAGGTGTTCCATGTAATGACTTCAGAATTGGTAAGCATTCTGTGTAGTGACTTCAGATTCTGTACTCATTCAATGAAATAACTTCAGATTCTATAGGCACTCCATGTTAAGGATTCATTATTTGTAAGCATTTTGTACAGTGACTTCTTCTTCTTCTATAAGCTTTCCATTCAGTGAGTGCCAGTGGTGTAAGTTATTCCATGCAGTGACGTCAGCTTCTGTAAGCATTCTGTGTAATGACGAAAATACTCTAAGCATTCTATATAATGACCTGAGATGCTGTAAGTATTCCATGTTATGACTTCAGATTCCATAGACTTTTCTTGTAATGACTTCAGATTCTGTAAACATTCCATGTAATAACTTCAGATTCTATTGGCACTCAACATAGTGACTTCTTTTTCTGTAGCATTCTGTACAGTGACTTCTGCATCTTTAAGCATTCCATGTATAGAGTTCAGTTTAAGTAAGCATTCTGTGCAGTGAATTGAGCTTCTGTAACTCCAAGTAGTGGCATCAGATGAATTAAGCATCACATGTAATGACTTCAGCTTCTGTAAACATTCCTTGTAGCTACTTCTGCTCATGGAAGCATTTCATGAAATGGCTTCAGATACTGTAAGCATTGCATGTAATGAATTGAGATGCAGTAAGCACTCTGTGTAATGACTTATGTTTATATAGCATTTTCATGCAATGAATGGTAAACAGCTACCGTCATCCCTTTACACAAACGGGGTGTATCCACAGACCTCAGGAACTATAGACCCATTAGCCTAACCAGCCTTAACTGCAAGGTCATGGAATAAATCAATCATCATGGACCTTATTAACAAAGATATAGGAAATCTCTAAATGCTTGACCCCATCCAGTTTGGCTTTGTCAAGGGGAGATCATGTTAAACTTGGTGGACTTCTTCAAGACAGTAACCAAAGCTCTAGACGAGACCAGATCTGTGCATACGGCCTACCTAGACTTAGCCAAAGCATTTGACACAATCCCCCATTCAGGCATCTTTGCTAAACTCACCGAGTTGGGTATCAAGCCATATATTGCCAGGTGGGTTTCAAACTGGCTCACTGATAGAACTCATATGGTCAAAATAGGGGACTGCAACTCCTCCAGTAGACCCTTAACCAGTGGTATTCTACAGGGATTGGTTTTGAGACCCTTACTGTTTGGAATCTACTTCTCAGAAGTACAGGCTAAAACTAAAGGACTGTGGCTGATAAAGTTTGCTGATGACTGCAAACTGGGAGTGATCACTGAAACTCCTAGCGATATCAACATCCTGCAAGTAGGTCTTACATAGACTAATGGCTGGTGCCAAAGTCATGGTCTTAAACTTAAAGCAAAAAAAAATGCATTATTAGCCCCTTCAGCAAGGATGATGTTCCTGCAAACTACCACATTAATAGCAATACCCTAAGCATGTATTCAGTGGTGAGAGATCTGGACACACAGGTTGATTCAACCTTAACTTCAATCACTATGTCTTCACAGTGGTAAGAAGGGCATTTTATATTGCTCATCTTATACGTAAGGGCATTGCCTCCAGAAAAACAGAAGTTATAAACCACTTGTACTCTTCTCTCATTGGACCAATAATAGAGCGCAATGCTCCCTTTGGTATGTTCCTTTCCAAACACCTGCAGCAATTGGAGAAACCACAAAGGTTCCTTACAAAGAAAATTCAGGGTCTTCAAGATCTGTCTTATGTAGACAGATTGAAATCATTGTCACTTTACTTATATGTCATACAGCCTGCTCAGAGGTGACCTGTGCCTTGCATACATAGCAATCTCTGACCCAGCATTAATGGAAATGCTGCACATTCACAAGTCAAATGGCACACGGGTCACTTGCTCAAAGCACCTTAACCTGGTATGTAATATCAACACAACTTGCTGAACAGGCAGATTTGTCTCACAGAGGTTGCCCAAGGAACAAGCTTTCTATTCATGTTAAACAAAGACCGTCATTGACCCTATTTAAGCATAATTTAGATGACTGTATGGGTAACTAGAAATTCAACTTGGGGGTTCCACCTGTGTCCGTCTTGGGCAGGGGTAATAGGTGTTTATTTTAATGTCTGCTTGAACCAGACACCCTTGGGAATGCAGGTTGAACTTGGCTAGGTTTGTAAGGGCCCTGTGGCAGTTAGCCTAGTAACATCCTATGGTCCTATGATCCTATAACTTCAGATCCCACTGTCATTCCAAGTAATGATTTAGAATGTGTGAGCACTCCATTTACTGATTTCTGATTTTGTAAGAATTCAATGTAAGGATGCAGGATTCTATGGGCACTCCATGTAGTGACTTCATTTTCTATAAACATTCAGTACCGTCACTTCAACATCTGCAAGCATTGCATGCAGTGACTTCAGATTCTGTATGCAATCTATATAAGGACTTGCAATGCTCTAAGCATTCCATGGAATGACTTCAGATTCTGTAAGCATTCCATGTTATGACTTCATCTTTTGTAAACATTCCATGTAATAACTTCAAATTCTATAAGCATGCCAAGCAGTGACTTCATTATCTGTAAACAGTCTATACAGTAACTTCAGCTTCTGCAAGCATTGCTTTAATCACTGTGTGTAATGACTTCATATTATATAAGCACCACATATACTGACTTCTGCTTCAGTAAGCATTCCATATAGTAACTTCAGATGCTTTAATTATTCCATGCAATGACTTCATCTGTTGTAAGCATTGCTTCTGGTGACTTCTACTTCTGTAAACAATTTGTGTAATGGCTTCAGATTCTGTAAGCATTTCATGTAATGACTTGAGATGCTGTAAGCATTTCATGTAATAAATTCAGTTTTTGTAATCATTCCATGCAATGACTTCACTTTCTGGAAGCATTCCATGGAGTGACTTATTTTTTTTTTTCATTGCTTCATAGATATACACTAGACAAATGACCAGTTGGGCCTTTATAATCCTACTCATGCATCTCAAATGTACCCCTCAGCATTTTTTGACCCTTAATGGCTATTTTAGAACATATGCTACAGTATGTTTTATGAACTGCTTCTGTCCATTAGAGACATAGGTGCTAGACCTGGGTTCCGATTTTCCATTTACTGGTCCAGGTTACACTTGAATACAATTAGGGAAGAACTCTGATTTACATGGATGGGAAGCCTGTTCCAAAAGAGGATAACTCTCTAAGATGCATACAGTCCCTCCAGTAAGTCCTATTTATGTTGCAAACAAAGTTCAGTTTCCTTAATACTGTTGGTTTTCCAGGTGAGCAAAAGGTCCATCAGAGTGGGATCCAAACATGCCTTGTATGCAAGACATAGATCACCTCTCAACAGTCTTTAAGAAACACTATAGAGACAGGTAGTTGAAGTGATCTGGATAGCATATTGTATATTGTTTACACCCTGTACATTTTTGTGAGGAATCTCTATGGACATTCCAGTTGCTGCATACGTCTGGAGAAGTACATACCGAAGAGGATATTGTACTCAATGGTAGGTCTGATGAGGGATGAATACAGAGGGACTGCAATTTCCTTGGAGCTTGATGCCATGCTTTTGCTTATAAGCTGAGGAAAATAAAGTGATTTCCTTACTAACTTACAAACATGTTGGGCAAAAGCCAGATTACTATCCTCATACATTCCTAGATCCCTGACTACTGGGTCCAGTCTTCAGGGCTTATTATCAGTGAGGTACTTTCTATGGTGGCTGACCTCTCAAAGGATACTATTATACATATCTTAGCATTGAGTTTTAAGCTTTAGCTTTGACACCAGTTATCTGTCTGTGTTACTCCTCCCTGTAGAATATTAGTGTTTTGAGGGTATTCTATGCTTGACATCACTTGCAATTGTGGTTAACCAGAGGCCTTTCTTCCTAGACCCTATCTGATAGCCAGCAGGCTCTCCAGTGCATGACATAGAGGTTAATGTCTAATTCTATGAGTTTGTTCATAGTTCCCAAGTGGGGTATAGTATCAAATGCCTTAGCCAGATTAAGGTAGGTAGAATGCACCATTTAGCCTTCATCCATTGTCTTGCTGACTTTCAAACAAGTCCACTGGGTTGAGTAAACAAGATCTGCCTTTGAGAAAGCCAGACTGGGTTGGATCCAGTCTCTGAAGATTTCCAATGTTATTATTAAACATATCCATGATAATTCTTTCAGTTGCTTTATATATGAGACTGGTCAGACTTATGGATCTGCAGTTCCCTGGGTCCATTGATGGGCCACCCTTGTGAATAGGGATGACTACAGCTGTGGTTAAATATTGACTCCAGAGGGTCACATAGGTTATTTAGGGGGCATCCTGCGATATTATCATGGCCCATGGACACAGTGTTCTTTGCCTTATACAGTTCATTAATGACCTGCTCCCTAGCGAGAGTTGTGGGGTTACATTTGATGGTAATACTTTGTGGGGTGGCCATGGATGGAGAAGGGAGTAAAACTGGACATGAATTTGTCAGCCAGGAGATTTGCTATATCTTCTGGCTCTATTAGCAATAAATTCTGCACACTGTTGTCCACTGACTTTGAGGTTTTGGACATAACTAAAGAAAGCTTTGTGGTTTTCCTAGGCTTAGGAGCTATCTTTTCCTCAAAACTGGCTTTCTGTTCTTAATTTGCCATCTTAGTTATTTGTTTAGTCTGACGAGAAAGTTTTTTTTATCATGCTGTGCATTGCATTTCCAAAGTTTAGCTATAACTATTTTTTCCTTTTCTTGTACAATCTGTTTATGTTTGGATTGCTCCAGGGCGGTTTGCTTTTTTTTAAGTTTGTTCTGTGCTTGTTTCTGGTATGCACAGCTGTTTCTATGCATCTATTAATGTTTGTACAGAGTTTCTGTGTACAGTCCTGGCACATAGGCAGCTGTGTTCTCTAGGTTTGGAGAGGCTTGACATTTTGTCAGGTAATCACTTAATCAATAATTTACCTTTGAGTAGTTCCTAACTTTTACAGGATTTGCTGGGTCACAACACTGATTTTTAATTCAAAGAAAACACCTTTATGTTCTTAATTCACTGTAGACGACACTACATTGGAGGGTAGGGGTAGCATTCTCCCATATTTGTGAGCACCAGATCCAGTATGTTTGTACCACTATTGGGAAAATGGCTAATCGGTCAAGGGTGTTTATGTTTACAAAGTCTAAGAATCCAGGGGTTTGCAATCATGTAAAGATTCCCAGTTTTTAGGCAGGTAGTTGAAGTCCCCCATGAATATGGTTTTGGTTGGAATGGTAAGTGTCTCCAGTAAGTATAAGTATGAGCTATGGGTCTCATGGGTCATAGAGGGTTATTTATAGCTTGCACAGATATGATATGATATGGGATATGATATGGGACTTCACCTATGGAAAAAGTACAATAAATTGCAGACATTCCATCTAGAGATTTTTGATAGTGTAAGCATTCCATGGAGTCACTTCAGCTTCTATAATTCCATGAAATGACTTTAGATTCCGTAAGCACTCCTTGTAGTGACTTCACACTGAGTAAGCATTCCATGGAATGACTTCAGATTCTCTAAGCATTCCATGTGGTGACTTCAAACTGTGCAAGCATTGCATATAATGACTTTAGATTCTGTAAGCACTATATGCAGTGACTTCACACTGCTAAAGCATTTCATGAAATGACTTCAAATTCTCTTACTATCCCATGTGGTGACTTCAAACTGTTTAAGTATTTTATGGAATGAATTCAGATTCTGTAAGCATTCCATGTAGTAACTTCATTGTATGCAGTGACTTCAGATTCTGTAAGCATTCTATGTAGTGACTTCAAGGCCACCTGACAGGGAAAGCACAGTTTGAAAACTGAAGAAAGAAGGCTTCCAGATACTTCTACTCATACCTCTCAGCCTCTTAGCACGAGAAATCTGGATAAAGCCATAAATAAAAGTGGGATAATTTTAAATAGTGCTCTTACAAACTTAGAAAGATGACGGAATAATGGGTTTTGCATTAGCATGGATTTTCTAAATTTATTTAGTCTGAAACTCAGTTGTCTCTCATTATTTTCTAACTTCAATCTTCAATGATTTGCCACTAATTTTCCAGAAAACTGCAATTTTATGAAAAACAGACCAAAATAAGTGGCAAAAATCTGTACAGTTGAGAGGTATGCTTTTACTTACTATATAATTTTATGTAACTGCCCTGTAATCTTTTTAGTCTCTTATATCTGTATCTTATAAACAATTTTGCTTATTACATTTGTGTCACTCTTCTATATTGAGAAGATTACATTTTTTATAATTTGTTTCCTCTTCTGCATTCAGTCTGAAAACAGTCCATGTGGATCAGTGCTCTACCATGGTTAACAAGGATAAAAAAATTGCCACCTAAAAGCACACTAATAGCAGCAATGTTATGGACTTGCATCTCCAAGACATGGTCCCACAGATACTGATGCACACCACCTCTCCCAAATAGATGGCACAAGATCTCTCAGCTGACCTTATTTTGGAGGAATATTCCTATTTATAGGTCTGATTTAACCATGCCCATGATGTATCAGTTTTTGGAGATATGCTCCTATCTTCAGGCTTGATACAATTATCTGAGTCCTCTTCATTGGACATTATTTTTAAAGCTGTCAAGTATATAAAAATAATGCTACATGACCAGCATACTACATGCACCAATAATTCAAAGAAAGTGGACACACACCTTACAGTTCCCCTTTCAGAAGCAAAAAGGCTTTGTGGGATAGAATTTTGCAATACAGTTCATTCAGGTCTACAGGTTTTACACTGTCTCTTTGATAATGTTGTTATATTTTTTTCAATCATTTTTGTCACTCTCTGTTTTTTAAACATGTGTTTCTGAATAGTATCCCATATTCCTATTGGAAGCGTGAAGGCTATTTGCTATTTAGTATTCACATTTTATGCTAATTAGATATTCAGATGTTTGACTGGATGTATCTAATCATTAAGAACATCTGTACCTAGATATCTATATCTGTTCCTAGATAGTGGACACCATTTCAGGCTTATGTTATCTTGTTTTTACATATGGGACTCTGTCTTTTATTTATTGACTTGTAAATATTTAAATATTGTTAACCAAGATAAAGCAGTGATCCATGGGGACTTCGTGTGATGAGAAGTATTAAAAAAAGGAAGACAGATGATTATTATATAATCAGAGACTGTTGAACAAACAGTACACGTGCTGAGGAACATATAAGGTAGACATGTAATAACTAAGTGTAATAAAGATGAAAAATGATATTTACAATATTTACAATTTCTAAGCAAAGAAAACAAAAAAGAAAGAAAAGGGGGATAAATTTGAAAGTAAAAAAAATGTATTGAAGGTGACAACCTAGAATTACAGTTTTAATTTTGTAATTACTGGTGTGAAAGACATCAGGAAGAGATGAACTTACTAAGAAATTCGTTTTTATAATGGAAACGTTTATTTAAAGTAGTTGCATTAAATTATTCACTAGTATTAAAAGCAGTCTTTGCATGTTTTTTAGTTAGCTTTGAATTTTGTACTGGGAATATTTTTTTTTCTGTATAGTGGGATTCCTAACTTTCAGAAAATGACACTGCAATGCTGTGGTCTGTTTAGTGAAGTCTAGCTTTAAAAGTATGAAAGAAGGGTGTATACGAAGGAAAAGATCTGAGGTTGTAACTGGGGGTTCATGGAGGATGAGAGAATTAAGAAGGAAAGGAAGAAAGACAGGATCAAGACATTTACAAATATTCTATTAAGTGTCATTTGTTTTAGCCAACACTAGGGAATGAAGTGCTTTTACTGGTTTATGTGTGATAACTTTACAAATACTCTTGAAAATAGTTTTTCAGGGCTGGCAAGTTATTTGTGGATTTGGAAGCAGCTACAATTAGTTTATATTCTAGTTGATCAAGAACTTTTCTTTTACCAGTTGCCATCTTATTTTTTGATACAAGGACATGAGTGTTGTTTTAGCCCAAAATAGTCGTGATTTTACTGTGGATTTAAGTTTGTTTTCCTAGTGGTATATGATATTGAGTGGTTGATCCAGTCATACTTATTAGTTTTTGAAATATTTATGTTTAAAGATTTCCGGAGAAGATTGTTTGTTGCAGACTGCATTATTTTCTGTTGGGACAGTGGAGAACTTCTAGAGAATTTCAAAAATGATCTCATTACATGTTTTATTATAATTTGATCTAATTTACTAAATAACCAGGAAGGCAGTTGGAGATATTTCTCAGATTGTATTTTTCTTTTGTTTTATTTATGTTATTGGAGATGGTGGATCTATTGATTACCATGTCATCTGCATAAAGTATGAATACATTTACTGATGGTCTACAGCTAGATTATTGATAAATATAACTCAAAGAGTAAATGAAAGAACAGAACCATAGTATAAATGCCATCTCTGGTCTCCCACAAAAAGAGACCACTAGTCTAATGGGAATAACCTGGTCAACAATGGATAATAAAAAAATGTATATATTTTTAAATAAACTGGGTATTAGAAGACCTAGACATACCAGCTTCTATTTATAAGGGATTTCCTTTCCAATTCCTACTTGGATTAATTGTGAGGGTGTATTTGGCAGTCATGGTGCTTCTCTTTGCATCAAAACTATATCAATGTGGTGATAGGACTCTGTAGTTTTATAGGTGCTCATGCATTGAGATTAGTTGAGCTTATCAAATGATTTTGCTAGAGTGAGAAGAATGGAAATGGGTATATAATCATGCTCATTAGCTAGTTCAGGAACTTTTAAAACTGGTTTATTGTAGCTTGCTTTCAGGTATCTGGCATAATGTTATCGGTTAGGCATTAGATGTAAGTAGCTTTACAGGATGCAGAAGATATTCTTTTCAAAGAGATATAAACCAACACTATAAATGGTTAGACCTCCTTAAGGCATCAGTAGAGACTTAGTCAAGCAATGTAATAACATCTTTTACTTTTGAAGGAAAAATGAAGCTGTGAAGGGAGGGGTTTCTGATGATTGTGAGAACTGCATTTGTCCTATAAAAGAAGTAGTGAGAAGTTGTAAGAATTTTGTATGGAAGTCTGATTGTGACACATATCTTATGTGGATAGAGTTGTGTTGTCTACTAAAGACATTTAGAGATAGTTCAGTTAGTTACCTTATAAAGTAAGGATCAGCAGCTTATTTGGGATTTTTGGGAGCTTGCATGTGCCTACTTTTGTGCTTTTTTTTGTGATTTTTTTTCTATATGTTCCAAAGTAAGATATATTTTTAGATGAAGGGGTATTTCCATTGTTGTCTTGCTGTCTCTATGATGCAAAAATGCAAGTAACTGGTACTTATACAGTGGTTGTACTGCTTGTGATAGGTCATATGACTCCGGGAAAGTCTTTCATTTTGGAGGTGAAGAAGTAAGTTCATTAAGTGGCGGTTGTCATAGTAGGAATACTAGCATTTGTGATTAAAGCCCATTTAGTTTCTGCTAGGGCATTGCTAATGGTTATTACATTCTTTTGGGCTTTGTGATGACTAGTAACCATTTTAGGAGGCTAGTTCTTTGAATGATTTCTAAGGTGGAAAGAGATGATGCTGTATATACTTAAGGTG
Source organism: Protopterus annectens (assembly GCF_019279795.1). NCBI lineage: Eukaryota > Metazoa > Chordata > Ceratodontiformes > Protopteridae > Protopterus > Protopterus annectens. Next base: position 1,601,070,859 of record NC_056735.1, on the reverse strand, counting down.
GCTGGCAGTATAGAAATGCTGGAAAAGTTATTAGCAACTTAAGGAAGTAGTGTTTAGGCATAGTTCGTTCACATTCTACTAGAGTGAGGCCTAAGCTCATTAAGGAGTCATGTATTAGGGATTTTAAAAATTGTGAGAAGATGAATATAAGATGAATTTAAGATGAATATAATAACATTGTCAGAAAGATTGGTTTGTAGAAGAATTTGATTAGCTAAACTTTGGAATTTCTCATAGTTACTGAGGCGTGTAAGGTGCACTGAAAAATTAATGCTCATTTTAAACTTAATCTGTAAGCTGTACGGAATAGTTATTTGGAGAACTGATTCTACCTTTCAGAATTGATTTAATTTTATATTTTATAAGGAGAAGTGTTCATTCCTCCTGTGTTTTCCTTGGGTAAGTAGTAAAGATAGTACCCGGGTTGTTAGATTTTAACCCACAATCTGTTTGTGCCCACAAATTCTGGGTTATGGTTTATATAAAAGGAGTGTAGTTACTTCTGTTTAACTGTAGATTAGAAGAATACTAACAAGGGTATTATACCATGATCCCCAAAGCGTGCAGCTGATTGTGCGTGCCTGTTATAATCGAGTTATACTAATGGAAAAGGTCCAGTTCGTTCACATTCTACTAGAGTGAGGCCTAAGCTCATTAAGGAGTCATGTATGTTAAATGGGATTTTAAAATTGTGAGAAGATGAATATAAGATGAATTTAAGATGAATATAATTACATTGTCAGAAAGATTGGTTTGTAGAAGAATTTGATTAGCTAAACTTTGGAATTTCTCATATGTTAAATGAGTTTAAGGTGCACTGAAAAATTAATGCTCATTTTAAACTTAATCTGTAAGCTGTACGGAATAGTTATTTGGAGAACTGATTCTACCTTTCAGAATTGATTTAATTTTATATTTTATAAGGAGAAGTGTTCATTCCTCCTGTGTTTTCCTTGGGTAAGTAGTAAAGATAGTACCCGGGTTGTTTTCTTAAATAATCTGTTTGTAATAGCAATAAATTCTGGGTGTGGGTAATGCTAAAGGAGTGTACCCGTTGGCTTTGTTTAACTGTAGATTAGGAGAATACTAACAAGGGTAGTAAGTCACATAGCAAAACTCATAAATTCACGTTTTTTAGTGTCAGATCACTTTTTAGGTGCATTGAGTGGTATGTAGGTTTGTTGCTATGGGGTTATGAGGATAGAGGTTTTGAGAATCATTGAAGGGGAAAGGTATAGTATGAATAAAACATTCTGCTAAAGTAGTAGCCATTTGTTTTATGGGTATGCATAGGTCTGGTATTGAGAGGGTTTGTTTGTGTCCCATTTTTATAATGTGTACATATACAAAGATGACTAGTAACATTTAGATCAAATGTAATGTATTCATGCTGGAGGAAGCTAGGAATCAAGACAGTTCAAGGACTGCAGATGATTTAAGTCTGCTGGAGTAACTTGGTGGATGTACATAAAACATTTTCACTATAGATTTGAAAGGATGTTACGTTAGGAGGACACCATCTGATGAGATTAAGTAGATTGGATAATAGTTCAATTACATTAAGTACAAATGAAATGGAATGGAGTAGGCACTGCACTGGAAGTAAATGGTAGAAAAAATGATGAAGGTTTAAAATGCAACATTAAACAGTATATTTTTATTTTTTATTTTTTATTTTACATTTGTTGGCTGGGTTAGTCTAGCTGGATACATGACCATTTTCAGTAGAGGCCTAGGGAGCTAAGCTCAAAGCAATAGTAAATTACAAAAAAAGTTACAATAATTAAAAATGACTAAATTCAAATACAAAGAGATTAAAAATGTTTTGAGAGAATAAAATTGTTTCTGTGAATAATAGCTTGTAGTCTATGCAAGGTTTAAAATAGAATATAAAAATAAAAATTGTGTCTGTGAATAATATTTCACAGTCTATGCAAAGGTTAGAAATACAATCGAGTACAAGAACACTCAGAATTCTAAAGTAATGATTTGTAGGTCAGAGAAAGAGAGAAAAGCAGAAGAAAGAAAAACACAAGGGCTAGAATAAAATTAGATTCTATTGATTAAAGCTGTAGAGGGGACAAAGGCCAGAAGGAAGGGGTATAGAAAAAGTAGGATTTAGTCAGGTTTAAAACAGGGACAAAGCTGATGAATTTTCAGATGTTCTTTGAGATATTTCTTGAAGAGTGGTGTGGATGAGAGAGATGTGAGTGTGCTTGGAAAATTGTTCCAGATTTTACCCACAATGTTAGTAAAAAAGTGAGTCCCCAGCTTTATTGTTAGATTTAATATTGGAGATTAATAGCTTATTTGCTGAGCGAAGTGTTGCAAGATTTCTATATGGGGAGATCAGGTTAGAGAGGATTGGGGTATTAGTTGGGTGATAAAGAATATTATGTGAGATAACCAGTTGATTATACAGTAGATTGTTTTGTAGTTCTGACCATCCGAGTTGTTTAAGGTTGTGACAATGATAGGTTCTGAAGGGGGTGACAGTGACAAATCTAGCTATGTTATTATAGCTAGTTTCAAGCTTGCTTAGATTGTGTTTTGATAGATTGATGTATATGGCAGAAGCATAGAATAGGGTAGAAGTTAGGTGAGTCTGGACAATATAGGTTCTAGCTAGTGGTGTGAGGAAGGGTTTGATTCTATACAGGGAGCCTAGTTTTCTATTGACAGTCTGTATAGTATTGTTGATATGGTCATCGTAGCTGAGGTTATTATCTATGGTTATGCCCAGTAGATGTGTGGTAGTGTCAGGGGAAATAGTAGTTCCATCCTATGGTTTAGAAAATGGGATTGAGTTATATGTTATATAAAGACACATGAAGACAGTGCTCATACCCCATCTTATCCACAACAAGATATACTTCCAACATGTTCCGTCATATACCTTCCCTTGTGCATTGTCCAGTCTTCCCCAGTACCATTTGCTCATCTCTTTTGTCTCTATCTTGTTCATATTTCCTGTTAGTGTGTGTACATTAACCCTTGTTTGTCCATTCTGTTTTCTGTTTGTGTGCCCCTAAAAACTACCATTCCCTACCTTTCCTTCTACTGTTTAAGTATCAACTTTCCTATAATTTCTTCTGTCTGTCTGTCTGTCTCTCTCTGTCTCTCTCTCTCTCTATATATATATATATATATATATATATATATATATATACTTTCTCTCTCTCTCTCTATATATATATATATATATATATATATATATATATATATATATAATGCAGTATCTATTGCCATAACAAATGTGCCCTCCTTTTCCTTTCTGATTTCCTTCTGTATGAACCTTTGCTTGCTATGTTCCATTTTGCAAATTGGTGTATACGCCCCAGTCCTCTAATTTCATGGGAACAGTTACCTGTCCCAGTGACTGAACACCAGACAACTGGTGTTCATCGTGTACCATACATTGGTACTACACCATACTTACTGGCAGCCTGCTCTTCCATCCACTGACTGTTGCTATCTTCTGACTTCCTGTCTTGTAAAGTTCATGCTAGCTGGTGCATGCTCATTCCACTGTTCTGCATTTTAATTGTTGCTCTGTTGTGGTTGTTTTGAGCCTCTTTACCATTGCTCTGGCTTCCATATCAGACTAAAGCTAGCTACCCAGAAATACACTACATCATTATATGGATATTCATATATACTTTACACTTTTATCACCAGTATGTGGCTCAAATCTTAATCTGTCTTGTATGACTCTATGAATCCCAGCCTAAGTTCATTTCATGCCCAGAATAACTGACTAAACCCTTCACATTTTAAAAGCATTTCAATTACAAATAATAAGAGATATACATGCCACATCAAACAAAACATTTTAGGGTGTATTAACACATGTAAAGCTTACACCATTATAACTCCAGGTAGGTATTTTGAAAATTATATAAAAATAAATATAAAGGATGAATTCCATGAAGATTGGTCTCTGCTCTGTGTGACATATACCTGTATGTAAAGCAAGCTTAAAAAACAAATAAAACATGGTGGATCATGAGTAAGCAGCACACTGCAAAAGGCATCTCATATCACATGAATATGTAGCACTTTCATCATTTTTCAAAATACTTCTTTGGGAATCACTTCTTCAGATTCCTTTTTTGCAGTGAGCTGGTTGCTAATTTTGCTTTATTTGCACCACAAATGTTTTCAATATTTTTCATGTGAATTACGAACTACAAATACTTAATAACACAGTAGATAATGGATCATTGGCATGGTATGCAGGCCATCACATAAGCTGATATCCACAAAAATGACTGATTACAGTACCAAACTGTGACATGTGAAGACAGTTCAGTAAAAGCTCACTGAATTATGTTCAATTACAGTTTTGATTAAAAGCTTGTATGCCTTCCTGCCTAATAATCTTTAATACACTTTTATTGATAACACCTTCAATATTTATTTATATTTCCTTTGTTAAACAGGCTAGGCCTACTAGGCTAGTAGCTCTTTTTAGGGAAGACCCGCATTAGTATTTATACTACTAAGTGAAATGTGGCTAGGGCATCAGTGAATTTCCCGTTCTCCTATGAGTAAGGACACTCTTTGTTGTTTGTCTTCCTGTTTGTTGTCTAGGCATAGAGGAGGCTCGGAGAAGCAGGAAGCAGTATGGGAAGTAGGGAAACATTAGAGGAGGTAGTAGAGAGTGTGGATGCATGAGTTTTGTTAAATGCAAATGTGAATACAAAGGAAGTCAATTCTTTGCGAAGAAATAGTGGTGGATGAAGAGGAACATGAAGGAGTAAAGATTCAGTGTGACAAGGGTCAAACTGATCAGGAGATTGTTTAAAGGGCAGTCATGTCATTGAAAGATTCAGAAATCTTGTTCCAAGAAGAGCTATTTGCTGGAGAAAGAGCGTTGCAGTCAGGATGTGTTATTACAACCATCCATTCGGGAGGGTTGCAGGATGTATACTTAAATGAAGATATATTGAATTAATATAGTGAACCAGAAAGTGGTAAAGCAGTATTGTGGGGAAAAATATGGACAGAATACAAGAGGAAAAGGTGGAAGAAATTAAGAAGGTGGCACATGCCCATTCCCTTGTTTTGCATCTTAATTGCTGCTCTGTTGTGGTAAGTTTCAACCTTTTTTATCATTGTATAAGAAGCGGACATTGAAAGAAGGAGAAAGACAAGAAGATGGGTGAAGCAAGAAAGAAATTCTTAATGAGAATAAGCAGTAAGGAAGAGAAATAAATGAAGAGGTATGACATTTGGGATAGTATGATTGCACCATTGGGAATATCACCAAAGAAGGTAAGAGCTTTTATACATATTAATATAATAAAGATACATTTTGTGACATTCTTTTTGAGACAGGACAGTACATGAAAAAATGTTTTTGAACAGTGTGAAATAAAGAAAAAAGTAACATTGGAATGCATACATGATGCAAGCATTTAGTAGAGAGACAACAAAGAAAATTTATGTTCAGTTTCAAGCAGAAGTAGAAAATAGTATTAAAATAATTTTAATTACTGTATGTAAATATGCTATGGACATTACAGGATTTATGGTGATAGAAGTTTATGGACTGGGGGTTGGGAATGTGGGTTATATTGTAAATGGAAAATGAAAGAATTATACATACTCTGAGTGTGATAAATGTTAATGGAAATGGATACTGTGAAGTATTTGGGTCAATAGAAGACGTTTCTTTTGTTGTAAAAATGATAATCAGTAATTGTGGTGAAAGAAAATGTTTTATTTGTGGTAAGGTGGGACATGAAGCAAAAAAATGTGATATGAAATGTAGGAAGTGTGAACAAGCAGGACATTTATGGATGGATTATAATGAAAATACATAGATGAAAAGGGTGATAAATATAAACAGAAGCAGGGAATGAACACACACAATATAGAAGTACATCACAGAAGAAAGCAAGGACAGCAGAAAAGGTAGAACAAAATAAAGGTGTAGAAAAGGCAACACACAAAAGGGAACAAAGAGAGAGAGGGAACAGAAAGAAGGAAAGGGTGAAAAGGGTGAATCAAGTGAAGAAGAAGATACAAGCTGGAGTGTGATTAAGGGAAGGAAGAATACTATCATGCAAAGGGTAGAAGATAGAAAAAAAATTCAACAGAATGGGACTGAGAGAAAATAAAAAGGTAAAGGACAGAAGAAATCAAACAAAACATAACAGAAAGAAGTTGAATCTTTTAGCTATTAATGGGATAGTATAATGAATATTAAAAGAGGTTTGGGGTGTTTTGGAATGAGGTTCTATGCTTAATATAAATATTATTATATTGTTAGACACAACAATTTAACAAAAGGGAAGAAATGATAGGCAGAAGGATTATAGGAAAGTGAGATCATTTGGAGTATAGAGAAAGAAACATGCTCGGGATTATGCATATTGTACTGACAATCAATAAAATGTTTTGATTATATTGCAGTAATGTTGGGTATAATAATAGTTGTAGATGTGAAGTGGAAAAGGCAGGTGTATAGAATTATTGCAGTATATGTTACAAAAAAGAAAGAGAGGTTATGTTTAAAAAATTCAGTTATGTTAGTGTGAACATGCAGATAATAATTAGCAGGGGACTTTTATTGTGACTTAAGAAGAAGTAGAAAAGAGGGAAGTGATGTTACGACAATAGCAGAGATAATAAAATTTGGACAATTATATATTTGGGATAATAAATAGTTGACGTATAAAAGAAATAACATAAAGACAGAGATAGATTATTTGATAATTACAGAAAGATTGAATATTATATAAGAAGGGATGAATGTGACAGGATTTTTGGATCATTTAGCAATCTAGATAGAAATCCAAGAAAAAAGGATATATAAAGATAGGCAAAGGTATCATAAGGTTAAATTATAAATAATTAAATGAATAAGGTAGACAACTTAATAAATTATGGAAAGATCGTGTAGGTATGAGATTATTTTATAAAGACAGAACATGTTGATAGATAACTTTTAAAGAAAAAAGAAAAATATAATAAATTCTTGGAATGGCAAGGTTTAAAAAGAAAAAAAGAAAACAAAAATATAGAGAATCAATTCGGGAAGTGTTTAAAGAAGTATTAGGAAATAAGTGTGAATTTTATGAAAAAGAAGAAAATATATAAGATGAATCAAGAGAAAAATAGAAAAAAATATAAAAACAAAGTTATATTTTAAAATAGAAAAGGGAAACGGTCATACCATATTTAAATAAGATAGTAAAAAACATAAGAAATCAATAAAAGACAAGAAATGAGAAGGGAGAATATTTTAAAACATAAGAAATAATGGATACAATAAAAGATTGTAGAGAAAAAAGCATTCAGACAGAAGACGATAGATGAAAAACAAAACTGGAAAGTTAAAAAAATTAACTAAAGAGTATAATGAAGGGCTATAAAGGAAAATAACTGTTATAGAAATGAAGGATGTGTTAAAAGAAGTAAACAAATTGGCTACATGACTGAATAGAATTGATTATTGTATGCATAAAGATATCAGTACTTGGCAGAAGAATTTTTGGAAGTTTTAAATAAATGGTTGGAGAAAGGCCTAGAAGAAAAAAAAAATATGTGTTGGTGCAATGAAATGGATATGGATGAAAGGAAAAAAAGAAAGATATAAGAAACTGGAAACCAATAGTGTTAAATAATGTGGATTCGAAAATATTCATGAAATCATTTAAGAAAAAAATTTTAAAATAATGCAAATAAATTACTTGAATAAACAATGTTTGAAAAAAAAGGGAAATAAAGTCAAGAAATGCTGATGATAATGAAATAAATTGTAGATGATATAATAAATAGGAATTCTGAAGATACAATTATGGCAGGTGATAAAATACAACATGGTATTTTGTGGGAAATATTGAGGGAATATAATATAAGTGATAAAATAATAATGATATTTGTTACACTGTATGAAAACAATAAAGTGAAAGTACTAGTCACTGGATGGTGAAGTCAAGAGTTGGATATAAAGAGTGGTATTAGGCAGGGACATCCAGAAAGTAGCATTTTATTTCTGTTGATCATGAATGCAGTGGTGAATAAAATAAATACAGTCCTAAGAATAGCAAGGTATAAATCCAGAGAGGGAATTCAATTACCAATGTTGTTTGCTTATGCAGATGATATAGTTTTAATGACTAAAGATAAATAATGGACATAAGAAGAGAAGAGTAAATGTAAAGGAATAATTGGAAAAATAGAAAGTATTCAGTTTGATAAAGAAGTAATAGAGATATTAGGTATAACATTTGAGATTAACCTATAATATAATGCAGCAAAGGGATGATGTAGTACAAAAAGTTCAAAAAGTGAGAAATATTTGTATGTTCTAGAGTACATATAAGTTGAAGAAAAAGGTATAAGTAATTCTCTTATTAGGAAAAATTGCATATTTAGCGAGAGTGTTTATGATGCCTGCAAAGTATGAAAAAGAAGTGATCTTACTTATATTCTCTTTTACATGGGGATGATGATTAAACCCAGTGAAAAGAAGTTGCTATATGTCAAGCAAGAGAAGGAGTATTAGGATTAGTTAATTCAGTTGTACAAGCAGCATCATTGAATTAATATAAGGTATTTACATGATTGGAATATGATAATAAACCCTTGATAAGCATAATAATGAGAGAAAAGTACAAGGGAATATAGGAAAGGATATGTGAATGAGGAAACGAAAGATATCAAGACAAGATTTTATTATGGAAAACAAATATAAATACTATAGATAAAAAAAAAACATAATGGTATATAAATATAGTTTATACATATTATTGTACATGCCCATCAAAGCAATTAGAGAATGAGAAAAGAAAAGTGATATTTAGATGGTGTAAAAATATTATGAATGTAGTGACTTTTAGTGGAGATTATCAATAAGTTGTCACCAGTAAAACCTAATATGCCATATAAAAGAATACAAGAAGGAGTTTGTAGTTATTGTAGTGAAGCTGAAACAGCAGAACATACTTCTTATGTTGTAAAAGAGTAAAGGAACTGTAGAACAAATTATGTTAAAATAAGCTTGTGGAAGGGATTAAAGGAATACAAGTTATAGGGGGAATTCAATAAAGGCGACATGGATTAATTTTCCATGTAGGCATAGTGGCACAGAGCTTACATGGAAGTATGCAGCCGTGCAATCCAATAAAAGGAACTGAGGGGTGTGCAACATTGTGTGAACATGGAAGTGTCTGTGGCATGCAAATCACATCATAAGCAGGTGAAATACATGTAAATAAGGGTGTTGGAGTGATCTAGCAAGCAGTTAGGCAGTCCTGCAGACCCTGTGTTGGAGTTCAAAGTGTACATGGAAAAATGCTGTGTACATGAGATAAAAAAGTTAACCGGGGCTGTCAAAGCCCAGTTAGAAGGACAGAAATAGCATCACAGACACAGATATGTTCAAAATTATGCCCCGTGTGTCCAAAAAGTAATGGGAAATAATGTAAAATACTTCATTTTTTTAATGCTCATATTATGTTTGCATGGCATGCAGCAGTGCAAACATGCCATTATGCAAAAAGAAAATATTTAAAAGTGTAAAAGCGAAATAAATAAAATATGTGACAATAATGCATTATAGGGCCTTGCATGGAGTATGTACAATGGTATATTTCTGCGGTTGCAAAGGAGGCAGGGTCTGGAATAGTGTTTCCTGGTTGTATGCACGGATCTGTATGCAAATAAGCTGAGGTCACTGAATAGAAAAAATGGGTATCCATTCCTGCAGATCACATCCATGTAGCCCCAGAACCATGTTGGTGTTCACAGAAGAGGTAGCTTACATCAAAAGGGGGTGTCTCTGTATTGCTTTAAGCATATTGGAGCTCATCAGAACCTACTTGTTCACGCCACAGAGCTGAGCAGGGGGGGTCTGTCCAATGCCTGCTAAGCTTTGTTTATCTTTGGGGCAAGTGTATGAGCTACTTTGAGTGTGTTTCCATGGTGTGCCACTATGGTGAGCATGCCAGTCTATGGGGGTGTGTCCACTGAGTGCTGAGCATTGTTTATATCTGTGACGCAGGTTTGCATGCCGAGCTGCAGTGCTTAGCATGGAAGGCTGTTAAAAAAAAAAAAAGAAAATTGCCTGGGAAAGACAATCATATATAAATTACTGATGACCCCTGTATCACTTAAACTGGGCCATTAATATTTTGATAATGATGTACTTGGCAGGTGGAATGCATCATAGGTATCCAATCACACAGGCTGTACCTACAGCAGAGCACTAGAAAAGTTGCATACAGTCTACAATCTGATTTCACCCCTATACTCTGCACCAGTGGAGTACAAATGTGGGATTTTTAACTAAAACAATGCTAGGGGTTGCTGCAGCTCTGCTACATCTGTATGTGCTAGATGCTGAGGTCAGTGCTGATGCTGATGCTGACAATAGGCCTAGACTGAGAAGGAGAAGAGTGTTCAGGCCCAGGCTAACCTTCCAGGAGCTGCATGAGCTGGAGATTGTAGAGTGCTACATGGTGGACAGGGACATACTGCAAGAACTCACTAAGTGCTGCTGACCTCAACTCCGACCCAGTGCCAACAGAGGGAAACCCATCCCAGTGGAAACAAAGGTATGTGTGCCCCTTAGGATACTAGCTACAGGTAATTTCTAAAGACCAACTGAGGACATGCTGGAGGTCTCTCAGGCATCAGCATCCAGGATACTCCACCAGTTCCTGGATGCCATGTAAACACATGCAAGTGAGCACATTTATTTACCCCCACACCCCAGAGGAGAGGGCTAGCAGCATGTTACTCGTCTACCATGTAGCACACTACCCTGAGGTACTGGGTGCCATAGACTGCACTCATGTACACATCAAAGTACTGCCTGGTGAGGAGGGTAGAGACTACATCAACTGCAAGGGGTATCGCTCCATCAACTGCCGGGTCATGTGCAATGCCTAAGGCATTATCATGAATGTGTGTGCTGGCAGCCATGGTAGTTATCACTAATCCCATATCTGGCATGCATCACAGCTGTACGAGATGTTTGCAATGGGGGACATCCCGTATGCTGGTTATGCACTGGAACCGTGGATGATGGCACCCATCAGAAATGTACACGCACTCACTGAAGAATGCCACCATGAGGCACACACACAAACTAGGAACATCATAGAGCATGTGTATGAGCTGTTCAAGTCACAGCTCTGGTGCCTAGATATATCTGGTGGAGCCCTGCAGTACTCTCCAGTCACATGTGCACATATGTTCACAATATGTGCTGTGTTACACAATATGATTCTGTGGAAACAGCTGTGTCAGGATCATCAGAGGGAAGGGATACACAGCTCCACCAGTGCCTAGGTCCCCACAGCCACACTGACAGGGTAACTCAGAGGAGGAACCCACTGAAGCTGTCCCTTTAGTCTGACGTAGGTACTGGCCTTGGCCAAGAGATAACACATAGCACATGCACTGACAACCTATGGTCCCAGGGACTGCCACCTTACTTCAAATCCCATTAATAGTAAAAAAGATGCCAGCCAGACCACACAACCTGTACCTAACCATGCATTGGCTGTGTACTGCATGCATCAGATAGAGTCAGCCCTGAAACATAGGTCTCTCAACCACTGCATTCGCAATGTAAGTCACTATCCTATACAACAAATATATGGGGTACTAGACTATGATAGCATATGTATGGACCTGCTGCATGTATGCAAGGGAATAGACTGGACTATTGGGCTACTTGCAGAGAACTAACAGCTACTTGGGCAACAGGTACTCTCTCCAATATCAGGAGCCCCATAATATGCATTAGGCCACATGGCTGGAAACCTCACTGCATTATGCAAGGGAAATGCCAAACAGTGGGGTCATAGGACAGACATACGACTGTCAATGACAGAGTCCCCTACCCCCAACACATCAATGTTCCCATACAAAGAACCTGGCCACATGTATTTTCCACAAAACGCGGGATCACTGCAAGGGTCACAGTATATATCTGTATGCTGTTGATAGTGTGAGGAATTAAACCTCACTTTCTGAAGGCTGGTGTGGCTCACTGGGCTAAGGAGATTAGCATGGCTGATGGCATTGATGGTTCAAAGCTGGTTACACCTACAGCTTTTGTATGTGAGTTACTCATATGGTAGGAGTCCCACAGACTGTCATAACACTGTTATCTATTACTGCAAGGAAGCTGGACACAGCCAATGAAAATGGGGGGGGGGAGATGTCCAAACATACATACATTATACATGCTCTGAGTAACCTATATGGTGGCTAATATAACAGCAGGTTGCAACAGATCAGCTGCAGTATGTAAAGACCATCTCATAAATGTGTCAGTACTTACAACAATTCAGTGGACTGCATTTTATAGTATATTACCGGATAACCACAACTTTATGAGGAACAGATCAGACATATGGGGTGGAATGCTGGACATTATACAAAATCATGCACAGTGAGAGGGATGAAGACTGTCACCCTGTGTGTGTGTGGTATTACATCATGTACCCCAGTCACTTCATACCTCTCAACCTCTTAGAACAGGGAATCTGGACAAAGCCATAAACACTAGTGGGACAAAGGCCCAGTATAAGAAGAAGGATTAACTGTTGACCAGACAAATGTGGAAAGTTGATAGAATAACAGGTCTTGCATTACCATGAATCCCCTGATGTGTATGGAGTTAGTAAATCAAATGTCTCTCATCATATCCTAATGTCAATCCATAATGTTTTGCCTGCCCCTAATGTGCCGAGAAAGTCACAATGCTATGTAAAACATACCAAAAATATGATGCAAAACTCTACACATTTCATTATGATCTGTACAGTTGATAGGTATGGGTCACATATTACGTTCAGAAAACAGCCGGGGAATGCCTTGGACAAAATATCAGGGAGGTGATGGACTGTGGAAACAGGTCCAGCAGCCTACTGGCTGCAGCACACAAAATCCCAGACTGGAGTACAGGTAGGTCTTACCTGGAGTCACATTGTAAGAACTGATAGTTACTCTGGGCATGCTCCTACACTTAGATAACTTGAGGCCATGTCTGTTGCCTCATCTGACCAATGACCTGCTATGTGGGCATATGTCTGTACAGACATACAGCTACGTATACATATCTGTCTCTCCCTATCCCCCTCACGCTTGACTAGTGTCACTATCAGTATGTTGCACACACACACACACACACACACACACACACACACATATATATATATATATATATATATATATATATATATCATAACAAGATGCATATATAGCTATATAAAGTACAATGATGCATAGACTCCACACATACATCTACACAAAACATTTACCTAACTATACACACAACAACATTTAAGGAGATAACCCTGTTATATAGATTGAAATAGATATGGGCGGGGATGTACAAATGTTCCCACATACCCCTGACTGCTGGGGTTATCTGCACATACACATCACAATAGCCATCCAAAGGCACCACACTAAGGCCACAATAGTACATAATCCACTCACCCACACACCCCTAAGCCTGCTGGCTGCCACCTTGCAGACAGGCATAGTTATGCAGGTGGTATAATATACAATGGGTGCAACACACTCCTTGGACAGGCTATATTGTCCCTGCCCACATGTCTGCCTATCAAACTCCAGACAGCCACAGATGGCATGACTGGTAGGTGTACACACATAGCAGAGATATGACCAAGTATCCCACCTCTAGGACATGAGATACAATGACAGTACTAAGCAGTATCACTCTACAGGCCACACATGCTGTCTAACACAAGGCCATTTAGCATACTCCACAAGTACTGTGCCTGCATCAACATATATAACAAACATAACCTGCATCATGTGTGATAGATACTGTGAGCTGTAGTGTGTAATACTAGTTAGGCAGGTGTTCTAATCTCACATCCTCAAAGTGTGTGTGTGTGTGTGTGTGTGTGTGTGTGTGTGTGTGTGTGTGTGTGTGTGTGTGTGTGTGTGTGTGTGTGTGTGTTGATATATCCCCTGACAGCACTGTGGACATGGTCATATGCCCTGTCTCTGTGCAGTGGTATGAATTTTTGGCCCTGTGACTGGTTTCTGGCTTCTAAATTCCCTCCTCTACAAGGTCTGCTGATGTCATCCACCTTAAGAGTACTGGATGATAGTGTAGTACCAGATAGACAGTGTGGGGCAAGCAATAAGTACTGCGAGCTATGGTGTGTAATACCTAGATAGATAGGAGTTCTAATTACACAGCATCCAGCTCTATGTGTGTGTGTGAATGCATCCCCTTGCAATACTTCAGACAAGCCTTTATGGGCTATCTCTGTACAATGGTTATGCATTTTACATCCACTGACTAGCTGCTGGCCACAACAGTGGCCTCTGTTACAAGGCCTGCTGATGTCATCTGCCTTAAAACACTGGCTGGCAACGTGTTAACAGATAAACAGTGTGACGTAAGCAATAAGTATTGTGAGCTATAGTTTATACTACTAGGTAAGTAGGTAGGGGTTCTACTCTCACAACATCCAACATGGTGTAAATATGTCCTCTGGCAGCACTAGAGACATGCCCATGTGGCCAACCCCTGTGCAATGGTTATGCATTTTATGGCCTTGTGACTAGATACTGGCCCAAAATTGCCCTTCTCTACATACGCATAATTGATATCCACCACCATCTACAGTTGTACGTGTACACTACCCAGGTGACATGTATTAAGGATAGTAGAGTGTGTCACAGGGTATGAAAGCATACTGATGCTGACTGTCCCCATTGTCCCTGACACAATGTTCTACACATATGCACCTAGGGAGCTATGCACATATACTGGCCTACCTTGTTGACATCATATCTCTGCTGTGCTGCCTTCCCATCCTGTGCTGGTGCATTTCTGCCATGTGCCCATAGTTGCACCACTCAGACTCCTGGGACAAAAACATACACAGCTTTGTGACACACCTGTAATTCTGGAACACTACTGCCAGTGTACCATCAAGCAACAAAGATACACAATGTTTGATTTGTAGTTCTAACATATGCCAGCATACAGAACCTGTTGTGGCCCACAACAACTGCCATGGCATAACACCTACTGCACTACACAAACACATGTAAAGTTATATGATCACCCTGAGCATCAGACAAATATATGCAAGTCCCCGCATCAATGGCATGGATGGCAGGGATGTGGCACAGGTATCATCACATGCACAGGGTGTGGTGTGGTGGTGGAGGCCCAGGCTGTGCCAAACAGTTGACAGTCTGTGTGTGAGCCAAAAAGTGGTGCTGGTGACATGGGTCATGGACTGGTGCTGTCTGTGTCTGTAGGTGACCTGACTGCGACAGTGATGTTGGAGTGTGTGCATGTACACATTCAAGCTCAGTGCTCATCCTACATGTGCATTTGATGGAAGGCTGTGGACCATAAATGGAAGAGTGGACAGTTCACTGTCTCCAGTCATGAACATGGGAACTGGCTCCTCCATGAGTAGCATGGGCAGTACCATGCCCAAGGTCAGATATGGTGCTAGTACTTGATGGTGACTGCCACCTGCTGGGCCTCTGTCCACATGGGACCAGCCAGGACCACATGCCTATGGCCTGCCATGTCATGGTGTGGACAGCACACTTCCGTCTGTAGCATGGAAAGTGCTGCCACTACAAGAACATGAGTGTGCACAGCCACGTGGACTACGCCCAACCCCAACCACATGTTCCCACACAGACAATGTGCGCTCAAAGACAGATACTTTCTGAGCCCACTGTCTGTCCACTACATCAGTGAAACATTCCGTGGCATCACTAATGCGGTGGAGGTAGTCACATATGTCAGACTGTGCTGCATCCATAATCCTAAGCATCCATCTGGTGTTGCATTCAGCTCATGCTTGTCCCTCCATTACAACCTGAAACATGCAGCAAGTGACCCACGATGTGACACCTGCAACAATAAGTGGATGGGCAGCAGTCCACCTTCGAGCACCCCTGTCAATCTGCCCATGTGGGGCCTTGCCAGCTGTCTGGCTATGGCCAGTGTCTACACTCACTGATGCCATAGTTCTCACAATGTCCTGTACTATGTCACCTCCCTCTGACTGTTCAATGTCTATGGCCTCTGGTGACTGGGTATGTGTGGGCATACTGACTGTGTGAGGGGACAATGGGGGCAGAAGAGGGACGTCAACCTTTGTGATAGATTCAGCCACTGACAACCCCACCTGTGCCTCACTATGGCCAACATCATCATCAGAGTCCGATGAGACAGTGACATCAGGTATTGAGGGGGACAGACTCCAACCCCCTATTCACCTGTGAGAAGCAAGACAAAAGCAGTACATTACCACCTTCAGTATTATGTATAGTAATCCACACAGACTTATGCAGATGGGGATCCACAGCCACATTACATGTCCCACATCTTCTCACCTCTGATCACATGCACAACAGACACACCCACAACAGCATACACAGACAACCCAGGTCCTGTATAACATGCACGTCAGCTACATCTGGGTAATGTTGCCAATTCAGTACAGCTGTGAGGTATGCAGTATGACAGTGTATGTGATAGAACTACACATAAAACCCAGTACACTTTTCTTGAAAATTATATGCCAGTTGTAGTACCACTGCCTCAGGTATGTACCTTCTCCCTATTGTGTCAGAATGGGCATCTTGGAGTAATTGCCTCATGTATAGCAGGCTGCATAGCTGCTCATACCTATAAGTGCAAACATGTTAATGTTTATACAAATACACACCTGTCATTTCATAGGCTACGCACTGTAGATAACTGCCCAGAAATGGAACATACAATTATTCTATTCTAGCTAAACAGAACACTTGTGCAAAATGGAAAATGGCAGCCCGTAACATTCATAGGGTATATCTGATCAGGCAAAACAACAGTGTCACACTTACCAGGTGCAGGACCATGAACTCTGGCCACACCTGATGTACCTGTGAAAAGGTGAGGGAGAGGTATTTTCAGCAACACCAAATGTTGCAGTGTTACAAGGTAGTATGTATGTATGTGTAATAGCTAATGTGATACTGGCTATATTGTTGACATTCTGCGTATGTGTGCACAACTGTGGTGAAAAGCCATCTCCTCTTCAATACAGATTGACTTGACACCCATGTACTGGTCTGTAGAGCCTACCACAATGACTGCAAATGCATTATACTGGTGAATAGAGTCAGCTTACCTGGATGCTCATCTGATGTGGACGCTGTGGCACTCAACCTCAGGATGTATGGAGTGATGGTTGGGAGCTGTGGGTTGATCCTAGGTTTGCCAGGAATTCCTCTGTGGCTGAGAGTGGTTGTGTTGCAGGCCCTCCACTGGTGACAGCACAATCCCTGCCAATGGCAGCTGCCCTTTGACATGCAGCATTGATCATGTCTGTGGCCTGGTATCAAATCTGCTCGTAGGTCCTGTCCTGTTGGCCAATATCATTAACAGCCCTCTCAATGTCAGCCCATGATGCTGCCCGCTGTTGTTGTTTGCAATGACCCCTTGACAGCAGGACATGATGGTTGAGTCTGAGGGCATCCACTATAACTCCATTTTCTGCAGATGAAAATGGAGGATATCTCTGTTAATATATAGTACCTGCAAGACAGCAACAGGGGAACATATTACAGAACCAGATACATGGATGTCCATTATGTACAGACCCTGCACAACCAAAATTGGCTGCACTATCCACAGCTCCCTCACAAGTCATATCCCACAATCTAGCAACACACTACATGTGTGGCAATCAACAAGACAGTAGCAATACTGGTTATGTCCCAGTGTGCCATGACAGAGTCTGCTGTACGTATCTACACCCATCACTGCAGTCTACTGTGGTGTGTCCCCTATGGGCAAAGTCCCACTACTATGTCATACAGCCATTGTCAGACAAATAGCTTTGTGTTATTACAAATATATGGGGACAGTTCAGCAACACCAGTGTGCCACAATGACAGACAGCAATGCAAACTTGCTACCTCTCCACTACACAGATATTTCTAGAATATGAACTTGCGCCTTATAGATGTGCCCCTTTTGGCACACACATGTGGATGTCTAACAAATAGTTGGCCAATCATTGATGGTTGTTGTCAGAATATAGAAAATCTGGCTGTCACACACTAGACCCCTCAGAAAAACACTTATGCTACAGTAATATATGTTAGTTTATTCATAGTCTTACTTTGTATGGCTAATATGTATACTCTGTCACTGAGTTTGGGCCTGTGTCCCCCCACTAATTATGGCTATGATCTGAATTTCTGCTGTAAGTGTTGACAGGTATGTTAGCCAAAGCTCTCAAGCAATGAGGTACGAATATCAACAAAACAGTGACCTAGCCAGAGTACATCAGGGACAGTCGGAGATACCTTTAGAATGTCAGAACTATTTCTATGTGACATTGACAGACTAAGAGGAGGTAAATTACAGTACATCATTTGATATTGCAGCTGTGTATACCCTTACTTACTGTCAATATGTCTAACTCATAATCCACTAGCTTTCCTACAACAGCTGACCATTGTAGGAGGGAGTAACAGGGACAGAGCTGTGATTTGATTCAAAGCAGGGACAGTTGAGAGGCATGTCTGTAGCTGTTGGACAGCAGAGTATCGCCAACAAGTCAATACCATAGATATATGACAGGCCTACTTTTGTAATCCCTATTCCCCATACTTCCATCCTCCCATCTGCATCCCATTATATGGGGACATGTATTACATACCAATCCTATTTTCACCAGAACCTCTGAAAACAGCTTGCAAAACCATTGTCTGTCCGAATAAAGCAAAATGCATACCTGTTCCCCATAAGCAGTTGATTGTCTTTTGTAGGTAATACTCATTAACAAGTGTGTGCACCAATCTGTGGCTCAGACCTGCTAATTGCATCCAAAACAGCTGGATTGCACTTTCATTAGCCAATGACATGGCACCATAGTGCAATATTTAAGGGCTTTATGTAGACATTGGTGCCTTTCTTAGTCTTTGAGATGGACATTAGTGAGGTGTGGAGACTAAAGCATCACAGAGGGTAGGTACAAATACAGTCCACTGTTGAGATTTATGAAGTATGTCCACAGTCTTGCATGATAATTTTGGTCATTGTCCCATGCCATTGTGAGTATTTGGCAGTTCAGTGGTAAACATTGTGGGTCCTGGTCAGTAAGGAGAGAAAGACATGTGGGAGTCAGACATAATACCCATCAGAATATGCATGCTGATCAGCTCACTATCTTTGTAGGGGCAAAGTGTGAACCATGTCCTTGTCACTGGACCTTTGCCTCCCATCCCTTATGTATGGTTTTGTCTGGATCCCTTGTTCTAGGGGGTTGTGATGTATAGTATGTCCGTAGCAGCTAGCTTAACGTACAGCTGCATATGTTCCAGGCTGCAGCTGCAGCTAGGACACATAGGAGAGAGTGTGACCACTTTGGAGGACAGTAAGCTGTACATGTAACTGAGGCAGCAGAGTCAGCTCTATCATTACAGCAGAGGCAGGTTAAAGGTACCCTTTACAGTCAACTCGAGGCATGTGCTTAAGGTACATCTGTTATGTAACAGTGCCAGTCACAGAGAAGTAGGTGACGTATAGTTAAGCTATAAGACTATGTGCAGTGTGTCCCTTCCTACAAGAACTTGCAAACATGGGTAGCAGTTAATTCAGTAGCAGCACCCTGTGTGGGTTCAAATTGCATGACTCAGTCAGTACTTGCTGTGTTCACAACAATGTATTTGAAGTGCAACACAGTGGATTCGAACCCAGGGCAGTGGGTGGCAAAATGTACTGTATACAATGCATTTAACAAACTGGGCTACTCAGTCAGGGCTGCTGTAGGTGTATTTGCAAAATATATGTGCATACATACAGTTTGTCTCACTGTCTGCATCCATCATTATGTGGATGGCTATCAAAGGCAGTTGTTCTGCAGCAGGGTCCTGATTGTACACATGTCTTTTGCCATTGCTGACTTAGCAGGCATGTTTAAAGATGTTGCTGATGAAAGGGTACATTTGCCTGCTATCCCAGGTCTTGTACATCTATTATTATTTATTTGGCTGTGTACTAGTGTACTTTTTGCATCATAGTCCCAGAGACACTCCCATTTTTCCGAGTAGTTGTACTTTCAGTCTGTCAATGGCAATCAGTATATTTTGCTGGAAACACCTGCTTTAATTAAGAGCTTAGTGACCTAGTGGGCTAATGCACTGTGTTGTAGTTAACAGAGGTATAGGTCTGAGACTTGGCAGGGGTAATTATTTTCTACATGTGCCTAACACTGTGAGAAACACATAAGATCATTAAGGCACATTAAAGTATTTATAAGCAGGTTTAAGTGGGTTTGTGCAATGAGCATGGCTCCCCATGCAAACCCACACTAAAAATTTTAAAAGAAAAGAAAAAGGGGGTGATAGGACAGTGATAAAATTGAGGCAAGCTGGGGAAAAAACATACTGAAAGGCAGGTAGGGATGTGCAGGATGGGTGTAGGGAAGAACCATGGCTTTCCGTTTCTTGTACAGCAAGAGTTGTGCAGTTTGACAGATTTTGTGGATGAATTTGGACTCTGAAACCCCAGAGAGAGGGATGAGGACAACATACATGTGTTGTCAAGCCAATTAGACCAAATTAGTTGTGTCCAGTGGAAATATGTGTAAAATGAAGAGCTATGAATGGGGTGACACTTTTTTTGCTGGACGTTTTTTTTTTTTTTCTTAAGGAGATAGTGGAATGTTACAGAAGGGATGTAGGTACATGTGGGGAGGTAAGTTGAGTAGGAGAGGTTGCAATTGCAGACAGACAAGACAGACAAGACAGCAGACAGAGGTGATGTGTAACACGAGGGGGTAAACACCTTGGATGGTGAGAGTGTTGTGGAATCTGAGAAGCATGTGCCTCCAGATGGCAGCAGCATGAATGAGCTCCCCATCCATGGGCAGTCAATCCTGCTCCTTCTCTGCCATGAAGATGGCTGTGCTGGAGGCTGGGCATCAGGGCTAGCAGGCCCCACTAGGATGTCAAGTCTGCCCTCAATCCAGTGTAGGCATTGTTCATAGTTCCTTTGAACTGTCATGTGCACCATGGCCTGTAATTGATCTTGGATGAGTGGTGCCCCTCCGCCACTGCTCCGGGGGGGGGGGTGAGCCCCGTCACTTGAGGTGTTTCCACTCAAAGGTGGTGCAGTGCCAGCAGAGGGAGCACCACTGGCCTGGGTCCCAAATGCACTGGTACCCAGTGCCACAGCCAGATGATATAGGGTAGGCGGATCAGCAGGAACTGGCCTACCGTGTCGTGCTGTTGTGATAGAGGTATAGCAATGTGTATCAGTTATGAACAACACAATTTGTTAGTAGTAACAGCATGCTAGAACATTGGAAATAACCCAATCACATTTCAATGCATATTATATGGAATATAACAATAAATAACATAACATTCAGTATATTAGCAGCATGCCAGTAACAGTTACAGCATAAAGCCAACAACATAGGTATTTAACAAGATATGTTAATATACAACCATTATAATATATAACAATAGTAAAACACATGCCCCAAAATAAAGTTTAATGCAAAAACAGATGTTAATAGGAAACCATAACCAATAGATAACAATAATAAATAAATGAAGATAAGGGTTGAGGAGAGAGAGAAGTAAACAGGTCATTAATACCATTATAGTCTATTTTGTGGAGAAGGGTACTACTATCTACTCTACAGGTCTGTCCTTTCTTTATGTTTATAAGTGGACTATAGCTGCTGTAGAATGTGCATACCTCTCAAACTATCTGCATGGTGCAGTATTGTTCAAGCCATAACAACTCTGGGTAGTAAACTACACAGAACACTTGTACATCAGCTGTACCTATATAACTACTTAGTTTTACTGTGAGCTGATGTAGTGATACAGTCCTGGTTAGATACTCATGCCGATGGCAAATGTGTGACAGAGGGATTACATACTACTAATTACATTCTGTGCCAGCGTGACACTTGAGAGACATGTATGTGTACAGTACAAAAACTATGCTACTATCATACCTTGCTTGACAGGCATTGGGATAGAACCCAATAGCAGTGACTGCAGAGGACATCTGCATTGAATTTATTAATTGACTGCAGCAACCTTTAACAGCCACTCTAGACATACAGTCATACTAATGATTACACATTCTATTTCTTTATTTTATTAGTATCATATTCATTTCCTTTATTTTATGCTGTATATTCACATACCTGGTAATGATTTTAACAGTCTGTGACATCTAAGCGCACAATTATTTACCCAGACTATGGCCTAACTCAAACATGTTCCTGTAGTTCCTGTGGAGAGAACATCTGTAATCATTTGTGACTGCTACTGTAATGTATAATGCTACAGAGCACTGGATTTGAGCCCTGGTCTGTGTGTGGCAAAATGTACTTGAGATAGAACATTTGACAAACTGAGTTATTGAGTCACTGCTGCATATTTACTGACTATTTACCTAGAGCTCACCTGGAACCAATGTATGACCTGGCAGTATTAGTACAGTTTTGCAGTAGACTGCAGTGAGGGATGAACACACAGACATGACATTCAAGTATGACAGAGATACTAGATAACCTATACATTACTACATAGAATGCAGGTGTACACAATATATTGTTGGTGGGTTGAAATATCTGTGAAGTCTATAAACCATATCATATTATTAGGTTGGCTAGCTCACCCATATACATTTGCAGACAGTATGTTTGAGTCTACAGCTATTATACTGTTATACTTGCCTGTAGCACCATACCCCAGAGCCTGAATGCATATAGCTGAAATGCAGTGGTTAAACAAGACAATCCTGACATATACAATATACATTGTTTTTTATTGTTATTGCTTCATGAGTTATTGCAGTTGTAGCCTGCTCATACCTTCTCCCTATTGTGTCAGAATGGGCATCTTGGAGTAATTGCCTCATGTATAGCAGGCTGCATAGCTGCTCATACCTATAAGTGCAAACATGTTAATGTTTATACAAATACACACCTGTCATTTCATAGGCTACGCACTGTAGGTAACTGCCCAGAAATGGAATATACAATTATTCTATTCTAGCTAAACAGAACACTTGTGCAAAATGGAAAATGGCAGCCCGTAACATTCATAGGGTATATCTGATCAGGCAAAACAACAGTGTCCCACTTACCAGGTACAGGACCATGAACTCTGGCCACACCTGATGTACCTGTGAAAAGGTGAGGGAGAGGTATTTTCAGCAATACCAAATGTTGCAGTGTTACAAGGTAATATGTGCATATATTGATATGTGTAATAGCTAATGTGATACTGGCTATATTGTTGACATTCTGAGTATGTGTGCACAACTGTGGTGAAAAGCCATCTCCTCTTCAATACAGATTGACTTGACACCCATGTACTGGTCTGTAGAGCCTACCACAATGACTGCAAATGTATTATACTGGTGAATAGAGTCAGCTTACCTGGATGCTCGTCTGATGTGGACGCTGTGGCACTCAACCTCAGGATGTATGGAGTGATGGTTGGGAGCTGTGGGTTGATCCTAGGTTTGCCAGGAATTCCTCTGTGGCTGAGGGTAGTTGTGTTTCAGGCCCTCCACTGGTGACAGCACAATCCCTGCCAATGGCAGCTGCCCTTTGACATGCAGCATTGACCATGTCTGTGGCCTGGTATCAAATCTGCTCGTAGGTCCTGTCCTGTTGGCCAATATCATTAACAGCCCTCTCAATGTCAGCCCATGATGCTGCCCACTGTTGTTGTTTGCGGTGACCCCTTGACAGCAGGACATGATGGTTGAGTCTGAGGGCATCCACTATAACTCCATTTTCTGCAGATGAAAATGGAGGATATCTCTGTTGATATATAGTACCTGCAAGACAGCAACAGGGGAACATATTACAGAACCAGATACATGGATGTCCATTATGTACAGACCCTGCACAACCAAAATTGGCTGCACTATCCACCACTCCCTCACAAGTCATACCCCACAATCTAGCAACACACTACATGTGTGGCTATCAACAAGACAGTAGCAATACTGGTTATGTCCCAGTGTGCCATGACAGAGTCTGCTGTACGTATCTACACCCATCACTGCAGTCTACTGTGGTGTGTCCCCTATGGGCAAAGTCCCACTACTATGTCATACAGCCATTATCAGACAAATAGCTTTGTGTTATTACAAATATATGGGGACAGTTCAGCAACACCAGTGTGCCACATTCAGTATATTAGCAGCATGCCAGTAACAGTTACAGCATAAAGCCAACAACATAGGTATTTAACAAGATATGTTAATATACAACCATTATAATATATAACAATAGTAAACCACATGCCCCAAAATAAAGTTTAATGCAACAACAGATGTTAATAGGAAACCATAACCAATAGATAACAATAATAAATAAATGAAGATAAGGGGTGAGGAGAGAGAGAAGTAAACAGGTCATTAATACCATTATAGTCTATTTTGTGGAGAAGGGTACTGCTATCTACTCTACAGGTCTGTCCTTTCTTTATGTCTATAAGTGGACTATAGCTGCTGTAGAATGTGCATACCTCTCAAACTATCTGCACGGTGCAGTATTGTTCAAGCCATAACAACTCTGGGTAGTAAACTACACAGAACACTTGTACATCAGCTGTACCTATATAACTACTTAGTTTTACTGTGAGCTGATGTAGTGATACATTCCTGGTTAGATACTCATGCCGATGGCAAATGTGTGACAGAGGGATTACATACTACTAATTACATTCTGTGCCAGCGTTACACTTGAGACAAATGTATGTGTACAGTACAAAAACTATGCTACTATCATACCTTGCTTGACAGGCATTGGGATAGAACCCAATAGCAGTGACTGCAGAGGACATCTGCATTGAATTTATTAATTGACTGCAGCAACCTTTAACAGACACTCTAGGCATACAGTCATACTAATGATTACACATTCTATTTCTTTTATTTTATTAGTATCATATTTATTTCCTTTATTTTATGCTGTATATTCACATACCTGGTAATGATTTTAACAGTCTGTGACATCTAAGCGCACAATTATTTACCCAGACTATGGCCTAACTCAAACATGTTCCTGTAGTTCCTGTGGAGAGAACATCTGTAATCATTTGTGACTGCTACTGTAATGTATAATGCTACAGAGCACTGGATTTGAGCCCTGGTCTGTGTGTGGCAAAATGTACTTGAGATAGAACATTTGACAAACTGAGTTATTGAGTCACTGCTGCATATTTACTGACTATTTACCTAGAGCTCACCTGGAACCAATATATGACCTGGCAGTATTAGTACAGTTTTGCAGTAGACTGCAGTGAGGGATGAACACACAGACATGACATTCAAGTATGACAGAGATACTAGATAACCTATACATTTCTACATAGAATGCAGGTGTACACAATATATTGTTGGTGGGTTGAAATATCTGTGAAGTCTATAAACCATATCATATTATTAGGTTGGCTAGCTCACCCATATACATTTGCAGACAGTATGTTTGAGTCTACAGCTATTATACTGTTATACTTGCCTGCAGCACCATACCCCAGAGCCTGAATGCATATAGCTGAAATGCAGTGGTTAAACAAGACAATCCTGACATATACAATATACATTGTTTTTTATTGTTATTGCTTCATGAGTTATTGCAGAACAGGTATCATAATTCATTTCTTGAAAAACAATTCTGAATCTACACTTATTGTGGAGCACACTTTATTAGATATATCTTGAGGCAGAAACTGGTATTTGTTTGTGTTTTTATTGCAGAACAGTTGTCATAATCAATTTCATGCACAACAACCCTAATTGCACACATATTGAGCAACACAGCTTTAGTAGAGGTAACTTCATGCAGTTACTAGTATAGTTTCACATTTTTATTGCACAGCAGTTGTTGTAAAGCAGGTGTTGCAATACAGCTGTAATACCATAGTTATTGCAGTAGAAACGTTACTTCATTTACTTTAACAAAGTTAATACTTTACTCTTCCCTGCTTATTGGACTAGCTAGACTTCTAACTGTGTGATACCTTAAACCTCTTAGATCAGAGGCCTCATGGGAATATGCAAATCACCCCTTAAGGATATCAGGTGTTTCAGCTAAATGACAATTTTGAATGTCCATGACTTTTTCTTTTACTATCTTTTTTAAGTCTATTTATGGACAACTTCAAGCCATTAAAGCCAAACCCCTCTAGCTGTGGACATGCATGTTTCTGCCTTCTTATAACATCATCAGCACAGCATAAAAGGAATGTTCGACCTTTGGAAATACAGGGTTGTCATACCCAGCTGATATCCATAAACATTTGGGTGTTTACAAAATATCCCAACTAACAAACTAAAACAAAGAGTAAAAAGGTCACATAGATAACCAACTGGTTAAATAACACATAAAGAAAATTCTAGCAAAGCTAGACTTCTAACTGTGTGATACCTTAAACCTCTTACATCAGAGGCCTCATGGGAAGGCAGAAACATGCATGTCCACAGCTAGAGGGGTTTGGCTTTAATAGCCTGAAATTGTACATACATAGACTTAAACATGGTGACTTCTGTGTAGGCTCTACACTATGCCTACACAGATTTTATTAAAGCTGGGGGATAAATATGATATGCTATAATATGGGTACTATGGTAACAAAGTACAAAAGTGTATTAAGAAAACTGATTAAAATATTCTATATTATATGGACTATATGGAATGAAAGAATAAATGAAGTTACATTTAATGGAAAATGGGTATTGTTGGAATATTAATGAATATATGATTTTGGTTATGGAAATAAGGGTGGGGGGAAATGAAGGTCTAAAAAAGGATTAGAAGGTAGCAAATATATAATTAGATAGACAAGTGTATGTGTTAAAATGTATATAATTGTAAATAATGTATAATATGTAAATATGATTTGGTGTTTAACAAAGAAACCCCTACTTTTTTTCTATAGATGCAGTGGGATCTTTTGTATCCACCTGAACTAAAAATAGTTCAAGCAAATGGGGCCTCAGTTAAACATTCCATCCAAAAGACTGCACACACAGGATTGCAGCAGCCCCCCTTATGCTGCACATTCAGTATCAGCAATCAATCTACCTGCTGCAGAAATTGAACACATAGCTTGCTGCACTAATGTCAAGTGAGCTACTTGCTGTGCCACTGATACTGCTTTGTGTCTGCACTCACAGTAATGTCTAAATCTAAGCTCTATTTGTTTACCTTTCTTCCTTGGATCAAAGAGAAGCACAGCACAATGCACTGTGCCAGGAAAATCCAGACCACATCTCTGCTTCTCAAATACATTGCTTCTACATATTATTAGCAGAGCACTTAGCACCATTATAAATATCATGTATAAGTAAACTGTGGTTGCTTCTGCTGGTATTTTATTTATGATCTTCAATCATACCTGTTTGATCTAATTTTTGAATCTCCACTAATCTCCTGTACCTTTGTCATTTTTCATGAGAGTCTTGTTAAATGATATAAGGTGCAGGGTTTAGTTACTTCCTTAATAAAACTAGATCAAGAACCACAGAGAGGGAAAGTAAATGTGATGGCTGTCTGCCTCAGATGGACAGATATTTCAGCAGATGAATAGCTGTACTATGCCAGTATTAAGAATTTGTAAATCTCCAAATATACTGCAAGCTAACAAAGGCAAAAAAGGTTAGCAGGTGAACCTTTCTAAAAAAAAATAAATAAATAAGAATGAAAATCTCTTTCTACTTCATTTGCTGCCAGAAGTACACTATATAGGAAATGTTGACCCCATCTTCATCATAACTGCGGAATTCAGCAGAAACTCATCCTAATCCTAAAAGGCACATGCCTGTGTAGGAACTTATATGCCTTTTTATTTAAAAAAGTCAGTGGCAACATAATTTTTTCATAACATCATTTTAGAGTTAGTCATGGTACTCTGAAACTGAATTTCTGTATCTCAAGCTCTTCAAACAAATGAGCAACAGCTACATAAAGTGCAGAGCACTCCTGAGTTGAAGGTGTGATAGGGACAGTTTGTTCTTGCAAATGGAGCAGTAGGCACAATTCCAGACATATACAGGTTGTACTATGTGCAAGAATCAGATAATAGTACCTGTCATTGAAAACCTGCATTCATCTCCCTCCTTTTAAATGAACACAATTTATCAGCTTTCACTTCTGCCTAATTATATCACATATAATATGTTGCTTTAGTTCTTTATGCCCTTCAGCTTCCTAATAATGTCAGTGTAAGAGACATCCTGTTTCAAAACCTCACAGCAGACCATCCCATCATTTTTATGCCTGGAAAGTAAGGTTACAAGGACAAGAAAACAGAACATTTTTCACCTCAGGACATTCATTTCAAAAATGGAAATATGAAACAGTGGAACATTAAGTTAGCAAGAAAGCTTTTAGCACTTTAAGTGTGCTGCGCATGCACTAAAGCTTTGTCATGCTAAACCTTGTCTAACAGAAACTCTACCAAAGTTAGAAATAAGACAATAGAAGAGGATTCATATTGTCTGAACTGTGAAGTTTGGGCTAGTAGATAACAGAATCATCCTGAATATCTACAGTAATGAGTTTCACGAGTTTGTCTTCCACCCTTTCTCTACATGAGATTTTCTATTCTGCTGATACAGATGCATAATGCAGTCACTCCTTAGAAGTTTATTTAGACTTCTTCCCAGCAAGGTCATTAGTTCTATTAGAAGAAAGAACAACAGGAAGTTGGGATTTTCTGATGTAAATGTGGATGGATGTGGGTAGTTGCAGTTATATAGACAGTTGAATCAAGAAAACATGGTATAACAAAATATACATAGCTGTCATCATTATGCACAAGGAGAATGTAGAACTGTGCCTGTAAAATAATAATAATAAAAAACAAAAAAAAACCCAAACAAACAAAAAAGAAGCAAATAGAAAAATAATACACTTAGTTATAAAAGAAATGACAGTGTGCTGCACACATGTGAAATTAGAGGTGGAGAAGCAACACAAAATGTCCTAATACCGAAACAACAGGAAATAGAGACATGGATGTAATATAACCGGTAAATAATGTTTCTTTTTTATTTTGTATTTTTCAGATGGAAAACACATACTTGTGAACAGTAAATATACATAATGCTGACATAGATGTGTAGCTTAATTTATTGTATGCATGTCAACTATTCTTAAATTGTGGTTTAGAGAATATTTGGAAGAACATGTTCATCATCATAGAAGTGCTGATAATTTTTTTTGCAACCTTGTTTACCTCAGGACTGAAGGAACGTCTAGAATATGACATATGTAAGAGGAGAAAAGGTATTTTCTGGCCTTTATCAA
This sequence comes from Protopterus annectens, assembly GCF_019279795.1. Lineage (NCBI taxonomy): Eukaryota > Metazoa > Chordata > Ceratodontiformes > Protopteridae > Protopterus > Protopterus annectens. The sequence goes on along the minus strand of NC_056735.1, from coordinate 1,601,041,517 downwards.
AATCATACTCCTCATCCTTCCTAGATATACCATGCTACCATACTGGGGTGAACATCTGGACAACAGCTGTACCATGGAATCAGAATGAAAAATGGGGACTCCGTCTGGACTATGGAACAGAGGACCAGCCCTTTTACATAAAACTGTGAACAGATATAGGAGTTTGCCAAACACTCTAAGTTGTTATATAGCCTTTAGTAAGGTACTCAACTGTGTTCCTGGAACTTGCTTCAGAAGGCCATGCTAGTATGTGAGATTACATTCCCATGTATAATGACAGTAATAGAAATGACCTAATTTTTGGAAATATGTCATATTTATTTTTCAGCTTTAGTAGATGACTTCAAAGCAAGAGGATGGGATTGTAAGAAACAGCTGAATAGTTGAGGCTTACTGGAAAGGGGTGGGACTATATTATGCAAGGTCACTGACTGCTTAGCTGTGATCGGACAACAGCTGGAGCCAGTGACCGTCATCCACAGACTTCCTCAGCATCCACTCATTATAACTACATCATTTGCTGTAAACAATTGAGAAGTCCAGTTTTAATCAAATAGAAAAAATAGCAATAGTCACAATAATATATTCAACTTGTTTGACTCAAACACACTCTATCTATGCCAAGTCATATCCATGACTGCTTAAAAAGCAGCTGAGAGTAACCACTTTCATCTATGGAGTATCTTGACACCCATCATCATAAATACTTTTTGACTGCATATAGCTCAGTTGTCCCACTGTAACTTAATAAAAATCTAATAATAATCACAACAATGTATTTCATCTTGGTTTACTCAAAACACTAGCCCTGGCAAGCCTGATCAAAGTATCTTTAAATTGCCATCTGGGGCTAGTCTCCTTCACATATAGAGTGTTTCACTGGCCACTTATTATTGACACTTTATTAACTTCACAGATCAGATGTCTGATTGTGATCAAATTAAAAAATGTTATACTTGTCACAATAATGTATTACAAATTTCTTTACTTAAACACATATGCCAACCAGATCAAAAACTGTTTAGCTGTGATCAAAGAACTGCTGGGGATACTCATTTCATTAACAAACTGCCTCCTTGTCTACCAATTACAACTGCTTTCATGACTATGGACACCTCAGAGGCTTCATTGTGATCATATCAATGATGAAATGCATAACTACTGTATACACTAATATACTTCAATTTTTTTCAAGTTGTTATTGGTAGACAAATACAGTGCAACACAGTTCATTTCCACATGCATACATACATACATATATGAGCCCACCAGTTACAGTCACATTACTTACTTTGTACACTTCAGATATCTGTCTGTAATGCAATGAATGAATAAATGCATACATTCTGGTCACAGTAATGCATGTCAGCTCATTCCTGTTAGATGCATGTGCTTTCACTTTGGAGTCATGCTGCATCACATGGCAGTCATCTGATTTAATCTGAGTCAACAGGAAAGGCTGCTTGTCACTTCATCTAACAAACAAAACCATCCCTCATTGAAATGATGCTTCAGCTCCACTAAAATGGTAGGAGAGCCACCAATAAGGCAGAATTGCCTTATTCTTTATGGGGCATATACTGGGCAGTAATTAAAATGGCGCAGCTAAATCAGTTGATTTTTTATCTTACTGAAACTGGAACAGATTCCAGTTTCAGTAACTAGAAATTTATCTTTTTAAGGGAAAGAAATTAAAACACATATAAATCACCATTTATTTGAGAAGGCTCCATCCCAGAAGTTAACTACCATGAGCTATTTCTATTCATTCAAGGTGAATAATGGACTCTATCAAGGCTTCATTTTGATTCCACCCAAGTCTTTGAACTTCAGGAACACAATATTAATGTGTAACAGACTCTGTGATGCACTATAGTTTTGGGACCTGTTATTCCATAAAATAGTATAATATATTCTAACACAATGCAGCATAGCCTTATGTAATATAACATAATGCCAAATAATATAACATAATATTAGAAAGCTTTAACAAGTAGAATGGGATGTCAGACAGTCTGCTTCAGTATGACAGCATGTCCAAGGTAGCTGCTTCTCCCTGTTTCCTCCATTGCTTCTAGGGTTGCCACCTTTTCAAATGGCCAAAGTGGGACATTTTCGGTACAAACATCAGATTTTACAGACCGACACATACCCACGGTCAGTACAAAGGATAGAACTTAACTTTTTTGCCTAAATAAAAGCTTATTCTTGTAGCATTTTAGTTGCGTATTCTGGTTCTTATAACATTTAGGTATTTTAGATACAAAATAACTGTTTTATGCAACTATTACATAAAATATAGGAAATAATTGTGTCCTAAAATCTCAGGACATTTGCCATTTTTTAAATTTCTTGTCAGGACACAACTGCCCAAAGAGGGACTGTCCCTCGCAAAGTGGGACAGGTGGTAACCCTAATTGCTTCCATATATCTCAAGCACTCTAGAGGCCTTTGCAGTCTTGGTCTTCACCATTCATTTTAGCAACTCATTCCAGATGTTGATCACCTTAAGAGTGATAAAATATTTTCTCATATCTGGATTAAATTGCATCCCTTAGATATCATGGTTGTATCAAATCCTTTCTGAACTGTCCTTTATTTTCAGTGAGATTTCCCTAAATTTTCCTTTAGCGCATTGTATGAGAATTATTCTATTCCCCTGCCCTTACCAATATTTCACATCATTAGCCTCTCTTTATATGTTATACAATTCATTATTCTTTCCAGCATTATTATCTCCTTTTGTGACCAACACCTGTAGAACCACAAGCAGCAGAAGTATATCTAGCATCTGCAAGAAAGTATTATCACCCTTCCCTATCAAGACTCCTAGTTATACCTTTTACACTTTGTCTGATAGCTTAGTTTTAGAATTTCTGTAATAAAAAGCACATGTTCTTCCCTATATTTAATTTTTTTTGCTCCTACCATGTCCGTATTCTACCTGTGCTGATTAAGCTGTTAGGTCCTGCAGCATACCTCCAGCATTTTTGGAACATTTTCAGATTCACCAAGTCCCATCAGCTGCTACTCTTTTTCTGTGATGTCATCAGCAAAGTGACTGTTCCATTTTCCATTCCAAGTTTAAAGTCAATGACCAACACTTAAAAAAAGCTGAACTTAGTTATCATCAGCCCGTGCTGGACATCATTAGTCACTTTCCCCTGTTTCATTAAAAATTGTGCTGTTCTATGTCTACATGATTTAAGCATTAACATGGTGAGTGGCAGTGTTAATCAAATATGTATACTGTTTATCACAGCTACACTTGTCCAAGCACCTTTTCTTGGCCAGCAATAGTGTTTGCAGTCATGGAAAGGTGCTTGCCAGCATGAGCACAGCAAGTGCACAGCATGTAAACAAAACAGCTCACATATAGGCAATGCTCACATACCTGCACGTGCAGTACCCAGACATATTAAGGGCAAGTATAGGGAAAGAACACAGAATAAGGGGAAGTGAAATGGGGAATTGGTACACTAAACTGTTACATTGAGTAATTAATATTGAAGAGAAAATGTTTAAAGCGAGCTCATATCCCACAAGCAAATGTGACAAAAATGTATAAAAAGCATTTCTGACATAAATCCTGCAAAATTGATGTAATGAGAATTAATATCAGTGATAATCCCACAGTTATGAACATAAATAAAAATGAACATGCTAATAAAGGCTGTGTTAGGGACATAAAGCTGCAATGTAACTAAAGGGAGGAAAATGTGATATACATATTAATCAAATGTTGGCTAGAGATAACATTTAGCAAGGACAAAAGATATTTTATGGAAGGAATGCCTAGAATACAGTTATTACACAGGAGATGTATATGCAGGTCATTTATGTAAGGAAACTGACATCACTGCTGTATTCTCCACATTAACATGCATACATAAGGACAAAAGGCTTTTGCAGCTGTAAAGTCAGATAAATCAGAAATGAACGTCTTTTTGCAAAGAAATGACAGTGGTACCAATAGGAAAGGGGTCCATCAACTATTAGCATGTGATAGACAAGAAGTGTTGTATAGTCATGTAAATGCTAAATGCTAATATAATAACAAACATACATAAGTGACAAATGACAAGACAGAGTATATGAAGTTATGAGTCCAGTTTTAAACATCGCCAACATTGGAATATTGGGCATGCTCACATGAAATTACAGGGAACAGTAACATAACAGCAATTCAACAGCACCAACACAATAGAAAGTGCTGCAACAGAGGACCAATCACAGTTTCTAATGGGATGGCAGCATGCCATATGTTAAGAAACTTTTAATCACTCATCTGCCATTAAGCTGTATAGTGTGACAAAAGCAATAGCAGTATTAAAGACAAGTCCAGATGAAGACATGCAACATAGAGCACAATTATCTCATGACTAAGTAATGCACATGAGCAATGAATGACATAAGAAAGATTTGCATCATTTAATTTTCGAGCAGCTGTCAGAACAGATATCAGAGAGATGCATAACAATCATGGTTGCCACATAAATGTGCATATTGGTCACGTCACGAAGAACACCCTTGAAGGGTTTATAGCACTTTCCTATAATATAAGGTGTATGGATGACAAAATGTTAGAGAAACATGTATTTGAATATATGTGAAGTGCTAGTTTAAAAGCAAAGTAGTATGTAATGCATTTTATTCTATTAATGATATGACAAAAAAAATGAATTCATATATAATTGCAAGAAGCTTTTGGAAACTGCAGTGTGTCTTATTGCAAGTTGGCCTCTGTCCCTAGCAGCTGCTAGCTCAACAAGTTTTAATGTTTATGCTTTTCACAAGTGATTATCTGCTGGGTCAGGAAATTAAATGTGTGAAATAATGAAAATCGTCTGCTCTTTCCTGCTGGGACGATTGGCCTTGTATATGTTACTAGATAACATACAGCTGTTGGGAAAGTGTTACAGGGGAACAAAGAGGTGTATTACAATACTGAATCTGCTATTGTATTTGAACCAGCCTGGAACCTTGAAGAAGTAACTTTTACCGAGACATTATGACTGACCAGGTGGTTAGCAAGGCCGTATTGTTACCAGAGGAAAACTTTTTAAAATATATAGCATCAGCATTATTTTATGAATAGAATACTGTAAGCTAAAGTGATGTATATGGCCTGTGACTGACCATGTCAGTAAGGTGGGCACAACTTGAATGTAAGTAACTATAAAAATTGTGTACTTCCTGTTTCATGTCAGACAAAATTCTGTACTTGTATGCTTTTTACCTCCTGGTGTACACTAGTAAACTTTTGAACCTGAACCTCCTGTGTATTGATCTTTTATTTTATTTAACAGTTTGGTCCTTCGAGCCGGAAATCCCTCAGAAAGCTGCAGATCAGAGTGTACCAGTGGTCGAATACTGCGCAGGAGAAGTTACCAAAACAGTTCTTCTTGAGTGAAAAGACCTCCGACTGAATTGTCGTTTAAAGAGGCTGGCTACTTTCTGATCTGTGGCCGAAGAGCAGATCCTGGACTGCTCAATACCGGAGGCTCAGGAAGGAAGACCTTTGCCTTTTTTCTGTTTTAGATCAGGGACTAGGTTACAGTAAATATTGTTGTCAAGATTTGTTATACAGATCAGGGACAAGAGGAATTACTGTGTATTTGGTCATAGATCAGGATAACAGAATAAGGTAGGCAGTTATTCTAGATAAACTGTAAAAAGAACTGAAATTTTGGTACCACGTGATAAGAAGGGTTACGTAACATTTTCTTTTAACATGGGAAATCAGTGCACTAAAACATTGCGAGATCCGCCCCTAACTGAAGACGCAAAATATATGCAATCGCAACGTCCTAATAATGTTAGGTATTATACAAAGTGGGTTAACAAATATGAATTCGACGGTAAATTAGATAAACCTTCACTGGTTAAACTCCTTAAGCAACTTAAATCTGATGCGGAAGGTCAGGCAAAAAAGCAACGCCAATTAGGCATTCCTCAGGCACACAGGTGGATTGAGGAAGCAAACCATAGGGAACAAAAGATTAAAAATTCAAAGGCATTATTCTTAGATAAAGAAGATAATAACATAGTAATAGCAATGGCTCCTCCTCCCCTGCCCCCTCCACTACCTTTTTCAAGATATGAAGCGGGTGGACAGGCTGGTCCGCCTCCGCGTTATCCTGAGGTCTCAGTGAGACCAAAATCATTTGTTAGAGATACTATTGAAACTAGGTCCCGAACACGTAAAACACATGGGGACACAGAATTGTATCAAATAGAGAGAAACCTACAGGATGAGAATGAGGAAGAAATGTGTCCGCTTATAGAGGTCCCAAATCCTCAGGCAGGACAGGCAGGGCAGGACCCAACTCTCTTAGTATATAGGCCATGGACACCGGAGGATATGCGGAAAGCTACTGAGGGAATTCCCCATCCAAAAGTTAATTTTATGAAATTTTTAGAAGATTTGCAAGTCATGAGGTTGAGTTACCACTTGAATGGGGAAGAAGTAGAAAAAGTAGTCAGACAAATTATTTATCCAGATTGGCACATGATTTGTGGCACCTGGAATCCTCATAATGCAGATTTTAAACCACTCCCACATAGTGACGCAGAACTAGACAATAGAGTGAAAGGTCTTACAGACCGAATCTCTGAGAAATGGAAACCTAGAGCAGACTGGACTTGCATTAACCAATGCATACAAGAGGAAAATGAGACAGTAGATGGGTACTATGCTAGATTATTGGAATGTTTTAATAACCATAGCGGTATGACTGTTCCTGAAAATCAAGTAAATGATTCCCCGTATGAACAACAATTGAAAAATGCATTTTTAAAAGGTCGCATTGCACCTATCAGTAGCTTCATTATGAAGCATATGATAGATCATCGAACAAGTAGGCTACAAGCCTTAAGACATTTTAATAGCAAGAAGAAAAAGAAGGCGCAAGTCTTCACTGCTTTAGACGGAGCTGAAGTTTTTGTGTTACAGTCAGGCAAAAAGGGAAAGAAAATGCTCAGGGAAATAAATAGTCTGACAAGCGGTCAGAAGATTTTGAAGAAAGGAAAAAGACAGGTGAATGCTTTAAGTGTGGGAAGAAGGGACCTCTAGCGAGGGATTGTAAACAGAATAAAAAGGTAATCACAGAAGACAAGGGAGAAGAGGACTGACTATATGATAGTGAAGATACATCATGTGAAAGTCAGAAGTCATCGGGAAAAGTCAATAAACAGAGAACAAATGTAAATGTAATAGAAGGAATAGAGGAAGTACAAGTAGACATGGAGGATGAAGAAAGTGAAATTTTAGATTTAGCATTATTGAGCCTAGAGCTCTACCTAGCAGACACGAAACCGGAAGTTACACTTCTGGTGGAGGGAAGAGAAGTCAAATTCCTGTGTGACTCAAGAGCGTCACGGACCCTGATACACCCCTCCAAGTTACTGGAACATTCTGAATCACCTGATTATATATTAGTGAAAGCTGCAAATGGACAGCTATACCGGGAACCACTCTCCCATGATATACCAATAACTGACCCTTTTTCAGGTATGACTCAAAGAAGTAAGATTGTTGTTTCTGCAAAGTGTCCAGTGAACCTATTGGGTAGGGACCTTATGCAGATATTTGGCATAGCAGTTGTTCCAACTATGCAGGGTATGGAGACACAGAGGCAAATGGATACTTTCGTGGTGCGATCGGAGGGTGAAACTTTTTATTGGTACAGCCAGGACCTAGTTACGACTGGTCCAGGGTCAGTAACTGAGGAACTGATGAACGTAGCCATCAGTAAAGCCCCCTCCCTTGACACTGATCGACAGCATTTGTTACACTGTACTCTATACTACGGTAATATGCCAGGACCTGATAGAGAATATGAGCAAGAATTGTTCAAAAATCGTGCAACTAGATTAGTGTTACGTACTTTGTATTGGGATACTGAGGGAAACAGTGTGGTTAGCTGTTCATTACCTCAGGAATTCCTTGCATTATATAGATCAAATCAATTGCCACATGTCAACTTAACAAAAAACAAAACCACAAAATGGGCAGACTTAGGAGAGAAGGTAACAAGATGGGAAAAACAGACTGACTTAGAATTCTCAGAACAGGGGATATAGAAACAAAAGTTAAATTGGTTGACGCAGACGCACCCGGCTGTACACTTGCAATCTAGTGAGGACAGCTGATTAGCATTTTTATTAGAAGAAGAAGAGAAAGCCTTATGTGAGATACCAACGACTCTTTGGTCAACAGGCAAGTCAGACGTAGGACTTATTCCAACAGCAGGACTTGTTACTATTACACCAAAGTCAGCATTTAGGCCACAGAAAAGACAATACCCTTTGAGGAAAGATGCAGAAATAGGAATCAAGCCTATAATAGCAGCATTACTCAGGGAAGGAGTACTGGTAGAATCTCCTGATTCACCATGTAATACACCCCTATTTCCTGTTAAAAAGCAAACGGGGAATGGCAGATGGTTCAAGATTTACAAGCTGTAAACAATGCAGTAATACCCAGAGCACCCACGGTGCCAGACCCACATACTTTGTTAAACGACTTGAAGTCCCAACAGAAATATTTCTCTGTGGTAGATATCAGTAATGCTTTCTTTTCAATACCTATACATCCTGATAGTCAGTACTGGTTTGCATTTACATTTCAGGGTAAAAGGTATACCTATACTCGACTACCACAGGGATATTGTGAGAGCCCAACAATATTTGCACAAGAAATGGCTAGCAACCTGGCAGGGTTTACCCCACCAGGAGGTAGTCAAATTCTACTTTACGTAGATAACATTTTGCTAGCAGCCCCCACCCAGCAGCAATGCAGGGAAGATACTGTAGCGCTGTTGAAATTCTTAGCAACACAAGGACACAAAGTGAACAAAAGTAAGTTACAACTCTGGAAAAAGCAAGTTAGTACCTAGGATATGTAATATCCAATGAAGGTAGGATATTAGATGAGGATAGAAAGACAGCAATTTTACAAGCACCCAAACCAGCAACCAAGAAGGAAATTATGTCCTTCTTGGGGACAACTAATTTTTGTCAGAGTTGGATACCAAACTATGCTTTGGAATCTGCTCCACTGACTGATTTGATATACAAAACGCCAATGGCAGCAAAATATTTATTGCAATGGACACCCGAAGCAGAAACGGCTTTCTGCAGGTTGAAGCAGTTGATAACTTCTTCATTAGTTTTAGGACTCCCAAATTATCATAAACGGTTCTTTCAGACTGTAGATTGTAAACAAGGATATATGACATCAGTGCTGATGAAACAACATGGGGATAAGCAATGCCCCATAGCTTATTATTCATTACAGTTAGACCCAGTGGCGCAATCTTTGCCTCATTGTGTACAAGCAGTGGTCGCAGCTGCAATGGCAGTACAGGCCTCGGCCTCAGTGGTATTATTCCACCCTCTCACATTGAGAGTGCCTCATGCAGTTGCGATATAATTTTACTGCAAGAAAAAGTAGCATATCTCTCTCCTGCTAGACATCTTTCATGTATGATTATACTGCTGAGCCAACCTCATATGACAATTGAACGATGTACGACATTAAACCCATCAACATTACTCCCAACTCCTGTGGATGGCACACCGCACAGCTGCCTGCAGGAAATTGAACAAATAACCTTGCCTAGACAAGATCTCACGGATATGCCCTTGGATGATACCGAGGTGACATATTACGTGGATGGCTCATGCAGAAGGGTCCCTACAGGGAAGAATCTAGTGGGGTATGCAGTAGTTACAGACACTGGAATTTTAGAAGCCCAACCCTTACCACATAACTTGTCTGCACAAGCAGCAGAATTGATAGCTTTAACATGAGCTTGTACTTTAGCAAAAGACAAATGTGTAAACATATATACTGACAGTCAGTATGCTTTCTCTACAGTACATGTGTTTGCACAACAATGGAAAAATAGAGGAATGATAACATCCAGTGGCAAACCAATTAATCATGTGTAATTTATTTTAGAATTATTATAATCTATTCAGTTGCCTACTAAAGTAGCTATTTGCAAATGCGTAGCTCATACGAAACAACAGGACAGAATTTCGAAAGGTAATGCGAGAGCTGATGCAGCTGCAAAGCAAGCAGCTTCAGACTCAGAAACTTTACTTTTAAACGAGGAATTACAACCCTCTTAGATTTTAGATCTAGAAATGTTGAAAACAATGCAGACACTTACTACAAAAGCAGAAAAACAAAAATGGGAAAAACGAGGAGCAATTCTCGAAAATGGACTGTGCATCTCTAAAGAGAAGAAAACAATATTGCCATCTAATTTATTTAGATATGCAGCTTTGTTGAACCATGGGCAGTGCCATGTCTCAACAGGGGGGATGGTACAGTTAGTAAACCGAATATTCCAAACATATGGATTCACAAATTACACAAAAAAATTTTGTGCAGCTTGTCATACTTGTAACAAGCACCATGCACAAGGGGTTTAAAACTAAACAAGGAAGTTTTCCTGTACCACCGTATCCATTCCATACTATCTGTATGGACTTCATAGAGTTGAACAAATGTGAAGGGAAAAAATATTGCCTAGTCATTGTAGATATGTTTTCTAAATGGGTAGAAGCTTTTCCAACCAAAAATCCGGATGCAGCAACAGTGGCGAAAGCCCTGGTAAAGGAAGTGATTCCTAGGTTTGGCATACCGGAAAGGATTTATAGTGATAATGGCACACATTTTGTTAACCAGACAATCCAGCAACTTGGAAGATTTTTCAGAATCTCCTTGAAAAATCATTGTGCCTACCACCCACAGTCTGCAGCACTGGTGGAAAGGTACAATGGAATCCTTAAAAACAAGCTTAGGAAGCTAGTTAGTGATACCCAGAAGAATTGGATATGCTGTTTGCCTTTAGCACTGCTGAGCATGAGAACAGTTCCAAATGTAAAGGGTTGACGCCCTTCAAAATGTTTTTTGGGAGGGCATATTATGTGCCTCAGTGGAAAGCTCTCATGCCTGCAGAGAAAGAGGCTGACAGTTCATTAGCTAGTTATATGAGGAAACTGTTAACAAATAAATCTGTTTTGCAGTTTAACTTTTTTTCAGATAAAGGACAGACCAGACCGGTGGAAGCAGTTTTGGCTCCGGGGACTTGGGTGTGGCTGAAGGTGATGAAGAGGAAGAATTGGGCGAGTCCAAAGTGGGAAGGACTGTACCAGGTACTGTTGGTGACACCTACTGCGGTCAGAGTGGCTGAGAGGACGTCCAGGGTCCATTTGACGCACTGCAAACCAGTAAAGAACTTTCAACTTGATAAAAACCTTGTGACTGATACAGAACAAGGGCAAAATGGCCAAGAGTAAAGCAAGTAGAAATGCAGATCAACCCCAGAGATGTTGCATAATTATTTTGTTGAGTGTGCATTTATTAACTATAATTGTGACAATTTTCCTCTTGTTGTGGTTTCTCCTGCACTCAACCACACAAGTGAAAGTGGGAAGACGTGACAAACCATCTATAGACTGGCATCCAAATTTTAACACATACCTAGCCATGAAGCGTGTATATGCAGAGACTATGAAAATCTCAGATTGCTGGGTTTGTACAGCTATACCAACAGCATATGGAGGACTGTTAATGTTCGCTGTCCCTCTGGGGATAAATGAGACTTGGGAAAATTTGCTTTTTGACACAGGGACTGTGAGATCACAGGACAAAATAGCATTGTTTTTACCTGTCACACAGAAGGGATTTGTGTGTTTTTATAAAAATGACACTCTCCAAGTGGGTTGGAGTAATTGTAATATAACCATTTCTTATAAATGCTACATTAAAGTTAGAAATGGGGGTACTGTCTGTAATACCAACTATGATTCATATCTGAGTTCAATGAAAACAACATTGGGTGAAATACGGGAAAATCCTGTTTTAATTAAACAGTTATCTATCATAGATAAGAAAACGTTTCATGCAGGAGTGGCACGTTTTAGTACTAAAGTAGAAAATTGTTATTTTATTTGTGGGAAAAAAGCATACAAATGGCTACCTGAGAATTGGTCCGGCAGTTGTTTCTTGGGTTATCTGGTTCCGGCCATAAGACATACTGCAGAATTACCTTTGGGTAAGATAGGAAACATGAGAAATGTAGCCCGAAAACCTGAAGGTCCAGTCGAGAAGCCTGTAAATCCAGTAGGATGGATTGAAGCTGGCTGGAAAGACCATAATACCGTAAAGGACAAAGACAAATTGACTCATATGGAGTTGAGTGACAGTGTTATATCTTGGGCAGGAATACACCCAGCATATGGAGCAGTCAAATCAATCTGGGAGTTGAGGAAGCTGTTGAAACTTCTCGAAGTAATGAGTAATGCAACTTTCTCTGCCCTCGAACTGGTAACTGATGAACTGAATGCAATGAGAACTGTCGTGCTACAAAATCGGATGGCTCTTGACTTCACCCTAGCGGCAAGGGGTGGTCCGTGCGCACTTATCAAAGAAGAATGCTGTGCGTTTATTCCAGATAACAGGCATGAAATTAATAACCACGTGGAGTTAATTCAGCACGTATTGGCCATGACTGAACCAGGCCCAAACCCACTGATGGACTTTTTCCAGAATCTGTTTGGGGGGGTGGGGTTCCATCCTAATGAACATTCTGATTGCTATTTGTGTGGGTTTACTCCTATTAGGAGCATGTGTTTGTTGTGGAATTCCCTGCATGAAAAGATTAATCAAAGATTTTATTGATGTATCTGTTACTGAAACTTTGTACCAAGATATTGAGATTGAAAAATTAATCCCGGATGAAATTCTTTCTGAAGTATAGATTAAATGACTCACCTAGCTGAAAATCCTTGGTGGAAGAGGTTAGGAGACGAAATTACATTGTGCATACATCAAAATAGAATAAAAAGTATTAATAGGGGGGGTAATGTTAGACAAATATGTATTTGAATATATGTGAAGTGCTAGTTTAAAAGCAAAGTAGTATGTAATGCATTTTATTCTATTAATGATATGACAAAAAGAATGAATTCATATATAATTGCAAGAAGCTTTTGGAAACTGCAGTGTGTCTTAATGCAAATTGGCCTCTGACCCTAGCAGCTGCTAGCTCAGCAAGTTTTAATGTTTATGCTTTTCACAAGTGATTATCTGCTGGGTCAGGAAATTAAATGTGTGAAATAATGAAAATTTTCTGCTCTTTCCTGCTGGGACGATTGGCCTTGTACATGTTACTAGATAACACACAGCTGTTGGGAAAGTGTTACAGGGGAACAAAGAGGTGTATTAAAAGACTGAATCTGCTATTGTATTGCCTGGAACCTTGAAGAAGTAACTTTTACAGAAAGACATTATGACTGACCAGGTGGTTAGCAAGGTCGTATTGATACCAGAGGAAAACTTTTTAAAATATATAGCATCAGCATTATTTTATGAATAGAATACTGTAAGCTAAAGTGATGTAGATGCCCTGTGACTGACCACGTCAGTAAGATGGGCACTAGTTGAATGTAAGTAACCATAAAAATTGTGTACTTCCTGTTTCATGTCAGACAAAATTCTGTACTTGTACGTTTTTTGCCTCCTGGTGTACACTAGTAAACTTTTGAACCTGAACCTCTTGTGTATTGATCTTTTATTTTATTTAAGAGCTACCTGGTAGGAAAAGACCTGAAAAAGGTGGACCTTTGAGTTTTCCATAAATATTCCCTGTGTGTAAGCCACTGTTGCCTGATGGAAAAATGCAAACAGATTCAAACATTTGCCTATTATACAAGGCTCTCTTTAGATCTCTGTACTGATTGCATGCACAGCAGATAGCAATGGAGGCTGTCACAAATAACTGAATTAAAAAACGTGCATTGATATAGAAAGTATATATGTAATATGAACTATTAGATTTAACCACAGTGCTAGAAAGAAGCTACACATTTCTGTCCACACAATAGTGAGCTTTGCAATATGACTGCTTCTTTGACAACAACACTGTTGCCATCATGTAGGACACACATTGTCCCATAATTTGAACTGCAGTCTATCTGTGTAGGTATGCTATACAAGTCAGTATTCAATGCTCATGCCACAGGAGCACTCACAGCATGACATGCCCCAAACAAATATTTTGTTGAAAGTCAATCACAACCAAGGAGGATATATCACTGTCTAACATAAAAATGGATACAAATAACAGGATACACTGGTGTTTATTTAATGTCAGTACATTCATATAATGTTGCCTTTGTCAGTAATTGAGCAGCAAGTCATGTGACCATATTGATTAATGAGATGTGGGTGATGCTAAAGCGCCACAGTGGAAGTCTTAACACTAGCATGACATTCCACTTCTGCTAACTTATTACATCAAATGTATGCGTGATAAATAATCCCTAAGATGAATGGGATGGTGGCAGTCTCTCACACTGTAAAGGGACATGTTATAATTGTGGAGGATGCCATTCATTCATTACAGTGTAAGACCCAACAATGCTAACAAGCACTAAATGTGGATGTTGAACACATGAGCATTTGGCAACAGAAAATACATGATATTGTACAGGATTAATGCACCACTGTTGAAGTGTCACTACATTTGTGAGATATGTTGATATGTGAAGGCCTAAAACATGTTATTGCAGCAAGGGATGTGTGTGCCTGCAATTGCTGTAGTAAGTCAACACCTGATTGCATGTCATCTCATTCCCTTGTACCAAAGAATAACACATCCTACATATGTTATGTAAGGAAAATGTAATCATGTGTCATCAATACTCTGAATATAATCTTTCCTATGTAAAAAATTGTCATAGTTGTAATAATAGGAATCATCATCTATAAGTGTTAAAAGCAAATCTGGTTGACAGGAGTGTAAAAAACATGTACAGTCACAATAAGACTTACACAAAGCTGTCTGAGCAGTAATAGATAGATTTAAACTAAGCATTAGTGCTTGAATCAAAAGTGCCACACAACATGGTACAAGTGAAATGGTGCACAGTTGGATGAATGACATCACCACTGTTTGTTAACTGAATGTTTATGCTAAAACGTGTCTGAAGTGCACAACAGCACTGTACAGATACACATCATATATGTATTTGAAGAATAATATACATAGCATGAGGATGAAAGACATACTCAAAAGTGGCCTCAAGCATCCTATATATGTAGTTACAGAATGTACAAAGCAGAGTAAAAAGTCATGCAACACAGGAGAACTTGCATTCCATATGTGACGAACTTCAGGTATATTAGCATTATGTAATCATTGTGTGGTCAAAAAGTTATTTTCCTTGTGGATTCTAGGATTTGCTAGTGTTACAGAGTGCCACTGTAATTCAATCTGCTAATAAGAAGTATACATAAAGGTGTTTGTGAGGTGGCCATCAGTATATCACAGTAATACTATTCAAGCAGTGATGGAATCAAACCACCAGCCTATCTACTTATACCAGCTACACAGCACATTACCACCATCTGGTTCCACAGGAAAATAATACATATGAGGCATACAGCATCTATGAAGCGATTACATCAGCAATGTATTGTCAACGGATGCATCTGGTAACATTAGCTTTACAGCCATCCGGGGTTGTAAAAGTTGCCAAAGCAAATGTGGGTAAGTCAATCATGAATTCATTGATCATCACCTTGTAGAAGTTAAGCATTGCTGTTTTCAAACATTTTGCTCATCTAGTTACACAGTCTAGAGAATAGTGAAGGATGTGTAAGCACCACAGGAGAAGTCTGTCATTTAAATAGCGACAGCTCACTTGTGAAAGAATGACCTCATCAGTTTGTTGAACCAGTGGTGTAGGCAGTCAATACAATTTTGTAATTGTGTGCTCTTACTGATGCCACACAAAACACCCGCCCTCTGAAAAATAAGAACGTTCTCCACTACCCCACTTAGGAATGTATCACTTTCCCTCTAAAATCATGAAATGGAGATTTTTTTTAATCCATAACACTCTTATTTGAAGCATTAATTTGCATATTTGTGTACAGAGTATTGCCTAAAAAAAATGTTTTCTTTATGTAATGCCTAGAAGATTGTACTCATTAGAGTGCAAGCAGTATGAATAGGTGGGCTTAGGAAATGGTGGAGTCATCTATCGATTTAAAACATTCACCCAGAGTATAGGTTGATTGAGCACATGCTCACCAAAATGTGAACACCTCCACTCACTCACTCACTCACTCACTCACTCACTCACTCACTCACTCACTCACTCACTCACTCACTCACTCAAAGTCATCCATGTTGGACATTGAACCTCTTACTTACCTAGTTACATAATTTAGACAGTAGTGAATTAATCTGAAGCACTGCAGGAAAAGTGTGGATGTTAATGAGAGAGTGCACTTTTGTCAGGATGACCTCTTCAGTGTGTTCCAGAGAAGATGTTCCATCTAAAAGTGGGAAATGTTCTATATGGGCAGAAATTCACACAATTGCAGATAAATATGTAACAGGAATATGAAATGCCATGAGGTAATAAACTGACATACAATTGTAATTAAACCCATGACACAATGCAAAAAATCAGGTTACAAACATTTATTTCTGCAAACCACATAGGAACTACTATTTTAGTACATCCAGAAGACTAAGAACTGTTACCTAAACTGTTCTACAGTACTACTTTTATTCTGCATTTATTCTGTATTCCCTTACCACAGTGGATTTAAGCAAATTTGTGCAAAAGTAACTGAAGCATTGCAGATTAAATGGACATCTTCATATTTTGCAATAAGAAGTTAAACAGTATTCATTGCCATTCAGCAATGCTGCACTAAGCCAAGCTCTGCACAAATGTCGAGGGCTTAAAATGAAGGCTTTTCCATGGGTCATTTCTAGCCGCGTGTGTTGTGTGTGAATCTATTTTTTGACCAAATTAAATGTGTGAAAAAGGGGTTGATAGGACGGTGGTAAAAATCAGCTTGTCAGGTAGAGGTTATGACACAGGGGAATGCATACAGGAATTTGTAGGCGGGACATGGAAGAGCAACATAGCAATCCACTTCTCCACAGCATAAATGCCCAGTTGTACACACAGTCTCATGACTTTGTAGAGTCACTACACAATTGCTGGGTGTCAATAACAGATCAATGTTGTAAGGCCAAATGAACCAAATCCATTGTGTCAAGATGACACATAGTCAAAGTGGAGAGTTATTATGGGCAACATTTTTTTTTCTGGTGACAGGCATTTATTTATTTATTTTTTATTTTTGTGGGAGAGGAGAGGAATTTTGGGAAAGGTGCTTAGGAATGAAAGGATTAGGTGGGTAGGGGAAACATGTACTGACATACAGAACATGCAATACAGAGAGGGTTGGTGATGCAATCAAATGGTTGTTGAACACCATGACTGGGGGTAGGGGACACCAGAGGTGCACACACATCCCGCTAGAGAACAATGAGAATCGATCTGTAACCCTCAGAACTGTCATTACTGTCTCCAGCAGTAGATCCTTAGCTCAGTAGCAGATGTGAAATTGCCTTAGCAAGGTGAAGCAGGACCTTTTTGATCCTGCCAATACATGCACCGAGACTCCCCTCAATTATATCCTCCTCCAGACCTGTGAGATCCTGCCAAAATTACCACCTCCACTACTATTACTGCTCTAGGATGGTGCCACTGTATGAACAGCTGGGGCAAAGCCACTTGACACACTTGGAGCAGGTAGGGTGAGGGTTCTGAAGGCAACACTGACAGGTTGTAATCCTGAAGTGCTGAATGTCTCTCCTGCCATCTGTTAAGGTATGGTGGGCTGAGTGCCATTGGCCGGTGTACCTCACTCTGCTGTTGATTATTAATTTTATGCAGCAAGGGTTTGCAAACAACACATTGTTAATACATTATATGTGTCCCAACAAAAAGTGAGAGAAACAGTGGGGAGAGACAAAGAAAAGAGATAATTTGATATGTGGTATGTCATAGTACTGTATTCATTTAAATAAAATTGTTTAACAATTTATAAACAGTTATGATAATTTACAATTGTATACCACCTTTGCCAATTTATAAACAGTTATGATGATTTACAATTGCATGCCACCGTTGTCACATCCATATGGAAAGGTTATTATGTGCTATAAAAGAAACAAATTTTACTACTATGATATAAGAAGGATAAGTCTTTATTTTTCTATGATGGACAGAAAATATGCATTCTATTTAATAATTGTAAATAGCATAATTTCATTCTTCCTTACATATTGCTATTAATATTTTTATAAATATTTATACAGTAATAACAAGTAATTGCAGCTTCTGGGTACTAACCCATACATAGTTAAGCTAGTGTTCTCATTGTCTAATGCACATGGCAAGAGGTATTGCAGAAGGCATGCATGCCTGAGATAAAGGATGAGGTGTGCCTCTTTAAGATGCTAGTGCCAAAGAGAATGAAAATAAAATGAAAGTGTACATTTGTACTCCTTGGCACTAGGCCTCTCCTAGTGTACCCCACAGTTCGCAGCTATACAGTACAAAAAGAAAGAAAATATATATGACAGCATAATGAGTACCTGCAATGGCTGGCTAGATCATTAATGCCATATAATTGATAGGTTATGTGTCAGTATACTTACAAAATGGGGGGGGGGCATTCCTAGTCCTAATTTCAGCCTCCCATCATCTTAGGAGGTCCTGTATGTGCTTCTTAAGGTCACTATAGCAGTGCTGATATTGTTCCCCCTTGCATGGAATGCCTGTTGTTTTGGATATAGCCTTGGCTAAATTATTCCAAGCCTCAGCCTTGTATTGAGACCCAGTATAATTCCCCTGTAGCAGCCTACAGCCGTAGCATTTCACAAAGAATGCCACAAGTTTCCTGGACTCCTCAACACCCCTCCTTTGTGTTATAAATCTAGCACCATACTCTCCCTTGCCACCCATGTCTGCAAATGTCAGGCTTACTAAATATGTCTAACTGGTGCCCAGTTCAGATCTTGCATATTACTGGTATTGTGCAAAGATGCTCAGCCATGCCAACTGTATTGTCGCAACTGAAAGCAGATGGATTCCTTGGCAGCCAGATTATATTATATAGCAGTTAAGGATTGAAACATGGCATTAAGCTTTGCCATTGGTGATGCTTAACCCATTAATACTGGTTAAATGATGGAATGCTTAATGGTATGGCTTTGAAGAGTGCAGTTTGGAAGGAGAAATATGATCAGTTATGACATATTATCATGTTGGAGCTTACACAAAGTTAAAATATTTGTGTAACAGTTGGAAATCTAACCCATGGGATAAAGGATATAAAACATGTAAGTTGCTTTATTAGCTGACACTGACATTTCCATAGAACTATCTTTCTATCATGGAAATTAGACATGGTAATTTTAGAATGAACTGAGCTATAGTTACAGATGTCTATATGTGTGTTATTGTAATTCTTTCTTGGAATGTATTCCTCTGTAAAAGTCATTATTTCTGTTTGTAAATATACGTAGATGATGCAGTTAAATATGCTGATTAATAGAGATTGGTTTATGTTACACACATACATCACAAGACTTAACTGTCCTAAAGACATAGTTGGGCTATGTGATGGGTCATGATGATTTTAACAAAAGTATTGTGTCCATCATTAATATCAAAGTGAATTTTATATTAAATATAATTATTGTATTGTCTAGGAAATTGGATACACATGAGCTTTAGGTTATATGTAAAACATGAGTGTTATATGTGAAATAGAAAAGCTTTATTATGCTAGGATTACTGATCCAGTGCTTGAAAACAGGTTTAGCATTATCAATTTTTTTTTTGTGTTACAGTGCTTGAAAAACCAGGTTTAACATTATCACTTTTCTTTAGTGTTACAGTCCTAAGCAGACTGTTGTGAGAAATGAGCTATTTCCACCCTTTGTAAGGAATACCTTGTAGGTAGAGTTGAACCCTTAATAATTTGGTATGTTCTTTATTTAAGATCACTAGCCTTATACATTGTGCCACACAGATAACTCCATGATAGGTGGAATTTCTTCTCACATTACTATCCAGAGTACTGAAAAAAGTGCATTGTTTACAGGCATATTTGTGGTACCTAATGCAGCCTAAACTACATTTTTTACTTTTTTTCCTTAGATTGTGAACCATGTTTGTGTGCTTCTAAGCAAAGTGCAAATGAATCTTAAAAAGAAGAAAAAATGACATATTGTGAAAAATTGCAATGTAATCACTACACAAGTTAACAATGCTTCACGGGCCTTGTTTCTCTCATTTCACTTTAGTTACAGCTTGTACCACAGAATTTGGCAACTGTGAGATGGATTTTATGAAATAAGTACAATCCCTTTTGCAGAGGGTCATGCAATGATGCCAGGCATATTTGCTCTACCTAAGGAAGCCTAAGCTAAACTTTTCACTTTTTCCTTAGGTAAAGAACCCTGTTTGTGTACTGCTGAGTGGAGGGCAAATTGAAAAGACATTAGAAAATGAATATATGATAGAGAAAAATACAGAAAGCAAATTAAATGCACTGCATGGGTATATGCAATGACCAGAGCAAGAAGTACATTCAAGTGAAAAATCATTCCTTCTCACTTCTCCTTGCAACTTCAGACATCTACTTTGTGGAACACATTATCGGATTTGTAGTTAATGACAAATAATGTGAAAGTGGTCAGACTAATAATCACATGTTGTCAGCAATAGTGACAACAATTTATTTGTAAACAGCAACATAGCAACATGTGATTAAATATATATTTAGACAACCCCATGTAAAAGAATCATTAAAGGGATTTGAACCATGCAATACACGTCCTTTCATTTTAAACTCACTGTACTTACAACTTGCACCACAGAGAAAGTTAACCACAAGGTACGTTTTCTTCTGAGTACAATCCATAGTGCTGACAGCCTTACAATGCCAGCAGGCTAGTTTGCTCTAGCTAAGGCAGCATAAACTAATTTCTTCACTTTTTTCCTTAAGCTGTGAAAGTGACTTTTGCACTGCCAAGTGTTGTGCAAATGCAGAGGGCAATATATATAGAAGCATTCAGACTTTTGGGGATAACAATGTGAAGACACGTTAAATAATTCAATGTATATATGTTGCAATGAGTACAGCTAATAATGCATTACAGTGATACACTCATCCATCTCACAACTCATTCCCACATCAGTACTATCATGTGTCTCACAGTATCAACACTTTAGATAATGTCATAGTAATGGAGAAGAGCGCAGGAAACAGCAGAAATGCTTACATCATTCAGACAGCACACACATTTAATATTTATGTAATTTCAAATTACTTATCTGTCTGTCCCTTTTAGTCAATCCTGACCTAATGTGAGTTCCCCACATCAGCACATTCATACAACAAAATGAGTGTGAGGATTTAGTATAAACTCTCTCAGTCAAATGATTGGGGAACAGGTTTTGAACCCTGCATCAGCTATACTGTTTCTTTATGCTGAATGCCTTTACACAGTATGCCATAGAGATCGCAGAGTAACAGCTTTAATTTATTCAGATGGTATTGTTCAGAATGCTGAGTAAAGTGCAACAATGCCAGTCTTCATTGCACTATTGATGGCAGTTCAAACAAAATTTCTAAGTTTTCACCTTTGGTAGTGAAATGCAGTTCATTCCTATTGAACTGTACCAGTCAACAGTGTGCAGTGCCAAATGGCATACAAATAATGCAAGAAAAAACAAACTGCATAGATCATGTTACACCAAATGTATGTTATAACAGGGACCTGCATGGATTCGAACCCTCAAACTAGGGTAATGAAAGTGATCACTTCACTCCATTTGCCAGGGTTGCCACAGACAAAAATATATTGGCACACTGAAAAAGAGTTTATATGTAATGATAACGTGACATTGTATCAAGTCACATTGAACGTGCAAAAGAAACAAGTTATGAAAGTTGTAATTTCACATTGGGACTGTGAAAACCTGGAAGATGTGGATATTGAAAACAGTTAGCATAGCCTGAACTCATACAAAATTAAACAAAGACTGCAAACACTGCAGCTGTATCACTTTCTTTTTGTGTGCTGCAAGTCTATTCTGATGTCGTTATATACACTGCTACAGTATTCCAAACTATATGGGATTCCCTGCCGCAGTAGCCTGACATCTGGACACATCTGGACAGTCTTCCAAAGACTTCTGAATTTAAAAGGTTTGCTGAACATCACCATATGCTTCCTGGGTAACACAAGGCGTGAAGGTGATGTTCAGGCCTACCAAGACAGAACTTCTTTGCCACTGTTCTGAATGTGCCTTTTATACCATTGGTTTGTTTACCTGAGTCTATTTTCTGCTAGTTGAATGCATTTACATTCTCCAGTGACTTCCTATGCCTGTTTTCTGTTTTTGCAATTTAAGTGCCCTGTTGGGGATTTTGTTTTTTCTCGTTTTTTTGTGTTCCTTGGGGTTAATGTGCCAAAGGTGGTTAATGTCTATTACTCTGTCTACTTTTTTCCCCTTTCCACAAACTGACAGAGGGTGCTGCATAATCTGGACATGCATAGGCAACTTAAAGTTTATTTGGATATGACCAAGGCTATTAGAAAATTGGATCAGTTATTTCTTTCTTTTCATCCTAGGTATTTGGGCTTGCTGCATCCAAGCAAACTATTTCCTCTTGGTTTTCTAAGACTATTTCCTTTTGTTACATGTTTCATAGTGCGAACCTTCCTTTTTCAATTAAGGCTCATTCTACTAGAGCTGTGGATTCTTCTGGTGCTTTTTTCAAAGGCTTAGATACTAATTCTATTCTTGACTTCTGTGAGTACCTTTATCAAGCATGACAATTTGGATGATATCTCTAGAGCTAGGGCTGGTCTTGCTAGTTCAGTTCTTCATGTGTTTTTAGGGGACTCTTCTGTCCCTTCCTCCTCCCAAGTTTCCTGTTGAGCTTTGGCACTCTTCCATATAGTTAGAACCACTGCAGTAGTGAATGTAAGGACATAGTACAGTTGTGTAAAATCTTACCATAATGGTAGATGTCCTTGCTTTCACTGCTGCAGTATTCACTCCCTCCCTCCAATTCCCTGGATCTTTGCTTTCCTGGATATACATATTACCTCTTGGGTTCCTTGGACTGGTGTTCCTCCTGGGGGAATCAGTTCTGTTTAGGTAGGTGCCTGAATGTCACCTTTATGCCCTACATTACACAGGGAGCATATGGTGAAGTTCAGCATACCTTTTAAATTCAGAAGTCTTTGGAAGACTGGCCAGACGTTAGGCTTTCAAGGCAGAGAATCCCCTATAGTTAGGAATACTGCAGCAGTGAAGGCAAGGACATCTACCGTTATAGTAAGATTTTACACACAACTGTACTTTTTATTACCATATGTTATCTTTACCAGTGCTTAAAGTACTCCATTTAATATGAACAGCATTTCTTACTAAGAGGCAGTACCTGTGGCCATTAAAGCCAGCATTTGAATATTTGGACTATCACTCTCCTAAATCACTCAATGTACTTTCCAACTTTTTGACAAGTCTCTTCTCCTTGACACAGCCTCAGTAGGTGTACATCAAAGAAGGGAGATTGTGAAAGCTGATTGTTCCAGATGCCAGAGTTATCATAGACATCTGCAAGCAATTGACAGTGAACACATGCTAGGGCATGTGCATGTAATCATGGAGATCCTCACACCATATTTACATTCCCTACACTTAGTGCAGTTTTTGGTATTCAGGAACAGTAATGATGCCATACCACATTTGCATACCCCTTTTGCTGACGGAGCTGACTCTGTACTGTATAAAGGTAATCATGTAGCTAATACCCATGTTTTTATTTTATCCCTCTCTTTTCCCATAACCACCTCTGCATTTCAAATATTATGCTACCGAATACTTCATGACAATTTTTTTTAGTTTATATGTCATTTGGTGTTTGCACAGTTGGTTATTGCACATGATTGTATTGTAACTGGGTCTAATTTAAATGCTCATAGTTGTAGAACATTGAACCACACATCATCAAGGATGAGATGATCGATGTTCTACAACATCAAACATGAAAGTAGACTAAATTAAAAAAGATAAAAACTCTGCTTGTAAGTTTTTGCAGGGGGGCAAGCCCTCCGTGCACCCCCACATGTGGGTCTGCACCCCTCACACCCCATACTACTTAAATATACCAACTCCAATATCACACTATAGTGATGAGAATGGTAAATTTCCCATTCTGTGCCATTCTCTTCACTGTAGTGAGATCTTGGAGTTTGTATATTTTAATATTAGGGGGTGTGGGAAACATGAAATGAGAAATTTTCACATTTTAGTTTTTTTTTTTTTTTTGAGTTTGCTATTGCAGAACTTCAGTCGTCTGGTCATCAATGATCAGAGGTGCAATGTTCTGCAATTTTGATACTTTGAAGGGGACCCATTGTAACCATATAAGAAGGTCTGGCATTTTTACCTGTGTTAGACGTAAAAGAAAAAATGTGTTCTTTTTGTGGGTTGCTACCTGACTGACCTCCACAGCAATGGATACAGCAATTATAACAGTTTAGTGTTACTTATTTATAATTGTTATTGTTAATGCTGCAATGTCCTGCATCACCTTTGGGTGGAACTGCCACAGGGAATGGGGCCTGTCCCCCTTGGGTGTGGGCATGGATAGGAGCCCATCACCCGCAACAGGTTCCGGGGTATGGTGCGCAGTGCCATCCGCTCACAGTTGGATAGAGGGTTGGGCCAGATCAAGGGCCACCTGGCGCACCTCGAGGAGCAGGCTGCCCCTATTGTCCAGCCCCCAGCACAGCCACCTTCAGGGCCAGGAAGGTGCAGTGTTGTCTGCCCATGGGTGGGATCTCAGTCATACTGTATCCATTTAGGGGCTCATAGGACTCTGATTCCCAACCACCCTCCCTGTCCAAGATGTTTACCCCACCCATGTGTCATATACCATGCCGTCTGCTGTCTTGTGTGCCTTGTCTGTCTGCAAATGCAACCTTATCCTACCCAACCTTCCTCCCCAAACATACCTACAGCCCTTCCCCAACATCCCACTCTCACCTTAACAAATAAAAATAAGGTTATCTGTCCCACAAAAAAAATCATTGACCCATATATAGCTCTACATTTCAACCCCATGTCCAGTGGTGTCAATCAATCTACCCTCAAATTACTCTACAAATGCATTTTGCTAACACCTCTCCCTGTGGGGTGTGTGGCTGTAAATTCCAAATTTTCAACATCAGTCACAGCTCTTGCTGCTGAAGAAATGTAGAGCTATGGTCCTTTCCTACACCCGTCCTGCACATCCCTAGCTGCTTTTCCTAATATTTTACCCCCGATTGCCCCCATTTCATCACTTTCCTATCATCCTTTTTTCTTTACTTTATTTAAAATTAGCACGGGTTTAAGTGGGAATAAGTGGCACTAAGCACTGCTAAGAGAACTTAAGCATCTCTTAGCATCGCTTAGCTTTGCGCAAAATCACAACAACCTGCTTACAATTGCTTAAAAGTGCTTTAACCACTCTGTCTTAATCAGCCCTTCTTCTGCCCAGCAACAAAATAATCAGCCCTGCCAAGTGGCAAACACAGGACCCTATGCACTCCAGTCACAGTAGCTACCACTATTCCACATGAGCTGTGAGAACTAATAATGCTTCAGTAAATATATAAATATATCATGCAGGCTGGTCATCCAACATTAGGGTAAAATCTGTGGAATTAGTAATGCTATATACACACACACATACACACACACACACACACGTATATATATATATATATATATATATATATATATATATATATATATATATATAGATATATATATATATATATATATATATGTATATATATATATATACACTCAACCTCTTAGTGCAAGACATCTGCACAAAACCTGACAAAGTGAGGGGACAAAGGCCAAAAAATAGGGACATATTTTAAATATGGATTTTATAACAGAACAAAAATATGAGCCACACATCTGGACAATGTATGAAAATCTGAACAGTGGAGAGGTATGAGTGCTGTTATGTAACAGAAAGGAAAAAACACTGATAGCTGACAACCATTTCACCCAGCACCTTCTGAACTACAGTCAGACCAACATAACACTACACTAAATCAGCTCTGGGGAATTACTGTAGGGAAAAACAGACATTGGTAAGAAATTGTCTACCCACAACCATTTGCACCACAGTCACAGCACTACACCAGTAAGTCAACTGACCTCTAGAGTATAATGACTGTTTGAACAAATATATCCTCATTGCCAGTCACACACTACCCCTACATATACTGCCCGAAGTCACAATGTTCTTGGAATCCTGAGGTTATGGGACATGTCTCAGTCTACCCCTACAAACATATACAGCTGATAGACCACCAGCAACTGTAGCAGCATGCAGAGTCAGATAGAAAAGGATCTATGACACTCACATCTGCCCCTCTCCCTACTCAGCCCAACATACATTTACACACTACACTGCTACACAACTTTGACAGTCTGCTAACAATGGCCAGACATATCTAACTCTCAACTGTACAGATTTCCACAGAATGTTCAGGGTGTGGGACCATATTTATGGTCACTGCCGCATAACATTTCTGGTATTCTACTAAATCACTGGGATGATATCAGGAGTGAAGTCACTAAATAATGATATACCATACCTCTGAACCTCTTAGTGCAAGACATCCGGACAAAGCCTGACATACTTGTGGACAGAGGACCAAAAATAGGGACATATCTTAAATAATGATGTTATAAACTGAAAAAGTTGCTTGAGTTACAGAGTTTGTTGTAACATTACTTTACTGAAGGATATGAAGTCTGAAACACAAATGGATGTCATCATTTAGTGACTTTAATCCTCAGATTATCCTACTGATTTGCCAAAAACAAAAATTGTCTGAGGAACAGACCAAACATAAGAGTCAAACCTCTGGACATTCTGAGGAAATCTGTACAGATGAGAAGTATGTCACACTGTCAGACTTCAAATCACACAAAAAATGCATGTCCAAATAAACCCTGTTAATCTAGCAATTTTCTAACTGTATAAAACCAATACTTATAATATGTCCCTAATTTTAAAACTTTCTCCCCATTTTCTTGGGCTTTCTCCACATTTCTTGTTCTAAGAGGTATTTCTACCTATCCTCCATGATGCTGCAGCTTCCACACCTCCATAATGTCATCCTCAGAGGAAAGGAATAGGGGCAAGGCCCATATGAAGAACTTAATTATAGCAGGGTGTTGCCATGCCATTGGTTAATGGAAAGACAACATAGCTGTTCTGGACCCAGTTAGCAACTGGGAGACACCATTTGGTGCACAGACAATCACGTGTTCATGAGTATTACCCACAAAAGGCAAGCTGCTGCCTATGAAAAATAGGTCTGAACCTTTCTATGTAAAGACAGACTGTGACTACAGAACCTACATGTCCGCATTACTGTGAGAAAGCTCTCCAACACTATAACAGGTATGTCAAACAATTAAGCATGTAATGGAATGCAGAAGGGAGTATGCATGAATGGAAAATAGGAAGTTAAGGTCTCAACAATACTTGCTGGGCTTACATGTTGCTGTCCAGCACCTATGACCATCCCTGCTGGCTCTGTCTGCAGTGACATAGATCACAGCTCTGGCCACTGAGTCACCCCAGCAAATGTCAGCTCACATATGACTACTATTGGAGTGTCTGTTGTACAATGCTGACGGTGACACTGCCAGGCCAGCTACCTGGGATGTTGTAAATATTCATATATCACTTGTGAATGCTACATATGCTTGAGTTACACAGGTAAAATACCTATATAGGGTATGTGGATAGTAAACAACTGGCTCAGAAGTGTGTGTTGAGCTGTATGTTATATACTGAGCTCATACCTTTCAACTGTCCAGAGTTTTACAGACTGAACACATGTTTGCCTCATATTTGTAGTCATTTTCTCATACAGATGTGTTTTGTCTGGCAAATCAGTAAAATCTGAAATCATAACATAATAGGAAACATTTGAATGTCAGATGTCATATCCTTCAGAGTTCTCCCATGAATGCAAAACCTATTTTGCTATCAACTGTCTAAGTGTGTTACAGCAATATTTATAAAGTGTCACTATTTTTTGGCCTTTGCCCCCCATTGATGTGTGCCTTTGTCCGGATGTCTTGCTCTAACAGATTGAGAGGTATGACTGTGCTGCAAGAGTGTAAACATAGTCCCCCGGATTCAGTAAACTTACATGCAGGAATAGTTTATTCCTACATGGAAGTGACCATTTAGAAGAAGCACAGCAGCACCATGCATAGTAATGAAGGCGCACTGCCTCAGCTCCTAAATGGACATGGAGAGTGGACAAGTGCAGGGGGCATGTCTGAGAGCAGAGCTCTCACAATATACATGCCCCCGCAGTCAAGAACTACAATTCAGCAATTTACAATGAGCGAGACTGCTCATAGGGGGTTGCATACCCCCAGTAACACCCCCTCAAGTTTATAAGAGCAATATTTAAAATATAATAATATAAACAATTTATTTTTTTTATCAGATTAAATTTAACCATAGGTGCGCGGGTTTGCCCATTGCTTAGCTAAGAATACTGCAGCTTAAATGGCACAAGAAGATAAATATCAAGATACATGCAAATGAAGCAGTATTGCAATATTGTCGTGGTCAGAGCATTTGCTTTACAAGAAGTCATTCCCGTTTCGAGTCTCACTCCAGTAAATTCCATTATCCATGTCAAATCACTTTATGAACAATATTTCTTGTTGTACAACCTACTAGTTAACATATATTTGTGAAATGGAGTACTGTATTAAATGCAGATGTGAGGTGTAATTGTAATAATGTTGTAAAATCCACAGATAAACACAAGTGCCCCATACAGTATACGTACACATGAATCAGGGATACAAATCAAAGGTATAATGTATAATGAATGATAAATCCATACAGTGT
Organism: Protopterus annectens; assembly: GCF_019279795.1. Classification (NCBI taxonomy): domain Eukaryota; kingdom Metazoa; phylum Chordata; order Ceratodontiformes; family Protopteridae; genus Protopterus; species Protopterus annectens. The sequence continues at coordinate 1,601,012,635 of NC_056735.1, read as the reverse complement.
CCAAATCCACCATCTTCCCAAGAACCATTTTACATATCTGTCTAAATTATTGCAGGGGTAAGTGGGAATAAACACTATTAAGCAGTAGTAAGTGGGAATAAGCACATTTAAACAGCAGTAAGCGGGTTTAAGCCTGTTTGCATGGAGGTAAGCAATGCGTACACAGGTTAAGCAATACTGAAGCTTACCATCTGTAAGCATATTTAACTGGAGGTTAGCATTGCTTACCATTGCGCAAACCCATGCAAACCCACTTATAATTGCTTAAAAGTGCCTTAATCGCTCTGTATCCAACAGCCGCTGTTCTGCCCAGCAACAAAATAATCAGCCCTTGCAGGGTCTTGAACCCAGGACCCTGTACACTGCAGTCACAGTAGCTAACCAGTAATCCATCACGGCAGTACATACGAATGAGGTATCACCAAACAGATCCTCACTATAGGAAAATCAAATTTAACATAGGAAAGGAATCTATATATAGTTTTATGTTGTATAACCTACTACATAACTTACATATGTGAACTGGCGTACTGCATTAATATGTGAGGTGTCATTGTAATAAATTGTTGAAATCACCTAATAAACACAAGAATCCCATACAGTGTGTGTACACATCAATCATGGATAGCAAACACATATATAACATGTAATGAATAATAAATCAATGCCAAACAGCAAATAATATGCAAATTAAAAAATTAAGCAATGCTAAGCATTGCACAGCCCTGTTTACCAGGTGTAAGTAATGTGTAGGCCAGCTAAATCAGTTTGCCCATTGTTATACACCTTTAAGCAATACCATCCTTAGGTAAACAGGTTTGCCATAGCTTAGCATTTTCAAAATTGTCCAGTCATGGCAAAGTGCAGAACATAGGCCCTATTTAAACCCAACAGGTGGGAATAAATCTCATAACTGGTTGCAGCATCCTCCTGCAGGCACTATGACCAGTGTGGGAGAAGGAATGCGCTTCCGGGCACAGCGCTGGGGCATCCAGGAGTCCAAAGTCATGGCAGGGCTCCTTCTTAAAGACCATGACCAGAGACTGCTGCAGGGCCAGTACCAGGGTTCCCAATATAAAGTGGAAGCTAGGGACAGTCTCGCCCATGACCTCACCAGTACCACTGGCATACCTTGAACTGGTGAGCAGGTCAGGCATCACTATGCCAACCTGAAGTGGAGAAAGAGGGAGATCTTGGATCAGTGGATCCAAGAGGCTAGGCAGACGGGTGATGTCCCAGCCATGTGTGAGTATCAGTCTACTACCTGTTAAGTAATTGCCAGCTCATGTATATTATGGATAGGTATGGCTAAATATTCCTCTTATGTCTTTGACAGTGGCAGATGAGCGGGATGTGAACCGGGAAGCCCATGCCTGTAGATTGCAGAGGTTGTGTCACGAGGCAGGTTAGTAATACTCTTGCATGTACTGTCATAAGAAATAAATCTAAAAGTAGTAGAAAGATAATTGCCAGTATAAAACCTGTATTGTGTATGGCATGTAGTGAATACACCAAACAATATGGCAGGAAGAGTCTCATATAAATTGTATGTAAATAAAAGGTTAACAGCCTGACAATAAAGGTCTAACTGCTGGACTGCTTGTGTTTACTCTGGTATCATATGGTAATGTAGTGTTGCAATCTCTTAACAGTACTGTTGTATTAAGGACTGTTACCCACACTGTGCTACATAAATAAAATCTGTAGGAATGTCTGTATATGACTGTTGTAATCACAAGAGGTCATATTGTACAACTGAGAGAGACTTAGACAGAAAACAGTGAAAAGATAGACAACATAATCCAACTAGCACACTCAACTGAGACGTGAACTGTTGTCTTTTTACCACACACAGCCATGGTTTGAATCCTGAGAGTGGTAGTAAGCTGTATGCAGAATCATACCCCAAAACTGTACAGCTTTGTCCAGAATGTCCAGTTAATTGGCCCATATCCACTGCCTGTCCCCCTGGCAAATCAGTGGGATGATCCCAGAAGTTTAGGCAGCAAATAATGACATACAACTGATTGTCAGACATTATAACTGACAGAAATATATCTATAAGAACAAACCTGTCACTCTAGTAACTCACCAAAATGTTATGAGAGTAATAAGCAAAGTATGTCGCATCTCCACCTCCATGTTGTGAAGTTATGACCAGAGTGTGTGCAGTAACAGAGTGAGATGTATGTGCATAATAATAATGTGGAATCTGGTAATATGTGTGGCAACATTCAGGTAGTGCTAACAAACATTGCCCCCACAGGTCTGTTGGATATGAAAACTGTGTCTATTAATAAAAGATTGAAATCCTGGACTGGTACTGTTTACTCTGGTATTGTATGGCATTGTTAGTGTTGCGGTTTCTCTGAATAATAAGGTATTACTCATCACTGTCATCCACACTGTTCCACATAATAAAACTGTCTAGGAAACCCTATATAAGAGTGTTGTAATTACAAGGTCAGATTGTAAAACCATGGGAGACTTATAGACAGAAATCAGAAAAGAGATACACAGCAGTATCTATATAGCACACTCAACTGTTATGTGCACTGTTTTATTTTAAGCAGACCCAGACATGGTTCGAATTCTGGAAGTGGTAGTAAGCTGTATGCAGAATCATACCCCTCAACTGTACAGATTTCTCCAGAATGCCCAGTTAATTGGCCCATATCTGCTGGCTGTTATCCTGTCCCCCTGGCATATCAGCGTGCTAATCTCTGACATGTAGGTAGCATTTAATGTCATATAACTGACTGTCAGGCCTATAAATATTTGAAAAATGTCTGTGAAAACAAACCTGTCGCACAACTTACCAAAGGTTTGTGAGGGCAATAGTCAAAATATGTCCCAATTTCACCTGCATGTTGTCAAGACATGCCCAGAGTGTGTGCAATAAGAGATGGCGAAGTATGTGCATAACATCAACCTGGAATCTGGGAATATGCATAGAAACAGTCAGGTAGTGTTAACAAACAATACCTCCATAAGTGTACCAGGTAAGAGGTGTATACAGCAGGTAAAATTCAGTTCATGTATATAGTTGTCTACATCCATACCACGGTCCAAACTAAGGCCATAGAGTAGTGTAATAATACCTGTAAGGTACAGATAACAATACTGACTAGGAAAGTAATGAGAACTACAGGGATATACAAGTTGTCAATTGACACCCCCCTCACCACCACCATATCTGCAACAATAAACTAAATACACAACTCAATCGGTATGTGCACTATTAAATCTACTGTTGGGACATATGCCCTATTGTTTGATAAATATTGAAATTTGTTCTATGAATGTGCCATGTTGAAATACTCCCACATTGGTGGCATGCTGCCATCAATGTACCTGCATGCTGTTGTTATGGCCACTTTGGTTCTATATATGCATGTGTTCTGTTTGCTATGCATCTGTTCCATATTTGGTGTTTCGGGTTAATGGGAACATCTATGTATGCTGTTATACCTAATCCTGGAATGTGTTGACTATTACTAACCCACATATATTGTAAAACTAAAACACCATAGCACGTTTGGGAAGGCCGGTCCCAGCGGACCCACCTCTCCCATCTCATCTGGCCATGGCACTGGGCACCAGTACATATGGGGTCCACCCAGAGACCTCCTTGTCCACTGGTCCTGCACCACCTTTGGGTGGAACTGCCTCAGGTGATGGGGCTCACCCCCCCCTGGGAGCAGGCACGGACAGGATACTGTCACCCGTCGCCAGGTCCGGGGTCTGGTGCATAGCGAGCTACCCAGGGAGTTTGGAGATCTGCTATGCCAGCTTGAGGGTCGCATGGTACAACTAGATGGTCAGCCTGCCCTATTACTCAGCCACCAGCACAGCCACCTTCAGGGCCGTGAAGGTGCAGTGGTGACTGCCCATGGGTGTGGACCTCAGTCCCACTGTTTCCACTAGGGGGTTCATGGGCTTCCGACTTCGAAACACCCCTCCCCATCCAATGTATTTACCCCCCACATGTGTCATATACCATCCTGTATGCTGTCTTGTCTGTCTTGTCTGTTATCCTACCCAACCAACCTCCCCCAATATACATACTATCCCCCCCCAACATTCCACTATCACCTTAAAAAAAAAAGGTCAGTCTTTTCCCCAAAAAACATCTCGCCCCATACATAGATGTCCATTTTGCATACGTGTCCGCTGGACACATGTAATCTGGTCTAACTGGCTTCACAACATATTATTTTTGTCCACATCCCTCTCTTAGGGATATGAGTGTCCAAATCTACTTCCAAATCAGTGTATATGCACAGCTGTTGCTGTAGAAGAAATGGGCAGCTATGGACCTTCCCTACACCCATCCTGCACATCCCTAGCTATTTTCCCTTCTGTCTTTCCCTCATTATGCCCCTTTTTCACCACTTTCCTATCAACCCTTTTTCATTTCTTTTAAAGAAATTGGCATGGGGTAAGTGGGAGTAAGCACATTTAAGCAGCAGTAAGTGGGTTTATGCTTGTCTGCATGGGGGTAAGCAATGCCTACACAGGTTAAGCAATTTAGAAGCTAACTGAGTATAAGAAACTGTAACCAGAAGTTTGCAGTGCTTACCTTCATGTAAACCCGCGCAAATTCACTTACAACTGCCTAAAAGTGCCTTAATCACTCTGTATCCAACGGCCCTTGTTCTGCCCAGCATCAAAATAAACAGCCCTTGCAAGGCTCGAACCTAGAACCCTGCACACCATTGCCAAAGTGATATACCACTAAGCCATGTCACAGATATGTAATGCTGATGTTTTCACAAACATGTCATCCAGCACAGTCATTCAACAGTACAGGAAATGTATTTATACATGTAGATGTATGTATATGTGTGTGTGTGTGTGTGTGTGTGTGTGTGTGTGTGTGTGTGTGTGTGTGTGTGTGTGTGTGTGTGTATATATATATATATATATATATATATATATATATATATATATATATATATATATATATATATATATATATATATATATATATATATATATATATATATATATACATATATATATATATATATATATATATATATATAGATAGATATAATATATATATATATATATATAAATATATATATATATATATATATATATATATATATATATATATATATACATATATATACATCTATAGATATATATGTCTCTCTCTCTCTCTCTATATATATATATATATATATATATATATATATAAAATATATATATATATATATATATATATATATATATATATATATATATATATAAGAATATATATATATATATATATATATATGTGTGTGTGTGTGTGTATGTATATACAGATATATATCTATAGATATAAAAGAGAACATAACAAATACATGTATGACCAAAGGCACTATTAATGGGGGTGAGGGGGCCCAAGCTAAATACCTCTTGTAAGTATTGATATCTCCCCCACAGCCAAACAGATCTGCCCTGCAACACAATACCAGCTGTTGCAAGTCACATACCCAGGTCTCTACACAACATGTCCACAAGACATTAACAGTTATCTATCCCACCTGTATGATGTCAGGATGGTATCAATAACATATCATACAGTACAGTCTGACTACCATACGGAATGTACAATGTGGAAGCAATAAATATTCCAAAGATACATACACACATACACACACACACACACACACACACATATATGTATATATATATATATATATATATATATATATATATATATATATATATATATATACATATATATACATATATACGTACACATACACACACATAGATATGTATTGGAAGATACATATTTAGAGGGTGCACAGCATATTGAACAGCCAGTATTCCTGCAGTTGCCACCTTTTCAAATGGACAGTGTATGATTCACTCATACAAAAGACAATTGTTGCATGAAACATATACCCACAGAGATGTCAAAGGATATGATACCACACACAGATTTGCATACATAAGAAATGTTTATTTGTGTACTATTACAGTTGTATATGCCATGTGATATAACTGTTAAGACTTTGAAATACATGCTAACTTAGTAATGCAACTCTCAAGCAAATCATTTTATACAGTAATCCAAAAGCATAACATATGTTGCTGTTCAGGCCAAGGCCTTCAAATAGTACAACAGTAATCAAAGACCGGGCCAGAGGATAACAATCAATCAACAGTAAGTAATGCAGATGTATAGTTCAGCAGCCTCAAATTACACTCTGTACTCAACCCCTCAGGGGGAAAAGAATTAAGTTGCCACAATGAGGATGTATCTGTTACATAATAATGTTTAACTGAAAACATCACAATCACACTGACAAACAGAACAGTCTGTATGACAGTAAACACTAGACCACCAATGTTCCCAAGGTGAAATGTGTGGCATTGTGCAATCATATACCTTAAGATGGCTTACTACCAATATCCCTCACATGTTGTAATCACCTAGGTTATATATGGTGCATACCCCTCCCCTATAGACTGACTTACAGGGGCATATAACACTGTTACATACACTGACCTCTGGACTGCAGAAGGGCATACATATTTTATGCAGCTGAAGCACATATATATATATGGACCCTACCCCACAATATGTGTGGGAGCCACAACAGCACTGGAATGATGGCAGGAATGGCAGCACGACATAATCACAGGCCACTATATAACAACCCCTTACTGCATGTCATATGGACAAAGTCTGATATTCAGGTGGTGGACAGAGGCCAGAACACAGGCCCATATGTGAAATAATGTTGTTATACACTGAGAAAGTTGCTGGTGTTACAGGATAGTCTGCAACATACACTTAGTCAGGAATATGAAGTCAGAAACACAAATGGATGTAGTCATGTACTGATAGCACTCAGTACACACAATGCCAGTGATATATCTGACACAAGACATGTGTGGTGAAAAGACAAAATATAACGGGCACACCTCTGGTCATCATGTGGCTAGGCCCACAGTTGAGAGCTATATAGACAGACTGCATTCCATGTTAAACTAGTATGTACACACAAACCCTGTAACACCGGTGCTATACAATGCATATAACAACACTACTCATACTGTCTGTAGGTCTGGAACTATATACAAATATGTAGCTGGCCTGAGTCTGCAAGTCCTCTTGTAAGAGGTATTGCTACCTGCTGTCTGTGACACTGCTGCCCACACACAGGAAGGATGTCCTCTATACAGGCATGATAAAGGGACAACGCCCACATGATGTAGGGATTTATAGTAGTGGGTTTCCATGACAGTGGTAATTGGAAGAACTACACAGCATGCTGCATGCAGGTAACAAGTGGAAGACATTGATTGGTGCAGAGACCATCACCTGATCATGTGCATTACCTACAAAATCCATGCTGCAATCTGTTCAAAGCAGCTCAATCCATTTACAGGAGAGAGACCAAGACAGAGAGAGAGAGTGACAGCCGAAAAAAAAAAAAAACACATCCATCCTGAAAACTATCCAGAAGAGACATCATTCCCACAACAGGTTTGTGAAGTATGTATGCATGTAATTGAATGTAGTACTTGGTCCATTATAATGGAATAGATGATATGGAATGATTTACATGTGACATCATGTGTTGTTGTAATGATGTCCAGCTGAACAACTGCTATGGACAATAGTGTCTGTCCCTGTGGGCAGTGGGCCATACCCATCAACTGTGCAGAGCAGCACTGACTGACAAGATGTAAGCCATCATAGTGTGTGTTGTGTAGTGCAAAACATATATATTAGTGGGGTCAATAGCTGGTGGTGGAAGTAATGCTGTTTTGATGGACATGTGGGTTCCAGAGCCCACCACTTGCAGGACAGTCATGTTACCGCATAATATAGCATGCAGAAATGCCATAGGTGTGTAATAGGATTACCTGCAATCTGTCCCTATATATACCCCCCTAATGTAGGTTGTGCCCACATGTGGCACCTGTCTGTGTTGTAGCAAGGCAGAACAGTGCAGATGTGCAGGAAGGAGAGTTAGAGAGTGTGGACATGATGTCTGAATGCACCATACATATATATATATATATATATATATATATATATATATATGTAGATAGATATACATATATGTATGTTTACAGATATAGAGACACCTACATATATATATATATATATATATATATATATATATATATATAGATATATAGGTCTACTACTGTTGATTGAAAACTCACTTGACTGAAAATGAAATTACTAGGACCACTTCACTGAAAGCTCACTTCACTGAAAACTCATTTCTTTGAAACTTATTTAGTTGAAAGCTATAAATGGCCTTTTCCCCACTGTAGTGCGACCCTTGAGTTAGTATATATAGTAAGGGGGGCTGTGGGGGGCACAGCCGCCCACATTAGGGGGTGTGCGGAGTGTAGCCCCCCACATATTATAAAAATATTAAACAATACACAGTGATACTTACAAGTGCAATAAATAATTGTTTCCAAAAGAGAATATATAACCAAGATATGTGGGGGGCTTTGCCCCCCACACCCCCTTACTTTATATACTAACTCCAGGGTTGCACTACAGTGGGGAAAAGGCCATTTATAACTTTCAACGAAATGAGTTTCAGTCAAGTGAGTTTTCAGTGAAGTGAGCTTTCAGTGAAGTGGTCCTAGTAATTTCATTTTCAATCAAGTGAGTTTTTATATATATATATATATATATATATATATATATATATATATATATATATATATATATATATATATATATATATATATATATATATATATATATATATATATATATATATATATATATATATATATATATATATATATATGTATATATATATATATATATATGTGTGTGTGTGTGTGTGTGTGTGTGTCTTCATATATACAAACACACACACACACACACACACACACACACACTCACACACACACACATATGTATATAAATATATGTCCCCTACTTTTCCATTCAAGTTCTGCATGCTTTGTGTGAGGGAACATCACACATATCAATACACACATACATATACAGCAGTAAGTGTGTGCAAAATGGACGGTTATGTCAGGTGGGAACCCCGTGTTGGGAACACATTGTCCTTGTTTGTGAAGGTGGGATTGGGAATTCGGGGAAGGATAGCAGGTATATTTGTGGAGGTGGGTTAGGTTGGAACATAGAGAAGGCAGCCTTCAGGGGTGGTTTATGACACATGTGGTGGGTAAACACCCTGGATGGGGAGAGTCATCTGCAATGTGTAAGCCCCATGAGCCCCCATATGGAAACAATGGGAACAAGGCCCCCACCCATTGCCAGTCACAACATCAGCTTCATGGCCCTGAAGGTGCCTGTGCTGGAGGGTGAGCAGGAGGACTATGCAGTCCCTGTGAGTGTGGACTGAGGGCCTCAATGTGCTTTAGCACATCCCCCAAGTCTCTCTGGAGCTCCCTATGCACCAGACCCTGAAGCTGCCCTCATGTGACAGGATCATGTCTGTGTGTGATCCCGGGGCGGGGGACACACCATCCCCTGAGGTGGTTCCACCTGAAGGTAGTGCAGGACCAGTAGATGAGGAGGGCCCCAAGGTGGGTCCCACATGTGATGTGGCCTGGTAACATGGCCAGATGAGGTGGGAGAGGTGGTTCTGCTGGCAACTGTTTCCTAAACATGCTATTGTGTCACTGTTATAGAACATATGTGGGTAGTTATAGTCCACACATTCCCGGAGCATATCCAACAGCATGCATATCCCCAATATCACAAAACAACAGATGTGCAGCAATAACATAGCAAACAGACCACATGCATATATGGAACCATAGTGGCCCTTACAATGGCATGCAGGTGACATAGTCTGTAACAAACCAGCAATGATAGTGTCCCCACATGGAAAATGGCTGCAAACACATAGCACAAAGTGCAGTACAATACTATATATGTTCCCAATTGTAGGTATTCTGTAGCCATACCTGTTGAGTTGTGTGATGAGGTTGTTGTTGCAGAAATGGTGGGGAGCCAGAGATGTGTATTTAGATCTATGGTAACCTTGCTGTATGAGTTGCTCAGACCTGTTTCCATCTTTATGAATTTTAGGCAAGATGTTGCATGAGAGACTCCCTGTCTATACAGTGTTGTATGGCAGAACAGCTCATGAGCAGCAAGAGCGGACCGCCCTGTGTGAGCAGGTTGTTGTTGCAGATATGGTGGTGGGGAGACAGAGATGTGTATTAAAAACTATGATAACCTTGCTGTACGAAGTGCTCAGACCTGTTTCCAACTTTATGTCTTTCAGGCAAGATGTCCCGTGAGAATTCCCATTTATACAGCAGAGGAGAATGAGGTTATCATCACACACCTGGTGCAACCCTACCAGGTGTTGTTTGGCTGAACAGTCCATGGGCAGCAGCAGCAAACCGCCCTTTGGAACGATCTTGTCCACAGGGTAAACAATGTTGGCCTTCATAACCGCAGTTATGAGTAGGTCCGGCATCATTGAAAAGACTTACTTTGCAATGCCCGTTGGTGTGCTGATGCAGTCAGGGGGTTCAGCTCACAACAGGGGGGTCATGCCATCCAGCCTCCCCTGACACATGTTGAAGAGCTCATTGCCAGCCTCGGGGCACCTGCCCGTCCGCACACACAACACCTGGCAGATAGCATAGTGTAGGTGAGTATATTTGAGGATTGGGAAACCCTACTAGCTATCAGGGAACTTACGTGGCAGTTGCAGTTAAATGCAACCAAACATCCTGGTTTAAATGAGGCTACAAGTTTGGCACCAGTTTTGAAAAAGAAAAGGAGCATATTATAATGCATATTATAATGCCCAATAACTTGGTCTCAACTTTTTTATTCAAAGCAGTTTTTATTGTTGGTTACATTTTTTCTTTCCATTTTTCTTTTCTTTTTATTTTTATTTTCATTTATTTTGGTAAGCATGTCATTTGTTTAAACAGTTCTTAAAGGCAGTTTTATTGTTTTTAATGTATTTATTACAAGTAAATGCGAAGGGTGAGCAGTTTTTGGCATACAAGGGTGCATTTGGAAGCACACCATTGAGCTTACCCAAGCCTATCCAACACTTTATTAGTTCATAACATATTGGAACGCAATTGCAGTCAAGCTCATTCACAGTCATTCTATTTAATCAAAGTCATTGTGAGCATTTTTTAATTCATATTTTTAATAACATTTGAAGGAGTAATAACATTTAGGATGAAAAATTTCAAAAATATATATATATTTTTTTATAAAAAAAAAAAAAAAATATTTAATAGTTTCCAAAGAGCATTCAATATTAATTATATGTGTTGTTTAATTAAGCATTTTTTGCACAAAGAACCTTGCAGGGATAAAATCCTTGATTTACAATCAATTAGGTATTTTGCATAATTGGTGTGATGGAACAATTTAATTGTAATAAGGGCAATGTGCTTTTAGTATAAAAGCTTGTTGTTTTTTAATTTAGTTACACTTGAAAAAGCCTGGTATGACCAGGCGAAAGCGCTTGTGACTAAATCAGTTTTTCCTTGTTGTTCGTTGGAATAAAAGCCTTAGTTTTTGAACTGTCTGCAGAGCCTTTATACGGAGTTCAAAGTCTAACTGAATTTGAGGGTTTGTTCAATCGGAACAGTACTCATATTAGCAGTATTGAGAGGTAGTTTGCAGTGTGCTTGTCACCGGACTTCTTTGATCCTTCTCCGGTGGTTTTCTAAGCATAGTGTAGGTGAGTGCTACCCACACAGTGGCAGAGGAGTGTGCAGGAAAGGCCACAGGGCACATCAGCAGACCACTGTTGCGTATCCATCTGTATCTGTACAGTTAGATCATGCATATGTGAGATGACATATATAGTCTGTTGCTGCATAGTAGTAATAAACAGATGTGCATAATATGTAGTATTGTGAGCTTGTACTGTTGATGTACTGTAATGCTGCACCCACCCTGTACCAGTGCCACAGCTGTGGCTTCTGACATCACATCTCTCACACACTTATGTAGGTCCCTCTGGTATACCTCCAGGGTGGCAGCCTGTAGCTGGTGAGTATGGTGTTTGTTCAGGTTTGCCAATGCAGCAGTCATGTTATGGCTATGGTATATTCCATGCACACATTTAACACACCTACCTATAATGCATGCCGTACATGTTCACGTATTGTTGCTGTTAACTGCACTGCATCACAGTGGTCACCATGATGGTGTATCTGAAGGGTATCTCAGACTCCTGCAATATAACTAACATCCTGTCATTGCAAAATGTGTGCACAGAGATGAACATAATGGTGGGACAAATGGCCTACAGTAGGGACATGTGTGAAACATCACCCTTATATAGTGCTACAACAGTGTATATACCAGTATTACAATGGTAACTGTTATAGAGCTACACTACGGCGTAGCACAATACTGCAGTCCACAACCCTTACAACCTGCAATGTGTTCCTAAAATGAGCAATGAGTGTGTAATATTGAATCATATGTTAGGACAGGAAATATGGGGAACACATACCTTCACAAACACTGGAAGCATCTGTGTGCACAAACTCCACATAAAATGTAGTGGAAACAGCTGTTGAGGTACTGACCACATGCATTTGCCATGGAAATGCACCTTCCAGCAATTACATGTCTCCAATGTCACACAAAGAAATGGTCTGCTGTCCAAGCCGTTTGGCCATCAAATCTGCCTACTTACTTGCAACAGAGGCAGCCATGTCTTGCACACATCTTACATGCAACAGAGTGGGCCCCATACCCAACAGGTAGCACCTAGGAGTTGGACATGTAGCCATACCTCACCATTGCATATACCATGGCAAACAGTGCAGACAGTCATGTATGTGGTGAGAATGTATGGGACAGGAATAATGTAGGAAATGAACAGGTGGCCATCCAAGACACATGGTGTCACATGTAGCAAACCGGTCATGCAGGCTGCCTAGTAACATGCCACAACACTGAGGGGGTTGCAGGAAAGTATATCAAGTACTAGATGTGCAGTACCCATGTCAGCAATTGGCTAGACTCTGCAAATGTGTGGCCCATGGGTTAGGGTAATCAGATGTGACAGCTGTACCACAGGAAACATCAGCCAGGCCTCTCTACAGGTAGCGTATGCATAACAGAAGAGGTCCCCAAAAGGCATGCGTTGCAATGTGTACTGGTGTACCAAAACCACGTTGCAAACCTACAGACAGTATCACATAAGATACATCTGCTGCACAACCAACACCTCACCCCACCTCAGGACCACCATCCCCATCTGTACCATGCCGGTGCCAGTGTACACCTGTATGTTTGTCATTCATTAGCTGGGGCTAGGCTGTTACACATGGTGTTCAGTGTTTGGGGCATTGCAAACTGACACATATGTGTAGGCCATAGTTGTCAAGCATCTGCAAAAAGGCTGAAGGTGGGGAGAGGGGTGTCATCATGCCACAACAGTGCACTGCAGCAGGGATCCAAAGGATGCTATGAATGGCTGTATCTGCAAACAGTCAGGACCAGAAACTGTGGAAGACATAACCCTGACTCCACAGCAATAGCGGCCGCAGTGTGTGAACTCCAAGGGATGTGCACATGAGTTGACCTTGTAATCATGCAGGGTTGGGGGACATGTGTAAGGCAGACTGACTACATACTGGCAAATGAATATGGCCCATGCTAGCATACCCCTGTCAGGAATAGTGACATATAACAGTAGGTGCAACAAATCATCATGATAAGGGTATGCACCCACGAAGTGTATGCATCTCAATCAGCATCAGCACAGCTAACACATTTGTTTGACACTGCATTTGATTGTACAGGACATATGTCACATATCAGGCTCATGTAATGTTAACATATGCAGTAATGTGGTCCCATGGCATATCAAGGAAGAGGGCGTCATATCAATAAGGGTGTATACACTCCCTATAGCCACGGTAAGGTTTGACAGTTGTCAGTGTAATTGTATCATATTGGTCATACATGCACCTCTGATGATGACATCTGTAAATCAGACATCAGGCATTCACAAATGACATCTGTCCACATATCATCCAAGGTATGTGTCGGACAAACACATAGGGGCTGTGAGCAGCAGAGCAGACATAACTGACACAGTAAAACACATTCAGCAATAGTGTGTACACCTGTGAGGTAGTGTGCACAGTATATGGCAGGGTGCTGAACAGGTTCACAGCAATACTGTGTACATGGGTGCAGTGTTTTCCAGGGAAAGGGGCATCACCTACTAATACAACCCATGCATCACACACATGTATACTGTTGCTAGCATGGATTGACTATAGCTGCACTGCATGCTGTTGAGTAACATATGTTATGCATGTTGACAGATGGGTAATGGGGGTCTGTGTGTAATATTTTCATGTAACCTCACCTGTAAGTGTGTGTGTGTGTGTGTGTGTGTGTGTGTGTGTGTGTGTGTGTGTGTGTGTGTGTGTGTGTGTGTGTGTGTGTGTGTGTGTGTGTAGAGGGTTATTTTGTCTGTAAGTGCAATCTGGTGGAGTAGAGGGGGTTGATGCATGTAGGCTATGTGTGCATATGTGTGTGTGTGTGTGTGTTTGTGTGTGTGTCCATGTATGCACGTGTGATTGTGGGGTTGTTCATACGTCTCGACTTCCTTTTGGAATTGTACAGTACATGGACATGGACTGACACATAAGACACCAGGAATACTTGTCTTTTAAGGAACAAAAAA